>NC_138373.1:72804142-72853364 GCF_054177405.1 Leptonychotes weddellii
GGCGGGGGAGGGGAAAGAGGTAGTGGTCATACTGCTGCTGGTGTCTTGAGCAGTCCGGATCCTGCACGTGGTCCCTGTTTGGAAGAATCTAACACTCTGAATATGAAGGCCTGCCCTCGTCCCACATAGGTGGTGTAGCTGCAGTGAGTGTTGGGGTCAGGGGACAAAGCCTCCATGTACTTGGAGGTGGAGAAGGAGCCTGGTGGCTCTCTGTGCAGCTGGTTGCTGTGGGCCCATGTGGGGCTGGGGCTGGGGCTGGGTAGCTGTGCCTCCATCCTGCATTCAGGACCACCTCCCCTGCACTGGGGCTTCCTCTTTGGCTGGCAGAGACATACAGTCGGTTGTTGCTCTGTAGTTTGTAGCCTGGCAGGAAAAGCAGAAGTGGCTACCCAAGCAATTATGGCATCAATGCAGACACAGGGGCTCTTCAGGGCTGGCACCGCACGGGATGGTACCCTTGCCCACATCCGGGAGTGGGGATGTAGGAAGAATGCCAGGCTTGGGCTCTGGAGCCTTGGGGAGAGGAACATCAGAGGGAGAGCTAGAACTCTCTTCTTAATATTATCATCACGAGACACTTTTGTTTCCCTTGACCTCTCTGGGGGCACAGGTGCTGGGGTCGGCCGTGGGGCTATAGTATCAAGCCTCTGAATCACCTCCACGCACATCACATTGTGTGATGTCTGGCTCATAATCAGGTTGGCAGCTATTTGAGTGTCTCAGGGATTTCTACCCTTGTTCCCCTGAGTCATGAATGCATGGGTCAGACTCCAGGCAGCCTAGCTAAGACTGAAAGAATTCAACTTACATCTGAACTACTGGGGTGCCTGGGTGGCTCAGTCAGTTAAGCATCTGCCTTTGGCTCAGGTCATGATCCCAAGGTCCTGGGATTGAGCCCCGCATCATCCACGAGCTCCCTGCTCAGCCGGGGTTCTGTTTTTCCCTCTCCCTCTGCTCCTCCCCCTGCTTGTGCTCTCTCTCTCTCTTTCAAATAACAAATAAATAAAATCTTAAAAAATTTTTTTGATCTACTGCTCTCTCAAGATAGTCTGCAGTTTGAGTTAAGCCAAGCTAACTGCCTACTTGGAAAACAAAAACAAAAACAACAAACACACCAATACTCTTTGGAGGAACAACACAGAATCCATGGTCTTTATAATGTAACCTCACTGTGTCCAGGATACAGTCCAAAATTACTCCAAATATGAAGAAACAGGAAATACAAACCACACTCAAGAGAAAAGACAACAGAGATGTTCCCCGAGATGAGCCGGATGTTAGGATCTGTACACAAGGATTTTGGCACGCAAAGATGCAAAGAAGAATATGCTCATGTTAAAGAAAAAAGATAGGAAACATAAGCAGAAAAATATAAACTTTTAAAAGGAACCAAATGTAAATTTCAGAATTCAAAGATGTAACACTACATGAAATTAAAAAAAAAAAAATCACTGGAGGAGCTTAGTAGAAGCATGGAGATAGCAGAAGAAAGAGTCAATGAACTTGCAGATAGATAAATAGGAATTATCCAATCTGAGGATCAGAAGAAAACATTTTAAAAATGCGCAGAAACTCAGAGATCTGTGGGACAAAACAAAACAAACCCAAACCCTCTAATATATGTGTTCTTGAGTCCCAGAAGGAGAGGAGAGAGAATGAGGCAGAAAAAAATATTCAAGGAAGTATGCTGGAAATTTCCCAACTTTGGCAAAAAACAAACATTTTTAGATTCAGGAAGCTTGGTAAACTCAAAGCGGAATGGAAAGTAAAACCACAACAACAATAAAAGCACATCTAGGAAGAACATAGTCAAACTGCTACAAGCCAAAGGTAAAGAGAAAATCTTGAAAGCACCCAGACGAAAAGGACACACTGCATACAGAGAAGAACACTTTCAATGTCACTGTTTTTTCATCAAAAACACTGCAGACTGGAAGACAGTGGAACATGTTTAAAATTCTGGAAGAAAGAAAATAGTCAACTCAGAATTGCTTTTCCAGTGAAAATATTCTTCCAGAATTAAGATGAAATAAAACCATTCTCAGATAAAAGAAAACTCGGAGAATTTGCCTTCAGCAGACCCGCAGGATGACAAATGCTAAAGGGCGTGTAGGGGCTGGGAGGGAAGGAATCCAGGTGGAAGATAGAGTTGCAGGGTGCAGTGAAGAGACATGGTAAATTTGTAGCTAAATAGAAAAATCTGGTTTTTCTTTTTTAAATAAAAAAGGCATACCTGTTTAAAGCAAACATTGTAACATTGTATCATGGAATTTATAACATATGTAGATGTAACATACAGGAAAACTCTAGCATAGTGGATAGGGGTGGACTCCTTCAGTTCTGGGGTTCTTCATGCAATATTAACTCTAAGGAGATGAAAAAGCTGAGGATGTGGAGTAGCAATTCTCTCCAGGGCCGTGGCTCTCAGCCTGTGGTCTGGCAAGCCCTGGGGGTCCCTGAGATCCTTTTGGGGGGGGGTTGTGAGGACTAAATCACTTTCACAATAATACTAGGATACTTGCTTTTTTTTCTTTCTCTCATGAGAGAACCACGGAGTTAGCAGAGGCCACATGAGGTGTGGCGACATCATCCCCTGGCGTGTATTTGTGCATCCTTGTGTTTTAAAATGTTCGCCGTTTTAATTTCTAATACAGTGACTATGAATAGATATAACCCACACAAACAAAAGTTCTTTGAGGTTCTCAATTTATAAGGGGATAAAGTGTGAGAAGAACTGCCTTAAAACAGCCACTAGAAATACTACACAAGAAATACAATACGCTGAATACAATACGATATAGCACAATACAATAATTTTTTTTTTTTAAAAGAAAGGCAAAGAGGTATAGCTAAAAAACCAATCTATCAATTAAATTAAAATGGAATTCTGAACTGGCTTAATTCGCAGGACTCGTTTCTAACAGGGTGACCTATTAGAAATCGTCCTGGTTGGTCTGGGACAGAGCCGTTTCCTGGGATACAGGACTTTCAAAACTAAAACTGGTTCAGCCCCACACAAACTGGGACAATTGGTTATTTCTAGCCCTTCAATCAACTACTTTGTCCCCCTTTCCCTTGGGCAAATGTGAGCCCTTAAAGAGCAAAAGCCACATCTGTGCTATGCGTAGGCCCCCGACAGGTAAGAGGACTGGATGAAGGAGGGAAAGGAAGCAAGCTACGAAATTATAAGTATACCATGTTCACAAAAATAGAAAACATCCATGAGAACAATCTGAAATGACTGTGACCATCTTAAAGTAGAGGGATGTGGATGAATTAAAAAAATGTTTCTGTTTAGTGAAATTTCTTTAATGTTATTAAATCACTTTAATAATTATAAAATAAATGTATTTAGAGTGATAATTGTGGCCAGGTGAATCTTTCTAAGCCAGACAAGATTAGAAGGGTGAGGCCATGGATCCTGAAGATGATGCTAGACCCTGAAGATGATGCTAGACCCTGGCTCTGGGGGCATGTTTAATATGCATGATTAATGAAGAAGGGCTTTCTGTCCTTCAATAAACACTCAGGCCAGGCACAGATGCTTTCAACCTTGGGGGGCTTCTACCTAAAGACAAGTTGATAGCCTACTGTCTCAACTCCCTACTGTGTCTCCGATTCTCACTTACACCTTCTGCACCTGCTTCTGGGTCCATGGCATCTTGTTTCTCACTAACCAAGGAGAGGCAAAGGGCAGAAGCAGAGAGGCGGATAGTCTCCGAAGTTGTGAAAGGATTGAGAGAAAGCAGAGGGAGTATATGATGTGAGTGCAGGAATGCAGGAGAACATTTTCAGTTTGAATTTTTAGTTTTCAGTTTAAATTTTGAAATTCCCGTTGGTGCTGCCACCTGCTGTCCTGCATTGGGAAGGGCCTAAGAGGAACATCGGGGGCTTTTCCAGACCAGCGAGGTTTTCCTGCAGCCTTCATTAGACCCCAGCATTTGGAGAGGAGTTTACTATTTCTTGGAATCCAAACAGCCATGGGAGACCCTGGGCTGGGGGGGGGGCAGTTTCCTGTTTTTAGACACCTTGCCCCGGGCCAGGACATGTTGGGTCTTTCATGCCCTGTATCAGGTAAGGAGCGAAGTACAGGAAGGGGGTGGAGAGCAGAGGGGGCTGAGGAGGCCTGAGTCAGCTGGGCTGAGATCCTAGGCTTCCGTTCTTAATGGACACTAGAGCTGTGGAGAGGGATGCCTGGGTGGCTCAGTCGGTTAAGCATCTGCTTTCGGCTCAGGTCATGATCCCGGGCTCCTGGGATCGAGTTCCGTGTCGGCCTCCCTGCTCGGCGGGGAGTCTGTTTCTCCCTCTGCCTGCCACCCCCCCTGCTTGTGCTCTGTCTCTCTCTCTGACAAATAAATAGATAAAATCTTAAAAAAAAACAACAAATAGAGCTGTGGACAGATATTTAGGGGATGGGAGTGACTCTAACAAGAGTTGAGTCTGTCCTTCAAGTTCCACTCTCCCCAAGTCATCTCAGGTATGCAAGTTAGGGCCTCGGTGCTCATAGGTTAAGGATATTCGGGCAGAGGCTAAATCAATCCTGAAGGGGTGTCAGCCACTAGTGTTGGCCCTCCGCTCCACCTTCCCTACTCCGTCAGCTGTCCGTCTACAGCGTCAAGTGATCATGCTCCTCCCCAGCTTAAAACCTTTCAATGAATGCACCCTCTGATCCACAAGGTGAAGCCCAAGCTACTTGACCGTCGTGGCACATTCTTCATTCATAATTGGGCTCTGCTTGCCTTATGACATGTGGTTCCCTCCTGTCATATGTGTTCCAGCCTCACTGTGATCTTACTTTTGCTAAACATTGCCTTGCATTTGCACACGTGACTCCTTGGCCAATTCTGTGTTTTTCGGGTATCAGAGACCAAAAGGTAGCATAACACAGTGGCTAAAGGAGTAGGCTCCTAAGTCAGACTCACCAGGCTCAAATCCACGCACTGCCTCTTAGAAGCTTTGTGACCATGGCCAGCTTACGACGTTTCTCTGTGCCTCTAAAAGTCCTCACATGTAGAAGAAAGATGAAGACGATGGTACCCATTGGGGTGTTGTGAGGATTACATGAACTGATAACCAAAACCTCTTTGGAGAGTGCCTGGTATTTGGTAAACACTCAATCAAGATCTTGCTTAGAAAGGCAGAGTAGTGGCAAAATAGTTGGGTCAGTGGTTTTCAACCAGGAGCAATTTGCTCCCCAGGGGATACTTGAAAAGATCTAGAAATGTTTGGCTTTCACAGCTGTGGGGACGCTGCTGGCATCTAGTGGATAGAGGCCAAGGATGCTGCTAAGCATTCTACAATGCACAAGACAGCACCTCCACAATAAAAAATTATCTGGCCCAAAATTTCAATAGTGCTGAGGTTGAGAAACTTGGGTTAGGTGGTCAGACTCCTCTAGAACCAATCTATTTGGGTTCAAATCCTGGCTCTGCCTTTGATATGTGACTTTTGGCAAATTACTAAACAACTCTGTGTTCCTTAATTTTTGTGATGGTTAATTTTGTGTGTCAATTGACCAGGTCAAGGGATGCCCAGATAGCTAATTAAACATTATTTCTTGGTATGTACATGAGTGTGTTTCCAGAAGAGATTAGCATTTCATTTGGTAGACTGAGTAAAGCGGAAGGGCCTCCCACTATGGCTGAGCATCATCCAATCCACTGAGGGCCTGCCTGAATAGAACAAAAAGCAGAGGAAGGGAGGATTAGCTGGGACATTGGTCTTCTGCCTTTGGACTGGGATTTACACCATCAGCTCCCCTAGTCCTCAGACTTTCAGACTTGGACTACAATTATACCTTCGACATTCCTGGGTTTCTAGCTTGCAGCCAGCAGATCATGAGACTCCTCAGCCTCCATAATTGCTTGAGCCAATACCTTATAATAAATCTCTGGAGAATCCTGACAATACAGTTTCCTTGCCTGTGAAGTAAGGATAACATTATGTTATAGGATTCTTGAGAGAAGTAAATGAGTTGAAAAGTAAATGTCTGGCATGTAGTAATCATGCCATGGATGCCATCTATTATTATTACTTCCTCCTCATGGGTCCACTCCTCTGGGAAGCCCTCCTGGAGTCAGGGTTAGATTACTTCCCTGTGCTTATCACATATTAGCACTTATCTTGATGTATGATAACCAGCTGTTCACTTGGCTATCTTTCTTACAAGACTATGAGCTCCTTGAGGGAGGGACTGTTCTATCGGTTTCAATATCCCCAGGAGTGAGCATGACACCTGGCACATGTATCTGTAGGATGAGCTCATAGGATGAGGTAGAGAGGAAGAGGATGGACCAGGTATTGGAGTTTTCAAGGAAGGTGCCCAGGAGGAAGAGAGCATGTGGTAGATTGGCGGGTCCAGGAGCTGAGGTTGGCACTGGGGGCAGATGCTCCAAGAGAGGATGCCTAAGCCTCATTCCTGTTTTCCTGATCCAGAGGGTGAGGAAGTGAAGTTTACCCTGAGCAGAGCCCTGCCCCATTTTCTTTTCTGTAGTGAGAGTTCTGGCCATTATTATGTGACCCTGCTCCTCACTGTTGGGTAGAGAAAGCGGGCATATGAATGCAAGGTGTCCTTGAGAGGGCTCAGCTGGCCCTCACCTGGGGGCCCTGGCTACTACCTTCTCTGGTCTTCATTAAGTAATAGGGCTTTGGGCACTGGTAGTAGATCTGGACCTGATGAGTTTCTGCTTCGCTTGGGTGACAGCAGAGGTTATTGTATGCCAGGCTCAGGGGCTGCCCAGAGCCAAGATTGTTGGAGAGAGCAGAGCAGGACAGAGAGCCTTTAAGACCCCTTCCCTGGTGTCCCCCTTTCCAGCCATCAGATTTGGCTACACCTGGTGGCCTCTGCACATAGCCTTTTCCCAACTGTGTTTCTCCATTTCACCCTCCCTCTTTTCAACAAAGAAATCTTTGGCTCTGGTATCACCATGCTGGCCTTGGAGGGCTGGGAAGAACCCCAAATATTCCTTACTCTGCAAGGGATAGCTGGCCACCCAGGTGTGGCTCTGCCCTGCCTTGTATGTCTGGATACCACCTTCTGCTCATTGCTGCTGGTCTTCAGGACCCTGATGCTCTGTCATTGCAGAATTTGCCAATTAGCTTCCCACCAGCAAAGATCTGATGCTATCTAAGATATTCTCCCTGCCCCTGGATAGGCAATTTCTCTAATGACATGAAGCTTACTGAGTTGTATTCTGCTGCATTTGTCCTATTAAAGCCACAAGGTAAGCTTACACATATGTGAAAGTGGGGGGTATTATTTGAAGATGCTGGACATTCTTTTTAATAATTACCTAGGGAAAAGGTGGATTCTCAGAAAGTATTCCGACATGTGGACCTAAGAGAGGAAAGAAAGGGGGCACCTGCTTACCTCTGAACTTCACTTTCTTTAGACTTCTAGGGTGGCAGACACTGAGATGTGTGTCCCTGGTGCTGGGTACTCAGATGGTGTCTGGGCCTAGGGCTAGGATAGAAGGGCCTAAGACACTGAGTGTAGAGCCATACCTTTTTGTGACTGGACAGGTTTTTACTGCCCTAAGTCACTTGCCCATGTTCTTTTGCCAACCTGGCAAATATTGAGGCTGTGGTGGTAGGAGGAGGGTCATTTGTGATGAAATTCAAAGCTGAGAATATGTATTAGTTACCTGTTGCTGTGTAATAAATCACTCATACATTTAATAAATCACTTATACATTTGCAGTTTAAAATAGCAAACATGTATTATTTTACATAGTTTCTGAAGGTCAGAAATCCAGAAGCAGCTTAGATGAGTGATGTTGGCTGGGTCTCTCACAAGGCTTCAATCAAGGCATTGGCCAGGGCTGCACTCATCTGAAGGCTTGGCTGGGGCTGGAGGGTCTGTCTCCAAGATGGCTCCCTCACATGATTGTGGGCAGATCACTCCCACTTCCCTGATAGAGTGTAGGAGGAGAATCCACAAGAATGGGAATGCCAGAAAGCAGGGATCATTGGGGGCCATCTTGGAGATTGGTTGGGTATCACAGAAATAGACATATTATTTTAGTACAATAAATGCAGAAGACCAGTTAGTAGGATGTTATTTTTGCTAGGTATGGTTGTATTTCAGATGCATTAACCTGAAACCAGAGTGCCTTTGGGGGCTCTGATGCTCTCCTTCACCTTAAGATCTGAAGGGCTCCCTCACTCATCCCCATCAAGTAGCAGGACCATACAGATCAAAGTATGACCTACAGGAGACCAAACACAAAAGAGGTGAGGCTTTGGGAGGAAGGCAAGGAGTTAAAAAAGACCAAGAAGCTGTTGAGAAGGAGAAAGGAAGAGAAGCAAGGAGGAGCCTTGCTTTTTCCAACCTAAGGGAGGGTAACCATAGCATGAGTCTTAAGAATCTAGGACAACGGTCCCATACCAGCAGATTGTCTAAAGGGACAAGTTCAGAGTCTGGAGATTCCAGTTCCAAATCTCCCATGCCCCATGGGCTTTGTGTGGACTTTCAAGCCTGAAATAAAGTCCTTTAGTAAAGAACTCTTTAAACATACTGTGTGTGTGCTTTGCTTGTTAATAGCAAGGCAGTTCTGTTATATCCTGCACCATCCCTTCCATCCACAATGAGTTTATGGGTGAGGTTGCATTCATACCTCAGATAATTGACTTATATATTACTCTCTGTTCTATTGTGCTTTTGTTTTTTCCAAGACTTTAATAAACCCTTATTTTAAATGGTTCACCTTTGTCCCATCTGTGCTACTCGGTAAGAAATGAGTGGTGGGGAAGCAGAACAGGTTGGTGAGTGGCAGCAGAGGTTAGGGGAGCCACCTAGAAGAGAGAGAGAATGCTTTGTGATCTAGCTCTTCCTTCCCATGTTGGGGTTCTTTCTCCACAGGGGGCATTGCAGGATAGGCTTCAGTTATATGAAGGATGACAATTTCCTGACTGCTGGGTCAAGGACAGGGAGCATAGCTTTTCTAGAAACAGTGGGGAAAGAGAGAGGAATCCAAGGGGAGGGTGTGGGTGTGGAAGGCAAGATAGTAGATCAGTCATAGAACATTGAGGCTGAACAGAACGAGTTCTGTGGCACAGAGAAATGAAATAATTTGCCCGAGATCACACAGCGAGGCAGCAATAAATGACTCCTTGAGCAGTGCTTTTAGCTCTGCCTTGCTTGTCTGCTTAGGTCAATGAATACCCACTGCTATTGTTATGTGCACGAAGAAAGAGAAGAGTAGGTGCTGGCTCTCAGCAGTCTTATAGAACAGTGGATGAAAAGGCCACACGGACAATACACACACCTCTCCCCACACACTGTCTGTGGAAGAGACATATTGCGAGACAGGCTCAGGAGGGATGTGCACATTCGCATGGAAGGAAGACTGCCGTTGATGCTTAAGTAGACCCTCCTCCTCCTGG
Organism: Leptonychotes weddellii; assembly: GCF_054177405.1. Classification (NCBI taxonomy): domain Eukaryota; kingdom Metazoa; phylum Chordata; class Mammalia; order Carnivora; family Phocidae; genus Leptonychotes; species Leptonychotes weddellii. Next base: position 72,813,527 of record NC_138373.1, read on the forward strand.
CTCATCTGTACCATCAGTAGGGCTGGGGAAGCCCTACTGAGGCTTGAATGGAGGGGTCCACTAGTGCTTCACTAGTGCATGAGGAGGACGGGATATTCTGCAGGGGATCCGGGGCAGGTGGGTGGAGGCCTCTCAGGCAAGGCGGAAGCATGACCCCAGGGTAGGGGTCAAGGTGCTGGCTGATTTTGGCATCCATATGCAAGAAGAGTGAGGACCAGGGGGGTTGAGGGAAAGTGGCTGCACCTGCAGCTGGCTACCAGAGGCTTCTGGAAGCCTAGTGGGCAGGAGGAGAAGTAGCCGTCCAGATTCCAGCACAGTCTGGGATGGCCCACTTGTCCTCATGGGGATGAGGGGGCCACAGGATCGAGGGAGAGGTTCTGGTTCTGGAGCCCTGGGGCAGGAAGATGTTTTATCTGCCCGAATAGCCAAGGGAAAGGCGATACTATCTCTAAATCTCTGGTATCACTTAACACTTTGGTATAAATATAAGCCACCCTGTGACCTCAGAGGCATTGGCAGTGATGCCTTATCCTTAACTGTAGAGTATAAGGCTTTGTCTCCAGTTAAGAGAATTTCAATCAGCAAGTGAAGAGGTAAGAGATAACAAAACTAATAAAAGCTAAGATTCATCAGTTCTTACTCTATTCCAGGCATTATGCTGAGTGATTTTACATGGACTCATCACAAAATTCCTTGGAGGAAGGAAATGCTCTTGGTATTGCTTTGTATGACCAGCAAAGGTGTCTTATTTACTGAAGTGGTTTATTTAGTGGTTGGATATGCTCACACAGCTAGTAAGATGTGGCAGTTCGACACCAGAGCCTACTCCCCTGACCGCTGTGTAATACTTTTCCCAATTTTGGGTGTGATTTTAGGTTGATCTAGAACTTCTGAGGCAAGTGATTTATCCACAAACTCATTGGCCTGGCTAGGCTGATGACCCTCTACTTGGGCACTGGCCATGGGGGACAGAAAAGAGGCTCCCAGTGCTGCCCCTTTCTCTAGGGGCCAGAACAAAATGGAGGGCAGAGGGAAGTGAGATGGGGGACTAGGTAGGTGGAGGAAGGCAGGAGGTTTACCCCCAGCTAGGTGGAGGGCCAGGAAGTCCTTGAGAGAACAGTGGTCTCCTTTTTCTTGCTGGAAGGTCAGCTCCATCTCATGCAGAGGCCAATTAAAATCCAAATGCCTTTGAAATCTAAATGGCTTCTGGTGAGGGTGGGTATACAGTGTGGAGCTTGTCTGCTTAGGTCAATGGAGACTAAAGGATCCTGTTGGCTGAGATCTAGACGAGGAGGGGGAGGGCCTGATGGATGCTGATTCTGACCCCTGGTCAGACAGGGCCACTGCTTGCACCCTCTGTTCTCTCTTGGGATCCCATGATTTCCAGTGGCTTCTAAGGGTCCCCTGCTTCCAATAAGGGGTTCAACCATGTTATAGGATGGAGCTCCTGGCTGGGATGGCCTTTGTGCTTTAGAATTGAGGAATTTCCTGCTTTTGCCTGAGCTTTCTTTTTAACATTCAGGTCTGGGAATGTGGGAGATAGTGGCTGAAGGGAGAGGGGGCATGGGGAGGGGTACCTGGCTAGACTTTGCTGCTCCTGCCTACTCCGTGATCCCCTACCAGAACATGGAGCCCAAGGCCTTGAGCAGCATGTAGTTCTCTGCTTCAGAGGGCATACACCTGCTCTTAGTGTATCCACTGTTGGTCACTTTCTTCGGAGACGAGGGATCTGTAGCAATGTAAGGAATGCCAGAAGTTTGTTTGTGAGCATATGGTGCTCTCTGGGCCTGAGGAAGAGGGAGTAGGGTAGGGGCCCGGCATGGGGCTGACTTAGAAGGGTGCAGTTATTCCCTCTCACGTGGAAATAAACATTTTGGATTGCTGATCATCTCCCTGGGGGCTAGGACACTGGTCAACAAAGTCAAAGTTGGTCCTGGATCTGCAGCTTTGTGTGTTCCAGGACAGGCTGGGGGTGGCACTTCCCTTGAGGGCTATTTCCCTCTCTTCTTTCACAGCTGGTGCCCTGGTAATCATCTCTTCCATCTGAGGACAGATGGAGCAGCCTGATTTGATTGAGAGGTTGGGGTTTTGTCAGGGTGAGTATGCGGGTTGGGAATTGGTGTGTGTGTGTGTGTGTGTGTGTGTGTGTGTGTGTGTGTGTGTGTCTTTGTGGTGGGAAATGGAATATTCAGGAAGGTGGCGGAGGAGGGAGGATTAAACTTGATGTTTCTTTGACTCCCACTGCAATGATTAGCACCTCCTGCTGCCCACAGGGGAAACAGCAGCTCCGGCTTCCCAGCCTCAGTAGGTCCCTGCTCCCGCCCACCTCCTTGGTGATGTTTCTGAAGCTGCTCAGTCCTCCTCTAATTGCTTGTGCTCCTTTGGGGATCTCCAGGCTTCTTGTTGGACTCTGGCTTCTGAAGAGGTAAGGTCAAGTGAAGGATGTAGACCTGCAGTGTGGATGGCTGGATGCTCATGTAACAGGAGTTTTGTGGGGGGGGTTAGATTGGACCTGACAATCACCATGGAGGCCTCCAAGTTCCCAGGTCAGGCCCTCTGGCAAGACTGCAGCAAGGGGTGCTGGACCAACATGAAGGGCACAGAGGACAGTCCTGTGGGGGAGAGGCTTGAACCTGCACTGTGAAGTCAGAGGGGCCAGGACATCGCATTGTCCTCGTGACTTAGGCAATGGGTGACTATACATGGAGCATCTTCCTTTGCTTCACTGTACCTTGGAAAGGGACAAGGTAGGATCCAGCAGTCCCCAGAGCTTCTGCTGGGTGGCTTTGCCCAGAGGAGGGCTCTCTATTCCCCGCTTTACTGGGGACATCTGCAGAGAGGCTGGCAGGGAATAAGCTATTCAGTTCCCCTCGGAGTTCTTTTCTTTTTCTTTTCCAAACTCATTCCAGGGTGTCTAGTAGGATCAGTGTTCAAAACTAGTGACTGTCTTGAATGTGTAAGGGCTTAGCCATTGCAGGAAGAGGGGGCAGGGGTAATCATCTAATGAGCACAGGCCAGGGACTTTCCAACAACCCCTGCCTCCCACACAGGCTCTGTCCCCATCCCACACTGAGCCCTCTTCTCCCTGACTCTTGCCCCACAGGACTTTTATTCTGAAAGGACCAATGCCCCTGGAGGTGGGGAGGTGTCCAGAGGCTGGAGCTGGAGCTGGAGCTGGCCCTGACCCTGAACAGGCCCTGCCCTCTGGGCTCTTTTCCGGGGTATTCTGGGACCCTTAGGGAGGGGCCTTGCTGTTCTCACTTCTCCCTCTTATCCTCTGCCCCGCCTTGCTGGCCTTCAAGCAGAGGATCCCTATAGCCAGGCGTGTCAGTCTTCTCCCTACCGTTGCCTTCACACCCCCATGTCCCTCATCTTCCTAGCCCTTGGCCTTGTATTTTCCATCTGTTTCCCCTTTCAATCTTTTCTAGCCTTCTTGCTGCCTATCCTTCCCAAAGCAAACACAGAGGCTAGGTCACTATTCCGAAGCTTCATAACCTCCTCCAACACTAGACAAAGGTCTCACCCTGTCCCATCCCACTTCCCCAAAATGTAGCATGGAAATATAAGATAGCCAGGATTCACTCAGACATTGGTACATGTGGTCTGTTGAACTCTGTGTGGGTGAGGCCTTGCCTTGGGCCAGGTTCTGCTGAGCACATGCAGCTTTCTTGAGAATAAGGACAGGAAACAGACAAAAGACTCTACCAGTAGTTCCTGTTTAAATTCTTGAACCCCAGTCAATTTTCCAAAAGTTCCACCGGGACAAAATTCTCACTTGTCCCCAAATACTCAAAGGTTAGTTCTTTCTTAGATGGAAAATAAGGGACCAAATGAACTAAAGAGAGTTGAGATCCATTGTTCTCAAGGGGTCTTTCCCCTTTGTCCAGTTCTTTCATCCAGGAGGCCAGACCAGGAATTGGATCTGAGGCCACTATTGAGCAATGGAGTGTGAGGAAAAAGGACTTTGGCCCGGGGGCTGCAAGTTATAGATTAACATGGGGAGGGGTGAGGAGAGAACTGGAGGCAGAGTAAGTGGCCCGAGAAAGGGACTGCTGACCTGGGACAATCTGGGCTTGAAGGGTTATGAGCAAGAGGAGTCTGGGGACCAGTGCAGTCTGGAGGGGCCCTCAGCTCTCCTCTGGCTACTTGACCTTCCTGAAGACCTGCTCGCATACTGCATCCCTTGCAGTCAGTTCCTGGGGACAGAGTAGGAATAATGAGGAGAGAGAAAGAAGGTTCTTACCAGCCAGAGTTCCTTTCTCTAGGTCCCTGAGCTCTGTTTAATCCTTCAGGATACAACAGCTAGAGCATTTGATGTATGGGGAATTGTATCATTGTCCTACACCTTCAACTTTTCACCCCCGAGGAAGGAAGGGAGCTGGGTCACAGAATGTGAAATGGCTAGTCTCCATCTTTGGTCAGGATTTATGGACATTCATCTGACTTGTAGCCAAGGCCCACCTGGCCCCTGTATTTCTTCCTCTCTCTACTCTTCCCAGGGCTTTTGTTTTCTTTTTTTGGTTGCCCTCCTTGGAGGGAGGCAGGGAGTAGAGCAGGGGACTGATCTGATTTGGGCAAGGGGATGAGTCCTAGCTGGAGGCCCCTCTCCCAGTCCTCACCCAGCTTACCAGATACAACTTCTCTCCCTCCAGCCAGTGTCTCCAGCCTCGGTTGGGGACCTCCCCTTTCTGCACACAAACCACCTGCTCCTCCTCCCAGGTTACAATGGTCTGTAGGGAAAGCAGGAATAAGGGAAGATTTGGGGGCAGAACACCCCAAATGCATCCAACTCACTCTGGCTGGGCTGCCCCCCCTTCACACCACTGCTGATACGGTCTTGCTCCAGCCCCTTCATTCTGAGTAAGATGACTGCTCTGAGTCAGCAGGACTCCCCTCCCCAACTCCCAAAGGCCACTGAGGGGGGCCCATAGTTCATCTACAGTGACTGCTAGGGCAGAGCAGGGATGGAGCAGGATAACCAGGGGCAAAATTGGGGGCGGGTGGGTGATGAAGAACAAAGACTTTGTCCTTTGGATACTTCCAGCTGGACTGGAAGGTCTTTTGGGAAAGAAGAGGATTGGTTGGAAGTCCCATCAGGGAATCTCTTTCTCAGTTTCAAGGACAGCTGAAGTGTCCCTGAGAGTGAAGGATCACCCTCTCATCTCTGAATCAGAGTGGGGTGGGCCTGGGCATTCCAACCAGCATTTATTAAATCCTCCCATAGGATAGGCCTGCTAACCAAGGAGCTCAGACTCTTGGTCAGACAGAGCAGAAAACAGGTGCCTGTGATGCCAGGCAAGTGTTGGGCATGGGAATGGGGAGGCAAGAGCTGAGTCTTCAAGGAAGTGAGGAGTTAGTTAGATTGGAGACACTGGGCAATTTCTAGCAAGGAAAGGAACAGCATAGAGGTAAGAAAGAAGGTCACATGGTTGTAAGGGGCTCTAAACTAGAGTGTTTGTGGGAAAGACCCTTGTATGCCACGGACCTCATCTGGAATGTAAGGGATTGTCACTGAGAGGGTTTCATTCATGATCACTTTTACATTTTAGGTAAATCCTTGTGGCTACAGTATGCAGAGTGGGTTAAAGAAGGATTAAGACTGGGAGGCCAGATTCAGGCACCAGGCGAGAAATGAGGGCTTGAATGAAGGTGGCACTAGAAAAAGGCTAGGAAGAATCAACAGTGGAAATATAATGGGCCATAAACACAAGCCACATTAGAAAATGCAAGATTCCCAGTAGCTGTGTTAGAAAAGGAAAAAGAAACAAGTGAAATTAATTTTAATGATATATTTTATTTAACCTAGAATATCCAAAATATCATTTCAGCATGTGATTAAAATCAAAATTACTGAGATGTTTTACATTTTTTTGGTATTGTCTTAAAAACCCACTATGTATTTTACACTTTTTTTTAAAGATTTTATTTATTTGACAGAGAGAGACACAGTGAGAGAAGGAACACAAGCAGGGGGAGCGGGAGAGGGAGAAGCAGGCTTCCCGCAGAGCAGGGAGCCCGATGCGGGGCTCGATCCCAGGACCCTGGGACCATGACCTGAGCCGAAGGCAGACGCTTAACGACTGAGCCACCCAGGCACCCCTGTACTTTACACTTATAACACACCTCAGTTTGGATTAGTTGCATTTCAAGCATTCAAAGGCCAAATATGGCTAGTAGCAACCATACTGGACAGTGAAGAAAAGTTATAAAGACTTCTTGACCAACTAGATGTGGTGTGTGTGTGTGTGTGTGTGTGTGTGTGTGTTGGGGTGCAGGGGTAAGGGTACAGAAGATACTGCTCTGACTCCCAGGTCTCTGGTCTAGCTGGTTATTGCCATTAATGAAGACAGTAAATATAAAAGCAGGAATAGTTTGGGTAGGAAGATAATGAATTTGGCTTCGAGCTTGAGGCATGCAGATGGAAACATTGTGTTGGCAGATGAAAACTCCACTGTGGAGCTCAGGAAGCAGCTCTGGCCAGAGAATCCACGTCAAGGACAGTTTATAGATGGAAGCAGAAAGTGGGTATAGATGATTTAGCCCATGTTTTCCTGAACAGACAAAAGAGAGGAAGTCAAGAACAAAATACTGAGGGAAACCCCAGTTAAAGGGATTAATAGGAGAGCTAGGGTCTGCAAAGGAGACCAAAAAGAGGGCATTAAGAAGCAGAAATAGAGGGGGCGCCTGGGTGGCTCAGTTGGTTAAGCGACTGCCTTCGGCTCAGGTCATGATCCTGGAGTCCCGGGATCGAGTCCCGGGATCGAGTCCCGCATCGAGTCCCGCATCGAGTCCCGGGATCGAGTCCCAGGATCGAGTCCCGCATCGAGTCCCGCATCGAGTCCCGCATCGAGTTCCGCATCGAGTCTCGCATCGGGCTCCCTGCTCGGCAGGGAGTCTGCTTCTCCCTCTGACCCTCCCCCCTCTCATGTGCTCTCTCTCTCTCATTCTCTCTCTCAAATAAATAAAATCTTTAAAAAAAAAAAAGAAGCAGAAATAGAGGAGAGTGGACTCATAGAGGCTAAGGGAAAAGAGACTCTGCAGTGACCAACAGGGTCACAGGCTAGAGGGTGAGCAAATATTTCTTCTTTGGACTGAGGGTGACCTGCCCTTTTTGTCCTTTTGGCTGGCAATAAGAGGGGGCAGGAGAGAGCAAGTTGGGGGACTGTTATCTTGGGGACTCTGCAGCCTGCTGTAGTGATCACTTTTCTCTGGCTCTGGCTGGGAAAGGTCACTTCGTTTTGTCCCAGATTGTTAAGAGGCACCTACCTGCTCACCCACGTGCCCTCCCCGAAGCCCGAGGAAAAGTACCTGGCATTTTCGTCCATCCACGATCCTTAGATCCTCCTCAAACTCAACTCCCACCTCGAATTCCAGAATGTAGTTGTGGAACGTGCTGAGGGTCTTCACTATCATGTGGTTGCCCTGATGGTCAATCTCCTTGTCTGGCTTGAGCAGCAGTGCTATCTTCCGCAGAGGCATGCTGATGTCTGGGGGTGGGGGGCTATCTCTTAGCGGGGCTCCTACAAGCCAGCCAGGGGCTCCCCCACCTGCAGCAGCACCACGGGGCTGTGGGCTGCCCCTTAGCTGGGTCTGAGACTGTAGACGGACTCTTCCTACCAATGCCCTGGCTAGAAATGGATCCCAAGTCAGGTGCCACCACCTGAACCTTTCCACAGCATCCAACCCCAGCAGTCCCTTTTCTCAGTGGGATAGAGAGAGAGGGAGGGAAAGGGGAAAGGGGGAATGAAAGGGGTCTGGGAGGGTGAGGCCATTACTTAGGGCTTGCAGGTAGTTCTCCATGTTCTTCTGTGAGACAAAGCGGTAGTAGCCGGTGAGGTTGGGAGGCATTGTCTGGGCTGGCTGAGATGGAGATGGAGATTTCAGGAGAATATAGCTGGCAGGGTGTGGAGGGAGTCGGTGTTGTCTGGCAGGTGAGGCTGAGAGACTCCAGGCTAGCCTAGACACACACACACACACACACACACACACAGACTGTGTAAAAGTCTATGCTTACCAGCATTTTTATAGGGCTGGGCCCTGTTGCAATAAGAGTTCCTACCAGACTTCCTCCCTCCTCCCATAATGAGTATGGGGCTGGTGCCTACAGCCTGAGGGAGGGGTAGGAACTTGGCAGCTTGGTGCCTGACCTCGGCTTTTCCTGAGGAAGGAACCTGGAGCAGGATCTGGGGCTGTCAGTCATCCAAGACTTGAGCCTTTTCGAAGGTCAGTTTTGGCTTCCAGCCCATTTTCAACAGGTTTGGGAAATGTCCCAGAGCTCTGAGGGGGGCAGTCTCCCCTGGGAGAGGTCTGGTTTTGCTGTGTGGAGTGGGGACTTCCAGGCTCATCCAGGGATGAGTTCTAACAATATCCTGAGATCCTAGGACTGAGTCAGGATCCTGAAAGGCATGAGGAGGAAGAGGTGGAGAAAGAGGGGGGACAGTCTGCTGGCCAGGAGCCACAGTGAAGGAGAGGCTTTAGTGCTGCCTCCCACAGCTCCCTCAGACAGCTCCGCTGAGCTGGGGCCCCGACTCTGGCATTCCAAACTCTTTGTCCTATAGGGCCATCAGGAAGGAGGCAGAGAATCTGCTCTTCCCAAGCACGGAAGGGGTTGTCAGCTTGATGAGGTGTTGAGTTCAAAGTCTGGGGCAGAAAGTGAGGGAGGAGTTTGGTTGGCTATTCTGGAAAATTTTGGCTTGGGACCCAGGGGTTTCCCTCTCCCTCTGGAGTCATTGATGGTACCATCACCTCCAGTTCCCAGCCTTTGGACAGCCCATGCTTACCAGATGTATTACCATGGTGGGGGCTGCCACCTTCACCCACACCCCCTTCTGTCTCTCTCCCTCAAACCTACCAACTTCCCTGGCTTCAGAATCAGCTGAGTTGGTTCATCATGGTTTAAGATGGGAAATTCGGGGAGAGGGAGACAGGGAGCCTAGGCAGTGGAAAAAAATCCCACCTAGGAGTGAATTGTCTGGACAGGTGTGGGTGGGTGGCTGTGTGGAATCTCTCACTCTTCCTCCAGTCCCGGAACCCTTTCCACCTCCCTGCTGACCATCCCATGGTTTCCTCAGACACCTGGGGCTGGGAATGGAAATGCTAGGATCTTTTGGGTTCAGGCTGTGGGTTTTGCTTCAAGGCTCCCAGGAGGCACGCAGCAGGGACCTGCTGATGGGCTGGGCTGTGAAAAGAGGTTAATGCAGAGTTGGTTGTGTGTGTGGGGGGGAGGGTGACGTGATACTGCCCCTCCTCGCCTCCCTCAGGTCTCTGTTGACGTCTCCCTTTCCCACCTCCGGGCTTCTAGCTTCTCCATTCTCCCAATGTCCCTCTTATTTCCCACCCCCTCTACGGTTTTCCAGCTTCCGCCCCAGCCCCCGCAGTTCCCTTGCTCCCCCAAATTGCAGTCTAGGGAAAAAGCCCTAACACAGTCTCCCGCCCCTGCTCCCCAGTCCCATTGGCTCCCTCCCCCCCCCCCGCTGCACCTGCCCCCCCCCAGCCACCCGATTGGCCAGCGGCCCCATCAGTCCTCGCCTGGTCGTGCTGACGTCATCCTGCAGTAGCGGGGATGGGGTGGGAATGAGCGAGAGAGTGAGGACGCCCGGCTCGAGAGCGAACGAGAAGCCACTGCAAGTCCCCCACCTCAGCCACCCAGGTTGGGGTCTGACTAGGTCTGCTCTATGGACTAGTGTGGGCGGCAGGCTCTTTCCTCTCCCTGCCCCGCGGCCCACTATCTTCCCTCCCCTCCTTGGAGAGACCCTGCATCCCTCCCCCAAGGTGGAATCAGCCGGCTGGAGGCTCCTGGGGGAGAGCAATCGCCCGGCCCTGCCGAGCCCTGCCCACACCACACCATGACCCTTCTGCTGTTGCCCCTCTTGCTGGCCTCCCTGCTCCCCTCCAGCTCCTGTAACAAAGGTGAGTGAGGTGGGGGGAGGGGGGCACTGAAAGAGGGGTATCCGGCAGAGCCATGTGGGGGTAGGAGTGAGCAGGGGCTGTTGAAGCTCTCTGGCCAATGACAGGTGTGGGTTCTTCCCATCCGTTTTCTGAGAGCTGCCCCCTTCTCTCCCTCACATCCCCTTCCCCACATCATCCTCTTTGGGCTGTTTCTACCCAGTGCTTCTCTGGCTCCCATATGGTCCTCATTTCCATCCTGGGGTCTCTGTCTCCCCATCCTCCAGTTTTGCCTGCGGGAGAAATCTCAGGTCTCAGAAGGACTTGCCCCTGAAGGGTGACAGACATCTCTGGATGGTTCTCTGTGTTCACTGGGGTGTGCCCGCACTCAGGGTGTGTGGCAGATCCATCTGGTTCATCTCCATCCCATCCTGGGGAGAAACAGTTCCTTGCAGCTCAGCAATTCGGAGCACGTATGTTTTGGCGTGTTCCTCTGCATCCATATCCTGCATACAGCTGGGCTGAGGGTTACCAGAGCTGCCCTCTCTGGCAGACAGCAGAGAAATTCAGCTGGGTGAGGCCAGCACAGGGACCAGGGTGGAGGGGGCAGGGAGAGAGGGGTTGGGGGAAGAGGGCTCAGGTAGGTGGAGAAAGGCAGGTAAGGGGAGAAGTGGGTGTGTGTGGGGGGGGTGCTAAATGAGTGGTGAGAGGGAAAGCTGAGAAGGACAAGGGAGATGAGGCGTGGGAGGGGGATGAGAAGGAGGGTAAAGAGGGTAAAGGTGGAGGCAGGGAGCGGGGGGCGGGGGGAAAGAAAGAAGATTGAAAGGGGAATCAAGAAGAACAGGTGAGGAGAGGGGGAAGGGAAAGTCAAGGAAGGAAGGGCAGGGAGCCAGGAGTGAGTGAAGGAAGTGAACACATGGAGAGTCTGTGGCCAAGAGGAGAGGAACAGAGAGACCTGGGGGCAAGCTGTGGAGAAGGTGCCCAACATTGGCCTTGCTGCTCTGCAGCCCCTTCATCTTCAGGCTGTGATTCCTCACCTCAGTCTCCGACCTCAGCCCAGCTTCTTAGCCTCCTGCCACTTCCTGTGCTTGCTTTCTGAGCACCATCTTGTGGCTTTCTCCTCTGCCATTAGAGAAGGGGGTTTTGGTGGTCATCTGCAAGAAAGGAGCAGGCATTCGGGTACCAGAAGGCTTTTAGTGGTGTGGTTGGAGGAAAGATAGGAAATCAGGATTTTTTATTCACCGTCACATACTGGGCATGTTTCCTTTTGGTGACTCAGTTTCCCTTTGATGATATGTCTTCCTCCACCCATGTTCCACTGACAGGCCGTCATGAATGTGCTTTGGGAGCTTGGTGGTTGGCATGGTGGGATTAGATAGAGCAAGCAGTGGCAGTTGGGGTGGGGGGTGGTTTAGAGGGGAAGGGAAAACACTGTGCCTTCCCCATAGCCCCTCCCCAGGCTAATCGGAGGTCGGTCCTGGGAAGGAGACACAATTGAGTGAGCTGAGTGTGGCAGGAGATGGGGAAATCTAGAGGCTGAGTGAGTCCCGCATCCCTCCTGGTTGGCTGGTGGTTGAAGGGAAGAGGGGTGGGGTAGGCAGGAAGTAGGACTAAGTCATGAGTCTGTATAAAAAGTGGGGTTCAGGGAGTGTGGGGTTTGGTGGTCTTATGGGGGACACAGAGATGTGCTGGCTATGAGTGTGCTCTCTTGGGTGTAGGGATGAGAAGCAGGGAGGGGATTTGTCCTGTTTCTAGGCCAGTTCAATAATCCCTTAGGATGTCGGCTGTGCTGGGTCCAGTCATTTGGCATTGATTCCTCTACTCCATCCCTGCCCCTCTCTGTCCCCCTCCTTCTGTCCTATATTTTCCCTTCTCTTAGGATGAATGGACTTAGGTTGGGGTTTGGCTGGGAGAAGTGCAGAGTGGAGGGATCAGGACTGAAATGGGGTGATGGTGGCGGTGGAGAGGGTAAACACTCAGGATCTCAGGAAACATCTAGATCTTCTTTTTCTAATCTCAACTCTGCCCTTAATCTATGCCTTCCCTTTCCCAGGGCCTTCTGATGGCCCACCACTGCTCCCTGAATCTCCAGTCTCCACTCTCTAGCACTTGAAATCCCTAAAGAAAATTCTTCACCTCTGACCACATTTCCCAGGGGAGCTAGTGGTCCCCCTCCTCCCCCAGGGTAGGCTGTTGCCACGGAAACTACCAATCCTGCCCGTAGGAGAAGGGTGTGACCTCTCGCAGACCCTCTGACTCTTTTAATGCTGATTTCTTGTCCTCAGCCCTTCCTCCTGCAGGTGTTTCTGCAACGGGTGGAAAGGGTGATAATGCTGGAGTGTGTGTCTGGGTTGTGTGGGAGTGGAGAGTCAGCTCACAGGTGCTTCCTCTCCTCTCCCTGGGTGGGGTCAGCCAACAAGCACAAGCCATGGATCGAGGCAGAATACCAAGGCATCGTCATGGAGAATGACAACACGGTCCTGCTGAACCCACCACTCTTTGCCTTGGACAAGGATGCCCCCTTGCGCTATGCAGGTGATTGGGGTTGGGGGATGGCAAGGTGAGTAGGACAGAGAAAAGTGGTTGGGAAGGCAGAGGGCAAGGGAGGAGAGGGGAGGAAGTCCCCGGAGGGAGAGCAGTGGAAGTGGGGAAGAGGTCTTGGCAAAGTGGTAGAAGTAGGCTTAAGGATGGTGGCTGAGTACAGGGAGCCAGAGAGAAGGACGTGGGCAGGCAGGGGTTAACCACATCAAGATTTTGTCAGATCTCAGACCCAGTAGCTCTGAGAGGTTGCAGCTCCGGGAAGCTGGTGTTGGAGCTGTACGTCTGATTATTAACAAATTAACATTTTCACATATGCAAGAGAAGGGCTGGGGTTTGGAAGGAGAGGTGAAGCCGAACCTGAGGCAGGGAGGTTGAGGCTGGGAAGAAGATGCTGAAAGTGGCAAAAGAGAAGGAGCCTCATCCCTCCCTCCCCCCTGGACCAGGTGAGATCTGTGGCTTCCGGCTCCATGGGTCTGGGGTGCCCTTTGAGGCTGTGATTCTGGACAAAGCAACTGGAGAAGGGCTGATCCGGGCCAAGGAGCCAGTAGACTGTGAAGCCCAGAAGGAGCACACCTTCACCATCCAGGCCTACGACTGCGGCGAGGGCCCCGACGGGGCCAACACCAAGAAGTCCCACAAGTGAGGAAGCCCTTGTCTCCTGCTCCCTGCTGCTAGGTCCTCCTCCCTCTTCCTAAGCCCCTCACTGTCCTCTGTCCTTGCTGTCATTGTTACCTACCCCCTCCCCTCTCTATTCATTGGGGTCAGGGACAGGGGCCATGTCCTCCAGGAGCCTTCACTCAAGGTGATAGAAACATGTAGTAGAACTTATGGGATCCAGTCCTGGTTCTGCATCTTATGACCTTGGGTGACTTCCTTAGCCTTTCTTGATCTGCTTTTCTTCTCTGTAAAATGGGGAACATGATGATCCCTATTTCTCTAGGTTGCTGTAAAGGGTAAAGGAGATGGTTTATGTAAAAAGCGTGCACCACAGTGCCTGATACATGGGAAAGGCTCAGTACATGGGAGTTATGATGATGAGGAGCGTAATGAGAAGGACGATGAGCACCTCAGCACACATCCGGATTCCTTCCACCTGCCCCACCAGTCTGCAGTGTGCACATACTCACACACATGGTATACTCATGCCCAGTGCTAGGTGAGGGTGGGCAGGAGAGGGCTCCAGCATGAATGAAGCCGGGGCCTGAGAATCTTATGACTGTGTCCAGCTAACTTCTCATCTGAGAATGGGAGAAAGATTGGCAGTCAGGGTTCCTGGGCTGCTAAGAGGCTGTGGTGATACACCGCTCCTTGTGATTCGGTTTTCCATTTGGAGATAGGACCCTGCCTCTGGGACCTGGGTGCCTAGATCTTGGTGAGGGGCAGGGCTCAGTACGAAGGGCAGAGCCCCAGGGCTGCTTGCCTCATGGGGCCTGAGTATGGGGGGCGGGCACACCTGACATGCACATTGCACACGGATGCACAAAAGGCAGCCCTCCTCTTGCGCTCATATCAGATGACTTACGGCTTTTATATAAATACCACTTCCCTTCTCCTGGTGGGTCTTAAAGATTTTATTTTTATTTTTATTTTTTTTAAGGACTTATTTATTTGAGAGAGAGAGTGGGAGAGCGCGCATGAGCTCGCGGCTGGGAGGGGCAGAGGGAGAGGGAGAGAGAAACTCAAGCAGACTCTGTGCTGAGTGGGGAGCCCAATGTGGGGCTCGATCTCAGGCCCCTGAGATCAGGACCTGAGCCAAAACCAAGAGTCGGCCACTCAACTGACTGCGCCATTCAGGCGCCCCATAAGGATTTTTATTTTTTGGTAATTTCTACACCCAATGGGGGCTTGAACTCACAACCTTGAGACCAAGAGTTGGGTACTCCACTGACTGAGCCAACCAGGCACCCCATCTCTTGGTTGGTTTTAATTTGGCTTTTACTCTGTGTCTTCCTTGATTATCCCATTGGATTTGATTATTGTGGAAGAACAGCCGGCTGGATATAAAATTCTGTTTTACCCCGTGTCCTGGCACCCAACCTATAGCATTTTGTACAGGAGCCTCCAAGTCAGCTGCTGGTGTCCCCTGGGGTTGTTCCTTACCCCTTCTATCAGTCACCCCTTCCCTTGTGGGGCCTGCTGTCCTGGGGGCGGGGATGAGCATGTCCATGGCCTTAGGCTTAGGACACACGGGCTCCTGTCTGCTCTGACTCCCTGTCTGTGTTCCTCCTTGTGCCTCTCTTTGTGTTTCGAGGCTGGCTGACTCTTCCTTGTCCCCCCTCCTGCTCTGGTGCATGCAGGGCGACTGTGCATGTGCGGGTCAACGATGTAAATGAGTTTGCCCCCGTGTTTGTGGAGCGGCTGTACCGTGCTGCGGTGACTGAGGGGAAGCTGTACGACCGCATCCTGAGGGTGGAAGCCATCGATGGTGACTGCTCCCCCCAGTACAGCCAGATCTGCTACTATGAGATCCTCACACCCAACACCCCCTTCCTCATCGACAATGACGGTGTGTCCCTCCCCCGCCCGCCCCAGCTGCCCAGCCCTGTACACCCACATCCATCAGAACACCCCGGGGCTGAGCTCTCCACTTGTGCCCCTCAGATCCTCATTCCATAACCTCCTTCCCAATGTAGAGCCTTTTCCCCCAGACACCTCCTTCCCAGCTTCCTGCTGCCTAATTCACCTGTTGCCCAATAGACTCATGAGTCTTCACCTTGCCCCCTAGGCTTTCTCTAGTGCTCCTTACCCTCTTTGTCTCCCCCCACACCCATCCCAGGAAACATTGAGAACACGGAGAAGCTGCAGTACAGTGGTGAGAGGCTCTACAAGTTCACGGTGACGGCTTATGACTGTGGGAAGAAACGGGCAGCAGATGATGCCGAGGTGGAGATCCAGGTGAAGCCTACCTGTAAACCCAGCTGGCAAGGTGAGGAGCTCCACTCTGTGACTCATCTTGTGAATCATCTTTCCCCTTGGTCTCCCTTCTTGTCCCTTCTGACTATCGTACAGGGGAGAGATATTTGGGGGCAGGCTTGCAGCTGTCTACCCTGGCTGTCTACCCAAGAATGTCAGGGGACATGACAAGAGCAGAATGGTTAAGAGGGGCTGCCTTCCTCTCTTCTCTCTCCACTACCCTCTCCCTTTCCCCTATGCAGGCTGGAACAAAAGGATTGAATATGCACCAGGTGCAGGGAGCTTGGCTTTGTTCCCTGGTATCCGCCTGGAGACCTGTGATGAACCTCTCTGGAATATTCAGGCCACCATAGAGCTACAGACCAGCCATGTGGCCAAGGGCTGTGACCGTGACAACTACTCAGAGCGGGCCCTGCGGAAACTCTGTGGTGGGTGTGCCCTCCCCTTTCCAGACTACTCCCTGACCTTCCTCTGCCTCTTCCCTAAGACTCTGCCTTACACCTTCCCTTGCCCACCCACAGGGGTATATATCTACAGAGGTTATAGCATGTGGTTAACTCTGTGGCCCCCAAAGCAAATCAATATGTCGTTTGCAAAGACCCATGATCCTAGCACAAGACCATCACCAGGTACGTTGTGGAACAATGGTAGGGAGAGAGGAAGAGCTGGAGCATGAGTTAATTGGAGAGCCATTCCTAGAAGAGAGGTCCACCCTCTGGTGTCTTTGAAAGGCCACAAGAGGCCATGAGACTAGCTGTGGGAAATCTCTTTCCTTCAGTCACTCTTGGCCTGGCTGCTTCCTGTTTCCCCATCTGCTGCCTCTCAGCTCTGACACTTGTGCCTTCTGGGGCTTCTGTAGGTGCTGCCACTGGGGAGGTAGATCTGTTGCCCATGCCCGGCCCCAATGCCAACTGGACAGCGGGACTCTCGGTGCACTACAGCCAGGACAGCAGCCTCATCTACTGGTTCAATGGCACCCAAGCTGTGCAGGTGCCCCTGGGTGGCACAGCTGGGCTGGGCTCTGGACCCCAGGACAGCCTCAGTGACCATTTTACTCTGTCCTTTTGGATGAAGCATGGTGTCACACCCAACAAGGGCAAGAAGGAAGAGGAAACCATCGTGTGTAACACTGTCCAGAATGGTGAGCCTTCCCCAGGGCACTCGTCTGAGAGTGAGGAAACTGGCTTCTTATCCTGCCTCTGTCACTGCCCAGTTTGTGGCTGTGGACAGGTCACTTCCTCTCTCTTCATTTGTAATATGGCAGTGTTAGGTTTGATGCTTCCTGAAACTGTGTGACTTACTGCCTGCATAACAGGTTGAGACCCTACTGCTCTCAGAGTGCAATGGGACCACTCGCTGCCCTTCTCACCTGCAATCACCCAATGCCCCTGCATCCCACCATGTGGTAGGCTGCCCCCCAGTCTACTCCCATTAAGCCTGTCCACTGGAATGGAAAAGCCTGGATAGTGGTGTACCCCATTCTTTCTCTCCCACCACCCTCCTATCCTCCTCTTTGAAGGGCTAGTTGGCTCCATTTCCAAGCCCCCCCTTCCCTGGACTGCAGTGGCACAGTCCCTCTTGGTTCAGTCTTGTCCAGACCTTTCATTTCTGCCACTTCTCCAAGCTCACTTTTCTGGACCTGAAAAGGGTTGTCATCCATGGAGTTTTCATCAACCAAAGGACCAGTAGAAATCTGGGTGGGAGCAGGCTGGCCAGTGTTGCACCTTGGCCAATCAGAATGCTCGAGAAACCCTAGTGATCACTTGGACTGGACTCTGTGTGTGTCAGAGGGAAAGAAAGGGAGGAGACTCTAGGGAATATGGGGTGGGGGGAGAGCACCTGAGAGAGTAATGAGAATCCCACGTCCTCTCTCTCTGGTGCTTTGAACCTGTTCTTGCCTCAGGCCCTGTGTTTGACCCTTGTCTCCATCCTCTCCCCCTCAGAGGACGGCTTCTCTCACTACTCACTGACCGTCCATGGCTGTAGAATTGCCTTTCTCTACTGGCCTCTGCTGGAGAGTGCCCGCCCAGTCAAGTTCCTCTGGAAGCTGGAGCAGGTGAGGCCAGTGCCAGGCTCCTGGGAGAGCTGGGTGGGTATAACTTACTTCCAGGAAAGGAGGGTCCTGGGGCAGGGGTTGGCATTTTCTGGGTTACTCTGTGCCCCCTTCATGCTCCACTTTTAGTTCCTGACCATTCCGCTCCCAGGTTCTCTTGTTCTCCTTTTCCAAGGCTTGTGTCCTGCAGAAAGCACTCTGGGATTAAAAGGAAATTGGGAACACATTACTACTAACATCATACCCAACCAAACATCTTTTCTCCCTTGTTTTATTTCATCCCTTTATTACCTAGAACTTTAACAGTACATATCTCTGACTCCCAAGCAGTTAGCATGTTGTAAGCCAGAAAGTAAGTGATTCTGAGGTATGCAGATTGGGTTTGAGTCTGGCCAGGGCAACTCACTAGCCATGAAATCTTCCTTGGTATGTCTAAATCTCAGTTTCTTGGCCTATTAAATGGGAATAATAGGAATTGTATACCCCAGGGGTGTTGCAGGATTAAATGATGTGATAGACCTTATAAGTCAGAAGAAGTGTTAATTCTCAGTACTAGTCTCTGATTATGAAGGATAGACAAAAAAAATTGTAAAATCCTTTCTTGAGCTGACAGTTGCAGCCTGTGCTTTATTCATTCTCTAAGCTGACCACGAGGTCCAGTGGGGACTAATTTGAGTTCCCATCTCCTTTTATTTTTCTTGTAAGCCCCAGTGGAGTGTCGAGTAAGCAAATAGCTGAAAAAAGGCAGGAAGTGGAAGAAAGAGAAAAGGAAAGGAAGGGTCTAGAAAATCCACAAATTGGATAATTGAGGGCTATCTACAAAAGCTTTTGCTTTCTGTGGCACTCTTTAAAAGAGACAGTCTGCCATTTGCTGCTTCTTGATCTTTCCCCCCTTGTTGCGAATATTAGTAACATGACTCTGCTTTTCTTTTCCCTTATTTATTCAACAAATATTTGTTAAATACCAGGCAAGGCTCTGCCATTCTGCTTGGTTCTGAGGATACAATGAAGTATAAGATGGAACAAAATCTTTGCCTTCTTTGAGCTTACATTTTAGTTGGAGAGGTAGATTTTTAAAAACTAAGAAGTCATATACAAATGGTAAATTGTAGTAAATTCTCTGAAAGAACAAGCAGGGGACTGAAGTAGAGAATGGGGGAAGGCAAAGAGAGAGGAATTCACCTTAGATCAGATGTTCAGGGAAGGCCTAATTGAGGTGAAATTTAAGTTTTGTTCTAAAGGATGAGAAATGGGTGAGAAGAAAGTGTTTTAGGCAGAGGGAAGAACTGATGCAAAGGCCCTGAGGCAAGAAAGCGCTCAGCATGTTCCAAGCATGGGAAGAAGGCCAGTGGGGTTAGAATACAGTGAACAAGGGGGAAAGACTGGACATGAGGTTGGAGAAATGGGCAGTGATCAGGTTGTACAGTGGACTTTGTCCGCTGGGGTTTGTTTAGATATTTCTTATGAGAGGCAGGAAGCCTTTTGAAGGGTTCAAATCAGGGAGCTGATCTGATCAGATTTACATTTTAAGACGATACCCTTGGCAACTATGGGAGGAATGTATTGAAGGGACATAAAAGTGGAAGGACCCAGATAAGGCTGTTGCCACAGTAAAGGTTGAGGTCTTGACTGATGCATGGCAATGTAGAGAACTGCACAGAAACCCACAGCTTTTAGCTCTGTTTGGACCTAGGATCAACAGCACTGCTGATGGATTGGATGTGGAAGGCGAGGGAAAGAGAAGGATCAAAGGTATCCTGTAGGTCATCCATTTGAGCAACTGGATGGACAGTGGAGCATTTATGCTGCCCCAGGGAGAAGTGAGGGGATTGGGAAGGGGTATGGACTTCCATCTTACACATATTAAATTTGAGAGACCTGTGAGACATCCAGGTGGAAAGCCCAGCATTCATAGGAGAGCTCTGCACTGGAGATGTAGATTCTGGAGTTACTGGCATAAATATCTGAACCCATGGGAACAGATGAAGTAACTCCTAGGAAGAGCATGTAGAGAGAAAAGGGAAAAGGGTCTAGGTTGAATCTTGAGAGGCATTCCAGCACTTAGAAGCTGATAAGGCAGAGAACTCTCTACCCCCTGATTCCTGTGACTATCCCCCACCTCCATCTTGACTGACCCTAGGAGAAACCTCCAAGGGGAGCCTCTTTGTTTTACTGTTTGGTTACAAACTTCTCTAGACCTTCCAGTGCATACATACATACATACATACATACATACATACATTTTTGGGGAAGAATTTATTCATAAAATAGTGTGGTCCTCCTCTTAGGAATATTTATAGTTTTAGAGATTTGCCTGAAAAATGGAATTTTAGGTACTTACTTGGTGCCTGATAGATTTTGGGCAGGGATGTTATTTCTTGAGCTGGGTAGGCAGCAATTCACTAGTAAGCCCTGCTGATAGAGCTGGGAATATGAGGGACTGTACCCTGTCTCCCAGGAGAAGGGGCAGTACCTTGTGTTAGTTCCCTGAAGATAAAGTAACTGAGGGTTCTTGCCCTTATGCTGCCCACCACCCCCAGGTCTGTGATGATGAGTGGCACCACTATGCTTTGAACCTGGAGTTCCCCACAGTCACACTTTATGCCGATGGCATCTCGTTTGACCCTGCCCTCATCCATGACAATGGTCTCATCCACCCACCCCGAAGGGAACCTGCTCTCATGATTGGGGCCTGCTGGACTGGTAAGTCCCCTGAGCTTCTCAGTGAAGACACTGAAGGTTGGAACCTCTAGTGGCTTAGGATTATTGGTGAAGGAGAAAGGGCAGCTTGACTTCATGCATCACCCTGCAGTTGGGCGGGATGACTCAGAGAGATCTCCAGTGGAGGAGACCACAAAACCCCCAGAACCCCCTCCCCGCCATTTGCAACCTATTCAACCAGTCATCACCTCAGGCAGCACCGGAATCTCTCTTTGTATAACTCTGGCCAGTGCCCACATTGTTCCACCAAAGGGATGATTTCCACAGTACATTCCCTTGCTGGAGGTCAGTAATATTTTAGAGAGTCATCAGTTTTCCTTAAGCTACTTCTTTCATTTTTTTTCCTTCTGGGAGCATGTGTGCACTTGTGTGCCTGTGTGTGTGTGTGTGTGTGTGTGTGTCTTACCCATTGAGGGCTATCTACAAAAGCTTTTGTTTTCTGTTGCACTCTTTAAAAGAGACAGTCTGCCATTTGCTGCTGCTTGATCTTTCCCCCCTTGTTGCGAATATTAGTAACATGACTCTGCTTTTCTTTTCCCTTATTTATTCAACAAATATTTGTTAAATACCAGGTAAGGCTCTGCCATTCTGCTTAGTTCTGAGGATACAATGGAGTATAAGATGGAACAAAATCTTTGCCTTCTTTGAGCTTACATTTTAGTCGGAGAGGTAGATTTTTAAAAACTAAGCAGTCATATACAAATGGTAAATTGTAGTAAATTCTCTGAAAGAACAAGCAGGGGACTGAAGTAGAGAATGGGGGAAGGCAAAGAGTGTTTGTGTTTTCTCAGCAACATAATTGGGGGTTGGTCTCTAGCAGAGGCCAGAGAGATTGAGATGTGACATCGGTGAACAGGTTGCCAGTCCTACCCAGGTTGGGACAGAGCAGGGAAGACCTCTTCTTCCTTGCTGCCAATCTGTCCCCACAACCCTAAACTCATTGCCACTTTTTTTTTTCCTCCAGAGGAAAAGAACAAAGAGAAGGAAAAGGGAGGAGACAACAGTACAGACACCACACAAGGTACTCTGTGCATAAGAACTGGAGACCAGAGAGCTCTCACCTTAGCTTTCTGTGCTGTGCTCCTGATTCCATCCCAACCCCAAATCCCAGCCAGCCTCATAGTTACTGCTGCCCATGCCACCAGGGGCAGAGCCTCCATGAACTACTGCAAGGCAGGGCTCCCTTGGAGAGGTAAGGCCAGATGGAGCTTGGTGGCATCCTGGGTGTCCCTTCCTGCCCACAGAAGGAAGTGGAGGAGTTCTCTTGCTGGCTTTCCACGTAGTGGATCAGATTGTGGGAGGCAGGCGGCGGTCCCACACAGGGAGATCTGGGCATCTGCGAAGCTCCGCACGTCCCCCTGGGTCCCCTTGCATGACCTGTGACCACGCCCTCTCGCCTTCTTTTCCTCCACTGGCTCCTCTTTCCTCCCTTTGGTCCCACTCCTGTCCTTCCTCCCTCTCCTGGGAGCTTTTCTCATTTCTGTTGCTTTTGGTTTTCACCCTTCTCCTCTCCTTGGATTTATTCCCTCTTTGGTCTTCCTTTCTGCTTTCTCCAGTCTCCCCCAGCCTCATTTCCTGGTCTCTTCTTTCTTTTTCATTTCCACATTTCTCCTTCTCATGCTCTTTCTCCAGCCTTCTGCCCCTCCTCTGTGCCCCTTTTCCTGCTCCAGCCGCCTCTCCCTTCACCCACTCTCACCTCCCATTCGCCCCTGTGTTCCTGCCCTAGGAGACCCCTTGCCGATCCACCACTACTTCCACGGCTACCTGGCTGGTTTCAGCGTGCGCTCAGGCCGCCTGGAGAGCCGCGAGGTCATCGAGTGCCTCTATGCATGCCGGGAGGGGCTGGACTATAGGGATTTCGAGAGCCTGGGCAAAGGCATGAAGGTATAGCCCCTTCCTCTAGCCCTGTCCTTCCGGGCATGCCCCCTGCCCCAGAACCCTGCCCACCTCTCCTCCTCTGCTCCCTTCCTCTCCTGCCTCCCGGTCCTGCTCTCAGCTGTCTGTGTCTGGGGCCCAGGTCCACGTGAACCCCTCGCAGTCCCTGCTCACCCTGGAGGGGGATGATGTGGAGACCTTCAACCATGCCCTGCAGCATGTGGCTTACATGAACACTCTGCGCTTTGCCACGCCTGGCGTCAGGCCCCTGCGCCTCACCACTGCAGTCAAGTGAGTGTTGGGTGGGGTGGTCAAATCACAGAGCAGAGCCAGACGGTGTCAGAACTCCTTGGCTTTAGAGGTCACCCAGGGCTAGGCACACCTCCCTCACTGTATGGATGGGGAGATTGGGCCCCCAGAGACAAACTGACCTACCTGCTCAGTTGACATAGCAATGTTTGTAGAAGAGCCTGGACTAGACTCAAGGGTTAAACAACGGATTCATTACTCTTTCTGCCAACCACCCTTCCAGGACTTTGGGGTTTTAATTTTCTCTGTGCCTCTATGCTGATATGTAAAGTGGGACGGACAGGGTACTGGATTGGGAGCTGGGAGATCTGACATTAATTCTGACTCAATACTAATTGCCTAGATGACCTTGAGCAAATAGCTCTAGTTGTTTCACCTGTTTTAGTCTTGATTCATCAAGTTCTTACAAAGTCAAATAAGATGATCTAAATCTGGGGGTTGGCAACCAATGGCCCTGGGGCCAAATCTGGCCTGCTGCCTGTTTTTGTAAATAAAGTTTTATTAGAACACAGCCATTCCCATTCATTTGCATATTACTTCACACTATGATGGCAGAGCTGAGTAGTTGGGACACAGTCTGTACGGCCCAAAAAGCCAAAAATATTTACTGTCTGACCCTTCACAGAAAGTTTGCTAACCTTTGAATTCTAAGCAAATAATTTTAATTCTTTAAAAGAAAAAATGTACATTATTTCAAGGTTTAAGTATATTAGGTGTTTAAAAATACAGATTAATTGAGAGGTAACGAAATCATAATAGTTATGGACAAAGAGTGTATTACCGACTAGCTTTTCACATTGAGCAAATGCTGTAAAGCAGGGATAACAATAGAATCTAACTCACAGAATTGTTATGAGAGCTAAATGATACAATCCAGATCAAAAGCTTAGCAGAATGCCTGTTGCACCAATGTTGGCTCTTACAGGCAGGCATTTTCACCCCTAGTGTTTGTGGGGCAGTTTTTAGGAGATACTGCCATCTAGTGGGTGGATTACACAATGTAGGAGTCAGGATTCCTGAACAAGCATACCCCTGCTCTGCCTCAGTTTCTCCATAAGCGATATGAAGATAAACATCTTTGGCTTGTCCCTCTCCTGGGAATGGTGGGTTTAGAGACGGGGGAGGAGAGAGCTCTGAGCCCTACAGAGTGACTGGGCATGATTATCAGATCTCACAATTAGAGCTCTGGAAGGCCAGGCAGCCGATTTTGGGAATCATGCTTCTAGCCTGTGGTGTGGTCACAGTATAGAGCTGAAGGCCACAGGTAGCTGGGGTCACGTGGGCACAGACCAGAGCTGAGCATGCCCCCCGCCTCCATGTTCTAGCTGGAACTCTAGTTGTTGAAGGGCAGTCATGCAGTTATATAGGGTTTAACTCACCAGAGACCAAGCAATTGCCTCATGCCCTTCACGTGACTCAGGAGCCATGTCAGAAGGGACAGCACTGTCTTTTGGCTTAGGATGGAACTCTGCAAGGAGGAGTTGACATCCTCTGTGTTGATGGATTCATCTGAATTCCTCCTACCTCTTTCAGGCCCGGGGGAGAGGCTTATCCAAGGGCTGGCAACCTGACTTTGGTCTTTTAGTAGGGGGCAGGGTCTTGTTGTTTTCCGTATGAGGTCAAGAAAGAGAGCTCTCATTTTTCCATTTATGGGGCTACCATGGGGTTAGTGCTAACCTAATACATCCTTGAGGTCATTGGAGAAAATAGAGAGCTGTGTGTGTGTGTGTGTGTGCGCGCGCGCATGTGCAACTGTGAAAGAGAGAGAGGCAGGTACCTAACAGTACCTCCCGATCTCTGATACATAGCCTTGCCCTAGTCCATGTGGCTTCCCAAGGTTCCCAAGTTCAGTTCTTGGAGGTCTGTCCATTTAGAGCCAGATTTATGCAAGTATTTTGTCAATGCAGATTTTCCCTAAGGTTTTTTCCCTCTCTTTTTTTTGGAAAGCCCACCTAGTTTGTGGCATTAACCTCTGAATAAATGGCTACCACATCTTTTTGTCTAACTTTGTCCTTTTCCCTTAGCCCTTGACTCTACCTATACCTTGCTGTAACCTCTATCTAGAAGTTCTGCCAGCACCTCAAACAGATGAGCTGAAGATGAAATGATGACCTTTGATACCCAAACTAGCCCCTCCCCCTGAAGTCTATTTTTGTGATGGTGTCTCTGCCCTTGCAATCACTCAAGCTTGAGACCTCTGAGTCATCTCAGATTTCTCCCTGTCTGTTCTCCATGCCCCATCAGTTGCCAGGTCACCCTGATCCTGCCTGTGCTGGGTGTCGGGGAATCTGTCTCCTTTTTTCCCATTTCTGCTGTTAGGACTCCAGCCCTGGCTCTGATTATCTCTCTCACCTGGCCTATTGCCATAACCTCCTAATGAGTTGACCCATCTCTAGTATTCTAACTTCAGTTCACCCTTCACCAGAGGCTATGTTAGTAGTGGTCATAAATCAGAATTTTCATCCTCATATTTCCCTGATGTAGAAGATATCAATGGCCTCCTCTTGGCTAGTGCTCAAAAACTGCACTCAAAGCCCTCAACCATCTGACCCCAGCTTTCCTGCCTCATGTTCTCTATTCCCCTTGGTACACTCCTCACCATCCAGTCAAGGCTCTACCTTCTGCCTGGTGAAGTCCTACCCTCCCTCAAAGGCAGCTAAGTGACTGCTTCTTTTGACTATTTCTGTCCTCCCTTGCCAAATGCCCCAGTCCCATCCTAGCCAGAAATAACCTCTCCCTCTCTAAACTCTCAGGGGTTTTGGTTCGTTCCGCTTACATGATGGTGACTACGTTTGCCATTGTTTTGAGGTTGTGTGTCATATCTAAGCTCTTGACCAGATCATCAGTGCCTTCGGGTCAGGGCCGGCCCCCTGTTGCCCCTTGGGTCTCCTTTGGACTGCTCACTGCAGTGGGGATGTCTGTTGGAGCCTGTGTTTTCAGGGTCAGCTGACGTTGGTTTCCAAGAGGCTTTGACCTGGGCCCCTTGGAATGACCGTGCAGATTCTTAAGCCCCACAGGTTGTGGACATTGGTAACGTCAGGGGCTCTGAGTTCATCGTATCTGCTGAGGTTACCCCTTCCCCTTTCTGCTCCCATGGTCAAGCCGGGCACACTCAGTAATACGCCCTCAGTTAGCACAAGCATATGGACCATAGGCCCTGCTTCTGAGTTACCAACTCCCTTGTGAAGGCTGCTTGTTCAAGGGGTACTTCTTTATAAATAAATTTGACTGGTGCAAACCCAGGCCCCAAATAGTGGCCGTGGTTCAGTGGAAAGAGTGTGACCTTGGAATAAGAAGAGTAGGTTTAAGCCTTGACTTCGGACACATAGTTCTTGTGTGACCAAGATGCTTGATCATCTTTGGTTTCTTATCCTGAGTCCACAGTGCTGAAATAAGGTTGAATGAAATAATATGCACAAATGCTTCAGAAACTAGCAAGTGTGATGAGAAGGTGAGGTGCCATTCTTATTGATTGGCAAAGCATGGGGCTGGAGGTGACTCTGGGAACATCTTCCTGAGCAGCTGTGCTGTGGGTTGATTGGCCTGGCTGAGTGCTTTAGGGAGTCTCTCCTGGTGCCAGGGTCAGTGAGGCTTCATGGGACCATGGAAGCAGGTCTAAGATTGTCACATTAGCTTACCTACCAAAGTAGGTTTCTCTGATATTGAAGGGAATGAATGGAAGACACACCAAGGAGGAGGACATCCTTGGATAGGCTCCCCCACCATATCCCTGCCCTCCACTTTTGCTGTTGAGTATTTTTGGACATGTATCTTCTAGATATTTTACTGAGCATGTTTTAATTTAAATCCCCTGAGTAAAGAACTGTGTATGTGTAAACATTTTTGTAGGTTCAGTTTGTAGAATGAAGTTTGATAGATGTTCCATAATCTTGGATTAGGGCATTGATGATGTTCTCTTCCCTGCAGGTCAGGATCGCCTGATCTGTCCCTGACCCTTTCCCGAAGTGGCATCCTCCCAGGAAAGGCTATCTCCCCTCCAGCTTTGCTACGAAGGGGTAGTGGTGCTGCGGCAGAGAAACTATCCCTCTCTCTTCCCCTCCCTCTCCCTGACATGGGGTGCTTTGTTGTAGAGATGGAGGCCCGGAGGGGTGAAACAGAGTATGGATCATAGGGGAGGAGATGTTAGGGTCACAAGTTGCCTCCCTCCCCTCTTGTCGTATAGGTGCTTCAGCGAAGAATCCTGTGTCTCCATCCCCGAAGTGGAGGGCTACGTGGTGGTTCTTCAGCCTGATGCCCCCCAGATCCTGCTAAGTGGCACTGCTCATTTTGCCCGCCCAGCTGTGGATTTTGAGGGACCTGAGGGGATCCCTTTGTTCCCGGATCTTCAAATCACTTGCTCCATTTCTCACCAGGTGGAAGTCAAAAAGGATGAGAGTTGGCAGGGCACAGGTAAGGATGACTCCAGGGAGTGATGTCATCCTGAGAAACGGCCCATGTCTGGAACCAGAGGGAGGGAGAAAATCTGGGGCTAGAAATGCGAGTGACTTCATCCTGCATTTGCTTGCCTAGAACCATTTACATGAGGACATAGAGCCAGGAGGAGGCCTGTGGATGTGAGGAAAGTATGGGGTAATGGCGTTTTTGAAAATGATGATGCTGACTGCTCTCAGGGGCTGAGCCTGGAAGGGGAGGACGAATGGCCACGAGGTGGGTCCTTTGGCTGTGACCCGTATGCTGACTCTCTCCCATCCAGTCACAGACACACGCATGTCAGATGAGATCGTGCATAACCTGGATGGCTGTGAGATTTCCCTGGTGGGGGATGACCTAGACCCCGAGCGGGAAAGCCTGCTCCTGGACATGGCATCCTTGCAGCAGCGAGGGCTGGAGCTCACCAACACGTCCGCCTACCTCACCATTGCCGGTCAGTGGGGACTGAGAGCCTGTCTTCTTTCTCTGTGTGCGCCCCTCCCCACGATCAAGTCTCTGGGAATTCCAGAGGGTCCTCCTTCCAGGCCTAGGGACGTGACCAAGTGCCATCTTGCACCTTGCCAGCCTGGGGAAGCTCCTCTGGCTTCCAGATTGCCCCCAGAAGGGCTGTGCTGGCATTTGGGCTCCCAAGTGGTTCTTTCTCCCTGCTTCTCTCTACACCCTGGCTCCCCTCTATTCCTGGTTTCACTCCCCCTGTGGCTCAGTCTTCCCTGATGAGCTTTCAGTCCTCCAGCTGTTTGGTCCTAGCTATCTTCTCTATGTCTTCCACCTCTCCGATCTCTTGTACACATCAGAGCTTTAACTCATGTGCCCATATCTTAATGAATAGTGGTAATGACTTGGTAGCTTCGAAGGAAGCCTGCTGTTCTCTGAAGGACCCTCCATAAGGGAGGAGAAGATCATCATAACTGGTTCCCTCCTATTTCCATTCCCTTCCAGAGCCTCACCGAGGACTTCTGTATTTTCCACTCTCTCTGTTTCCCTCCTGCTTGCCTCCTCCCTTTGTCTTGCAGGGTGTCCTTATTGCCTTCTCTTCAGCCACAGAGTTTTTAGAGAAGAGCAGAGCAGGAAATGGATCCCAGTCACTCTATCCCAGTCAGTCAAAGCCAGGCTGGGGGTGGAGGGGTACATCTCTCAGGAGAACTCAGGTCATCCCCCTGCTGAGGAGGTGGGACTGGTCCATGCTGGGGCTGTGTGTGCCATCAGCTGGTCTGAGAGAGAGGGTCCTGCCCTGAGCTGCTTCCTCCTCCCGCAGGGGTGGAGAGCATCACTGTGTACGAAGAGATCCTGAGGCAGGCTCATTATCGGCTAAGACACGGAGCTGCCCTCTATGCCAGGAAATTCCGGCTGTCCTGCTCAGAAATGAATGGTCGTTACTCCAGCAATGAATTCATCGTGGAGGTATTCAGAGAGTCTCCTTCCCTCCCCAGCTCCCCCACAGGAGCAGACTGAGACCCCATAGTTGGTGGGAGTGGGCATCAAAGCACGGAGGAGCCACCTGGTGGTGGCAGAGGAGATGCTGTGGGGCAGGGTTAGCAGATGGGCTCTAACGAAGTGGAGTGGGACCTGCAGAGAAGCGGGTGCCCACTGAGCTCTCCCTCCCCAGGTCAGTGTCCTGCATAGCATGAACCGGGTGGCCCACCCCAGCCACATGCTCAGCTCCCAGCAGTTCCTGCACCGTGGTCACCAGCCCCCTCCTGAGATGGCCGGACACAGCCTGGCCAGCTCCCACCGAAACTCTAGTACGTAAGACCGTGCGGGGCCAGGCAGGGCGGGGCGGTGGCGGGGAGCAGGCTGGGCACAGGCCTCTTCTCCTCCATCATTGAGAGGGGAGGAGGCTAGTGGAGCTATGGTTCTGTTCCCTGTGCTACCTGACTTAAGTGACCACTCTGTGCCAATCCCTGTAACCCCCTGGACCATTAACTTTCCCTCAGGGAGAATATGAGCCTGTGTCATTCATTGCCAGGGACGCTCATGCCCGGCATCATAAAGTTGGTATGGGGTTTAGGTGCCTTTGTTGTTCCTGCTGCCCGCCCCCAGCAATATCAAATTAGCCCTGGACCTAGGGGTCCTCTGTAGTGAAGCCATCAAGTATTTATGAAGCACCTACTGTGTACTAGTACTGTCCTAAAGTGCTATTAGGAACATAAAAGAATTATATGATAAATACAGTTTCTATCCTCAAGGAGAAAGTTGGGGCTATTACATGTATTATTATGTGCTATCTATAAAGTCGTAAGTCTTTCTAGAACAAAGTGTGCAACTAGGCAAAGTACTAAATCTAGATGGACAGCTGCCCTTCTGAGCAATCTTATTCCCTGGCCGCGGTCCTTTACCAGTGATGCAAAGTTTAATTCCCAATTTAAGAGTTGCTTAATTGTAGACAAACTAGAAACTACAAGTATAAAGAAGAAAAATCAGCCATTACGGAGAAGAAGCCATTGTTAATGTTCCAGTTTTTTTCTGTGCCTATTTTTTTTTTTTTTTTACAAAGTTGGGATCAAACTATTTTATAACCTGGTATTTACACCTAATATTATAAAATGATTTTCTTCCACATTATTAAAAGCTGCAACATGATTCTGACAATGCTGAAAATGATTTTTGGAATCCCTTTTAGAATTGCTTTCGAAGTCAATTTATGTGATGCATTTATTTTTATTACTTTTTAGATACACCTTGCTGTTGACCCATTTCAGTATTACCCAGTTTCATCAGCCACTTTTGTCAGACTTGGCTCTGGATATCATTTGAAGCTTTTAAACATACAACCTACTCTCAGAGGGCCCAGATTTGTCACTTTGGAAGAAAGTCAAAAGGTGTATCACGGGCTCTGAAGGCAATTCCCTAAGGAATTCTGAAAATGCTTCCTTGGAAGAAGTCCATGGCCACCAAACATGACATTGAAAGTTACAGAGCTCATATCAATACATTTAATAGTGAACACATAGATGTGTACCAGGCACCATGCTCGTGGGCTTTTACACATACTAACTCATTTAGTCCTTAAAAACAACAAACGAAATAGGTACTAGAATTATGCCCTTTAAAAAAGGCAAGGGAATGGAAGCCCAGAGAGGTTAAGCACTTTATACAAGATCACACAGCTAGAAAGTGATAAGGGCCAGGATTCAGATCTAGGCAGCAGGATTCCAGAGCCTGTGCACTAACCATTGACTTCCATACCTTCTCCAGTTATGTTTGATGCTTGCTTTTTCTTTTCTTTTCTATTCGTTTCTTTTCTTTTTTCTTTTCCTTTCTTCCCTTCCCTTTTCTTTCTTCTTTTTTTCTTTCTTTCTTTCTTCTTTTTTCTTCCTTCCTTCCTTCCTTCCTTCCTTCCTTCCTTCCTTCCTTCCTCTTTCCTTCAATCCTTCCTTCCTTCCTTCCTTCTTCTTTTTTTCTTTCTTTCTCTCATTACTTTATAGTTGCATATAATTTGGGGGAGCTCCTGAGGGTTTCCTAGGGCTTTTTTGACTGAGGCGAGCTCCCTGGTACCCCCAGGGATTCCATCTGGTTTCCTCTCCTTAAGTGGTGGCCACCACTAGAGTCTCCTGTGTTCCCTTTCCCTGGGACTGGCTCCCTTCTTCCTTGCTCTCTCCGAAAACACCTGCAGGGGCCTCTCTAAGTGTTTTTACTCACTATAACAAAACAGCTGGAGGTAGGGGTGGAGGGAGTAGGGAAGTAGGGTGAAGAGGGAGCATAATGCATAACCAAGTTGCAAGTGTTCATAGAAACTTCACACAATCTTTAGAGACCTGTGAGCAAGCTAAACCCATTTTTGTTAAAAAGACCCTTGGGGCCAGCTGCCCCACCCCCACCCCCTTATGATTCCCTAGCTCTTTGTCCAGTTCTTTCCTTGGGAATCATCCTACTCAACCTCATCTGGGTTGGATACTGGGTCCTGCTACTCAGGTTAGGCTCAAAGTAGATCTGGACTGGCATTGCTCCTGGGCCTGGTGAGATTCTCAATCTTTGTTTTCTGTGGGGAGGGAATCCCTGTTGTAACTATCCCAGAGCTTTGTGCCCTGAGCAGCCAGTTGCCCCACAGTGGCTGGCCTGGTAGGCCATGTTTCTCACCCCTCATCCCCTGAAGCTGCCTGGGGGTGCTCCAGGGTGTGTGAGGGTTGCCCTTGCTTCACCTCCTCAGAGTGAAACCCAGCCTCCCCATCCACTGTTCTGAGCTGATGTCTAGGCCAGCCAAACTTGCCTCTGAGATTTCAATTGAGAGAGGCAGCTTGCATTTGCTTTTCCCCTTATTTTGGCTTGAGTAGGAGGCGGAGTCATAGCTCACCTAAAACCATTGGTGATGGATGTCTCCTGAGCGTACCAGGAGATCCACTTCATAAAACCCGTTCCATATGCCATCTCTGACTCTTCACAGTGTTCCTTCCCCTCACCTCCTGACTGTCCAGGAACCCTCCCAACTGCAAGTGTGGTGTTACGGAGTCATGGCTTTGCAATTTCAAATTGCTCCAGCCAGGGGGAAACCGAAGGAGGCATAGTCCCCTCCAGTGGGATGGGGGTTCATTTCTCTGAAACTCCTAAGAGTGCCAGAAAAGAGAGATCGTGTGAATTGGGACAGTCAGAGAAGGTTTTGGGGCGCAGGTAGAGTTTGAGCTTGGACCTTGAAGGATAGAAGGGATTTTGGCTGGGCAGGAGAGAGAATGAGAATTTGAGAATGGAGGGTGGGCAGCTGGTTTGGGGTGTTTGGCGTTAGGGAGTATGAGGTTGTCTCAGAAGGGCGAGGCAAGACGATGAAGACCATATTTATCTAGTCATCCCGAATTCTGATACACGTCGGATTGGCTGGGGAGCTGTAAAAACGCTTGGTGCCTAGGTTACTTTACGCCCCATACTAGTTAAATCAGAATGGAGGTGGAAGCCAGGCATCGGTGGTTTTTAAAGATCCCCAAGTGATTCCAATGTGCAGCAAAGTTTGGGAACTGTTTCCCTACTTTGTTTCTTACAAGTTTCTGAAGCTTTGCAGGAAGACCTACAATGAAATAGGGTAAGCATAGGGGCGCCTGGATGGCTCAGTCGGTTAAGTGTCCGACTCTTGATCTCAGCTCAGGTCTTGATCTCAGGGTCGTGAGTTCAAACCCCATGTTGGGCTCCATGCTGGACGTGGAGCCTACATTAAAAAAAAAAAAAAAAAAAAGGAAAATGAACTAAGGAGTGGGAAGGAAAGGACAATTCTTTTTTTTTTTTAAAGATTTTATTTATTTATTTGAGAGAGAGAATGAGATAGAGAGAGCATGAGAGGGGGGAGGGTCAGAGAGAGAGGCAGACTCCCTGCTGAGCAGGGAGCCCGACATGGGACTCAATCCCGGGACTCCAGGATCATGACCTGAGCCGAAGGCAGTCGCTTAACCAACTGAGCCACCCAGGCGCCCAGGAAAGGACAATTCTGAAAGAAGAATAAGGTGCAGGTGGGGAATAAAGTCCATTCATAAAATACATACTCTGAGATATTTGTGGTTGCTAGAGTGGGCCAGAATTTGGACTCTGAGCTTAAGCAAAAGGAAACCTGAGCACTTATGAAAGTCATATGATAAGAGCCAATCAGTATTTCAAGAGAAGTCCTGGGACTGAGAGCAGAAAGAAGTTTCTCCCAAAGCTCTTCAGAAAGGGGGCACCAAGCAGGACTGTGGACAGGGCTGTCAACAGTGTCCTCACAACCAACTGAAACCAGAAGTTTTGCAAGGCCATTTGATAAAACACCCCTTCATGCTGGCCGTGCAGGTCATTCAAGGCCAGAATTAACTGCTTGAATCTAATGCAGCAAGAAAGGTTGAATGCACTTTTTATAAACTCTTGATTTTTGTCTGTTGCTAATTTAAAAATCCTGCCATCTCACTGGCTTCCAGGCTCATTTTAAATTAATTAACTCTGCTTGTTTGCCTGCAGATACAGGGTCTGCATTTTGTCTTTCCTGGAGCCATTTCTTATTCCTGGCAACCAACTTGTCATTTCCTTCATCAGGCTTGGGGCTCAGAAGAACAAATGCATTTGATTAAGGCACAAACGAGAAACTTTGGCTTGTCATCGTTATGTGCCTAGAGCAAGTTTACCTGCTATGGCCTGCTTTCCGAGTTGGGGGAGGGTCTCTACTCCTTCTGGAGCCTGGGCTTAGCCACAGGGGCCATCTCTGGCAGGATTACTGTTCCTGGATCTTACCCACTGACATGGAGACCTGGGAGGGACTATTTCCTGCAGATGGTCAGAAAAAGCACCTCTGTCCCCTACTTCCCTTCTTCTCCATCCCGAGGCAGTGGAGAAATGCTGAACTAGCCATCTCTGCCCTAGGGCTGGTACCCAGGGAGCCTGCCTGACCTGTTCAGCAGGATCAGCTCTCACTGGCAAGTGGCCCCAAGCGAGCTATGGGTCGGGTCAGGATGGGGACCAACTTGGCAGGGAGCCATCAGGGTGGCCTCAGGGAGCTGTGAGGTTAGCGTGCCTGTTCCGGCAGGGCGGTCTGCACACTCCTGGTTGGCCCTGGAGCTTGTGACAGTCTGCAGGAGCTGGTGGCTGGGGAGGAGGGGTGCGCAACAGGCTGTGTGTGCGGTGCCCATGCTCTGTGCTGCTTTATGTTCTGCTTTCTCAACACGTTAGTCTTAAAGTCTGTGGGTAAATTTGGG
Organism: Leptonychotes weddellii; assembly: GCF_054177405.1. Taxonomy (NCBI): domain Eukaryota; kingdom Metazoa; phylum Chordata; class Mammalia; order Carnivora; family Phocidae; genus Leptonychotes; species Leptonychotes weddellii. Next base: position 72,846,914 of record NC_138373.1, read on the forward strand.
ACTGGGCTGTGTGTGTGTATGGGATGCATACATGTAATCCCCCCCTTAGCCACGGGACTGTCCAGATTCTGGGCCTCACGGAGCCCTCTGTGCACACAAACGGTGAGCAGGGGTGTGCACCCATGTGGGGTGCAGTGACCCAGCTGCCTATGCGGGCCCTCAGCCTGGGGACACGTGTGTGGGATCGTCACCTCCACGTGCTGTCCGTGGGGCTGTGAGCTCTCCTGCTTTGCCTCCTCCTCCCCCCGCTCCGGGTGCTGTGTGTATGTGTGCGGGGGGTGGGGGCTGGGGCTGTGCTCACGGCTGCTTGCTCTGTGGCCCTCACAGCCCGCGCGTCTGTGCTGTTCGTGTCTTCCTCCAGGGGGTTGCCGGGTGCGCGCAGCTGGTAGGGAGCTGGGGGACGCTGCACGTGCGGCTCTGCTCTGCCCTGCTGGGGACGCTCAGATGCATACCTTTGCTCCTGCTGTGCGCGCAGGCTGCCACGGGGCTGGTGCGGGCGGGGGTGCAGGCCGGCAGAGTCCTGGCTCGGGTGCGGGGTGTGGCGGCTGTCGCCCGGCTGTGTGCCCACATGCTCTTCCCGGGCATGTGCTTGTGCGTCCGCATCTGCTTTGCCGCCCTCAGCTCTAAGGTCCGCGTGCGAGTGCTTGCGCCTTTCTCCGTCTCACTGCCCTTCAGGCTCCAGGCTCCACGCTCCCCGGAGCCTAGGCGTCAAAGTGAGGCTGCCGGGCCAGAGGCGTGACAGGGCCAAGGGGGAGGTGGGTATACCTCAGGGGGAGATTTGGGAGGAGCAGGACCCCCAGATGCCCAGGAGCCCTGAGCCCACAGGGAGAAGGGAAGTGTCACAGAGCAGGAATGAGCTCAGTCCAGGTGGGTGAGTGAAGGGGCTGCTCCTTGCCCCTGGGACCTGTCCCCCAGCCTTGGGTGCTAGCATCTCCTTCTGGCTGCCAGGCCAGGCTTGGGGCCTGCTTCTCCTCTTACGATGCAGGAGGACAGTCTGTCCTCTTGCACCATTGAGCTTGTGCGGCTGCCTCTCTCCTTACCCCACTGGGCACCAGGCACCTCTTTCTTAGGCTGAGGGGCCCCTGGGGAAGGCACAGGCAGAATAACCTGGGTAGGCTCCAATCCTTGCCCTCTGTCTGCTGAGAATCGGGCTGCTCATGATAGCATTGGGCCGGGAGCTCTCCTCCCCTGGCCCTTGCCCCCCTTTGGACACCTCCTTCCCTCTCTCTCTGTCCCTTTGGCCTTAGCAGCTCTTCTACCCCCTTTCCTCCCTATCTCCTGCTCTTCTCAATAGGGCGCTAGTCCTCCTCCAGCTTGCATGGGTATTCTTCCCTTCTGGGCCATCAGGAATCCTGTCTTCTCTTACTCCAGGACTCCCTCTTCCCCCGGGTACGCCCCCAGCCCCCACTCCCTGCTGTGCCAAGTCCCTGCAGGTGTGCCTGGCCAGTCTCCTCACACTGCACGCTCTCCCTGCAGTGGTCCCTAGTGCGGCGACTCTCATCATTGTGGTGTGTGTGGGTTTCCTGGTGCTCATGGTCATCTTGGGCCTCGTGCGCATCCACTCCCTTCACCGCCGTGTCTCAGGGGCCAGCGGGCCTCCAGAGGCCTCCAGTGACCCCAAGGACCCTGACCTCTTCTGGGATGACTCAGCGCTCACCATTATTGTGAACCCCATGGAGGTGAGTGGCACTGGGAAGTGGGGAAGTCCACAGTCAAGATTCAGCTGGAGCATCTGCATGGCCAGGCCCTGGGCAAAAAGCTTCAGGCTGAGCTCCGTGAGTGGGAAGGAGGAAGGTCTAGAGGGTGTGGGGTAAGGGGCCCGAGGGAGCGTGGTCCCCACAGGAGAGGCTCTGGGGTGTGTGCAGACCACTGAGGTGTGTGCAGACCCCTGAGCCCCGTGCTCTCTGCCCTCTGCCTTATCCAGTCCTACCAGAATCGGCAGGCCTGTGTGGCGGGGGCTGCTGGTGGCCCGCAGGAGGACGAGGACAGCAGTGACTCAGAGGCTGCGGACTCCCCTAGCAGCAACGAGAGACGCATCATTGAGACCCCTCCACACCGCTACTAAGGCTACACCCCTCCCCGAACAGAGAATTCTGCCCTGGTGAGACAGAGACACCCCCAGAAAAGAGACAATGACATTCTGAGAGAAGAGACCAAGAGGGAGAGAGCTCTTCAGAATGAGTCATCCTTTAATCCCCAAATCCCAGTGGTCCTCACTGGGATCTGCCTCCCCCTGCGCCCCCAGCCCACCTCCCTACTGTGCCTCTGGGCTCCTGTTCCCCAGAAGACTCTGGCTGCCTTCTCTGCCCCCAAGGCAGCGGCCCCTTAGCTTGCCCAGGTCTCTGTCTCTCCCCTACCAGCCATGTGCTGCATGGGGGGTGGGGGCGTCACTAGCGGCCAGGGGTGGGATCGAAGGGAACCCTTCCCTACTCTCCTGTCCATGGAGGCCTTCCTTCCCTGGGGCTCCCTCAGCTGGGCCTTCACGGCTTCTCTTCTGTTCCCTCCTCTCTCTCTCTTTCCATTTCACTCCGGGGACCCCTGCTTCTTTACCTTGCCCACTCTCCTTCCTTTTCTCTCCTCTTTCCCCTCTTCTCCTTGCCGTAGGTCCTACAGCCCCTGCCCCATCCTGCGTGACCTGGCTGTGGCTAGGTTGTGGGGATGGCAGGAGGAGTGGCGGGGGGGGGGGACCCAGGTATTATATATAATGTATATTTTTTCATGTCACTGTGAGCGCAGCCCCTGTGTTCTGTGTGCAGCTCACAGCCTCGTGTGTGTGTGTGTGTGTGTGGCATCGTCATGTCCTGGGGTGAGGGTAGGGGGATGGGTGTGGTGAGGGAGGGGATGCACCCTAGGGTTTTCAAATAAAACAACCAGAAAAAGCTCTGTGAGCTGCCTCCTGCCTGCCTGATCCTGTGTGGGTGCTGCGTAGGTGGCAGCTTCTCCGGGCTCAGGGCCCGTTCAGGTTTCTGAGCAGGGCCAAAGTGAGGGCACAGGGCTGTCAAAGCACCCCCCAGGTAACCTCCAGAATGCAGGCCACTGGGATGTGATACTGTTGGACCCACTGCCTTCTTCCTTCAGCACCCCCTGGAAAAGGATAGATGAGTCCGAATGCCCCGGATGCCTGGGCTTCGGGGAAGACACTTTCAGTCCCTCCCCATCTCTTGGAAATTCTGCCTGTAGCTCCAAGGCACGAGGGCAGGGAACCCTACTATTTGTAACAAGAGAACAGGCTCTGCTTCATGTTTCCCAGGTAGAAAGGAACGGGAACAAGATGGACTCATTTCAGAAGAAGGAACTGTATTGGGAGCATCCTTCTGGTCCCCTCCCTGTCCCAGGAAATACCAGGGATCCACGTCTTAATTCCTTTCTGTCCCGTGAGGAGCTTCAAGCATCAGTGGTTCTCTGTGGTTCTCAGTACCACAGTTGGGTGGAGCTGACGGGCCCAGTCCAGGCTCCATCCAGGGCCCAGTCTGACTCCTGCCGGGTACCCTGACCTGACCCATGGCTTCGTCTACCAGCTGCGTGTTGATGCCTCCTCCTGTGTGTCTCCCTCCCACACCTCTTTCCGCACCCCTGTGTACAGCTACACAGTGTTGTCTCCACCCAGGCAGCTGGTGCCTCGAAGCCACCCTTTGCCCGATTTCTGCTCTTTTTACTCCCTGTTGCCTATCTGTTTCCCCTTTAGTGAAGGTACCGAAGCCAGAAGCCTGGGAGTCCATCTCTATTTCTCCCTCTCCCTTCCATGTCCAAATGGTGACTAGACCCTGTCAATTTTACCCCTTAAAATCTCTCAAATGTGTCTTTCTTTCTCTTTCCCTTACTGCTGCTGCTTTCTTAGTTCATACTTCTTCAAGATAGGCCTGTTGCCTGTCTGTTGCAAGAGCCTCCCTCCTACCTGCCCCCTCCTACCTGTTCTGCTTGCCTCGGGGTGTCTTGCTCTTCTCCAGCCAAACTCTGGGTCTGAGTGACCTTTCTAAAGTGCAACTCTGGTTACGACACTCTCCTATCGAGAGCCGTCCGGCTTCCCTATCTCTGCCAAGGTCAAGACCTGACACCGTGGGAGGTCCTCTAAGGTCAGGCCCCGCTTCCCTCTCTCCCCGGCTCTGTCTGCCCGCCACCCCTGTGCACCTGGGCTCCAGTCGCACAAACCACTGGCTCTTCTCCAAGCTCACCCTGCTCTTCCTGTGCCTCCATGTCTTTGCATGTACTCTTCCCCCGTGCCTAGCACTCCCTTTGCCCTTTGTGCGCCTCGCAGTCTTCCACGTATCACTGAGTTCGAATATTGCCTCTTGCAGGAAGTCTGCGCTCTGGCGCCCCTTGATCGCGCCTCCACCACAGCACCTCCTCCTAGGCTGTGGCACGTGTCTGTCTCTACCACCTGGTCTGCTGTATCCTCAGCAGCTCGCACGGTGCCTGGCCCACGGCAGGAGCTCCGTGAATAATGAGAGAGGTGATACGTGTGGCTCTCAGACTGAGAGAAGACTTTATTAGCAAGAGGAGAGGGGCTCTGGTAGCCTCTGGCCTGGGGGCGGGGGTCAGTGCACAGAGCACCCAGCAGAGGCCCCCCCCAGCAGCCTCTCTTGTAGCTGGGTACTCCTAGATGCCAAGCTGATGGTTCCAGGTCTGTGGGAATACCAAGAGGGAGGCACCCCTACCTGTTCAATCGTGAGTCCCTCAGAAGCTCAGGTGATGGCTCCATAGGTAGAGACTTCAGACATCTGAGAGCCTTTGCTCTCAAAGGGGTATGAGAGAGTTTTTAGTGAGTTACCTCCTCTCCTCCCTCTTGCCATCCCTTCCAGTCCTCACCCGGCTCTGGTCTCAGGGATTACAGCTTCCCACTCAGTGGAGCCCACTGTTCTTGTGTTGGCCCTTGGAGCCCCTGCAGTGTGGCTGAGACTTGGGATCTTTATTCACATCTGGCTCAAGCCTTGGCTCTAGGGAGCAGGTGACAACCTTGCTGTGAGGTTGTCTCTGGCCGCCCCCCCACCTGCCCTTGACGTACATACACCTGCAGCATTCAGCATTCAGATCAAGTGGCGGCATAGAGTCTTTCTCTTACCATCTGCCCAAACCTTGCCTGACTCTTGGTCTTCCTGGATCATGTCTCGGGGACCAAATAGGGGTCTCTTCTGAAATGTGTCATTCTGCATTTGTTTCCTGGAGACTCTCTCCACAATTAGAACCACTGATCACCAATTAGGTCTTTTAGGTGTAAGCTTTCCTGTCTCTCCTCTTCACCCTCCCTCAGTGTCTGACACTCCAGATCTCAGCCCTTGGTGACCACTATCTCCCTCTATAACAATTGGGCAGGTAGATGTGTCATGTGGGCTGAGGGTAGAAGTAGGAGCCTAGAGGCCTAGAGAAGACCATGAACTCCTTGGGCCATCACCTGCCCCAAACTGTTGCTCTTGCTTGCTGGCCCGCCCTCCTTCTCGCAATCTCTTTGTCCCTATCTCTTTGTCCTCTCTCTCTCCTCTCCACTTCCCCACTTCACACACACACACACACACACACACACACACACACACACACACACGAGAAATAGGGATTGGGAGTGAGGCAGGATGCCAACTACAATCATGCAGAGAAAGGGCACCAGGCAGGAGTCCAAATGGGTTTTTATTTTTGTTGCTCAAGATCTCCTAGAAGGGTGCTCTCTAACCTCCCTCACAGCAGCTGGTAAAGCCTCAGGATGCCAGGCCTTGGACAGGGTTTCCAATTTACCTATTCTCACGTTAATTAGAAACAGCAAACACATCTCCCTTGGCCTAACGCAGATCTTTCCTTCGGCATTGGGAGGCTGTTTTCCCCTTAGGTCCATTCTCTGCAGTGTAAATTGATTAGCTTGCTGAAAGGTGCATGATGAAAAACTATGCCCTTGGGAAAAGCCATGTTGTCACCACCAGTTGAAGAATAGAGTGTGTCCTTCTTCCTGTTCCCAGACCTGAGACCTGAAAACTCACCTATGCCTTCTGGGCAGGTGGATGCAGACACACGGATGGTGTGTAAGCACAGCACCCTGCCCACTTCAGGAGTCTCTGATTCCCCTCTGCACCCTTCCAGCTGATGCACCCATCAGCGACAATAAGGAAGCCTCCATTTCCCCCCCTACCAACCCCCACTTTGTTGGGGGCTTTGTTGGGGGAGGGCAAGAATGATGAATTTGCTCCGGGTCTTCTAGGACCTATGGAAGATCTCGTGTTCCCTTCGGATTTTAATCTCTACTCCCAAAAGTGTGTCCCCCGGGTCCCCTAGACCCATGACACCTCAGGGCTCCTCTGGACTGTGTGTGGATCCATCTGGTGAGTCCCTCGGACACTGGGGTGTTCCACGGCAGCGTCTGCAAGCATGGACCGAGGATGAGTTTGTGTCTGTTATGTCCCTCTGTGGTACTGTGGGTCCTGCTTTCCTGGACTCCGCCTCCCGGGGGTCCTCTCCTCTCCCAGGGTCC
>NC_138373.1:72853864-72861687 GCF_054177405.1 Leptonychotes weddellii
ACAGATCTGAGATTCAACAGTCTTGCACAAAGGAGTCACTTATGTTATAAGAAAGATTTTGCATGTAAGGATTTTAACCCTACCTTGTCATGCCATTAAAGTGAATGAGGAAAAAAAATAAAAAATCAAATACATTAAGCATATGAATGTGGTCTAAAACAGGGAAATTTTAGTAAGTTTGTGGATGGGACTAATTGTTAAGGAAATCTGAATCTGTTCATACTGAGTTAAACACCAATCGAAGAACAAGTGAAAGTGATTAAAATGTACCATTTGGCACATTTATAAATAGAATTTCAGGATTTGTAAGTTGAATTTAAAGATTTAAGCAAAACCAGACTTTATGCTTACAATTTTAATAAATTAAATATTAAAACCCAGATAACTGGAAATAGTCTCTTCCGCACACACTAGACATTATAGTTCTTCACAACGATGCGGTATGTGGAGCTCATATCAGTTGTTGAATCAGACAGAGTGATGAGATCTAAAGAAATCTAAGATGGAGGACATGTGCCCCAGAGAAGACCAGAGATATCACCAGAGAGCTTCCGGCCAGGGCACAGCTGAGAGGTGGCTCCTCAAAGTGCAGTAGAGCCCATGATGGAACAATTGAAAATCAGAAGATTGAAAGATTGAAGATTGGAAGACTAAAGCAGCTACACCAACCTGTTGATTGACAAATCCTTTCAATGGAGTTTAATTTCATAGTCATTGGCATAGCCTGATACTGGTATGTGAGTCACATACTGTATTTGCCTTATTAAAACCCCCAAAGTTTTGAACACTGAGACACATCTGGCTCCAAGAGTTTAAGATGAGGGACTGTGGACCTGAGAAAATGTGGGTCTGGGTTGTATATGTGTTGTCCTAGATTCTGGGATATCTTGCTTGGGCTAATCAGTTTTGAATTAGAAACTCAGGCTAATACCTTCTGTTGCCTCTTCCATTTTCAACACATGATTTCCAAGGTCACTGGGCATGGACGGCTACACCAAGCTGGAAAGAGCAAGAGTCAGAGGATGGCACGTGGGGGCATTTCAGGCCAGACCTGGAAGTAGTGCTTATCATTCTGCTCAGGTTCTGTGAGCTAATGTTTAGTCACTTGGCCACCTTAACAGCTGAGGAAGCTGGGAAATGTAGTTTGGCTGCGTGCCCATTCCTCCCATGAGAGGAATGAGGCTTTGTAATTAGCTGGCAGTCTCTCTATGACAGTCCGTTCTTCTGGTATTTTTGGCAAAATATCCATTTCATCCTTCTTCCCATATAGGGAATACACTCACCCCTTTCCCACGGGACACACCCAAGTCCCAACCAGGCATTTCTGGATGATGTATAGTATTCTCTAGGTCACTCCTCAGGGTCTGGTGACTTGGCAGCTAAAAGACAAGTTATCTGAACGCTGCTATGACTGCACTGGAACTCAGCTTCTTTCTTTGCTCAGTCCTGCTTTCTTTGCTCCATCACGCATATGATCCTAGAGGCACTCCCCAATAAACCTTGTGCATGCACATTTCCACATTCAAGTCAGCTTGCAAAGAAGTCCAACCTGTGACAAAAGAGGTATGTGAAGTAGTCTCATATTTTTTTAAAAAACTTCCTGTTTTATGATTATTTCTTCCTTGTCATTTCTTATTTTGCATATTTATATTTCCCCTCCTGCCCCTCTTGACTAGGTTTGCTAGTAGTTTATTTATTTTCTTAATTTTTCAAAGAACCATATTTTTGATATATTTGTTTTGCTATTTACTAATTTAAAAACATTAATAGACTTTATTTTTTAGAGGAGTTTTAAGTTTACAGAAAAACAGTTTCAGGTTTTACAGAAAAATGAGCAAGAAGTACAGAGTTTACGTATACCTTCTTATACCCCCCCTTCTATTATTAACATCTTGCTTTAGTGTGGTTATGTTTGGTGCAGTTGATGAATCAATACTGATATATTATTATCAACTGAAGTCCATAGTTTACATTAGAGTTCACGTTTTGTGTTGTACATTTTATGGGTTTTGACAAATGCACGTCATGTACTTGCCATTATAGTATCATACAGAATAGTTTCACTCTGTGCTCCATCTATTCATCTCTCCCTCCTCCCTGTCCCTGCTGGAAAGCACTGATCTTTTGATCTTTTTACTGTCTCCATAGTTTTGTCTTCTCCAGAATATTACATAGTTGGAATCATAGAGTATGTAGACTTTTCAGTTGACTTCTTTCACTTAAGGTTCTTCCATTTCTTTTTAATGGCTTGATAGCTCTTTTTTTTTTTTTTGAGAAAGAGAGAGAGAGAGAGAGTGAGAGCATGCACACAAGCTGGGGGGAGGGGCAGACGGAGAGGGAGAGAGAGAATCCCAAGCAGGCTCCACGCTAAGCACAGAGCCCAATGTGGGGCTCCATCTCACAACCCTGAGATCATGACCTGAGCCAAAATCAAGAGTCAGATGCTTAACTGACTGAGCCACCCAGGCGCCCCTCATTTCTTTCTCTTTTTAAGTCTTAGCACATGTCTTCTTGTGACTGAATAATATTCCATTTTATGAATGCATCACAGTTTATCCATTCACCGACTGAAGGAATCTTGGTTGCTTCCAAGTGTGGGAAATTATGCATAAAGCCACTATAAACATTCAAGTACAGGGTTTTGTGTGGACAAAAATTTTCCATTCATTTGGTTAAATACTAAGGATCACTACTGCTGGATTGTATGGTAAGAGTATGTTTAGTTTTGTAAGGAACTTTCAAACTGTCTCCCAAATGGCTCTACTGTTTTGCATTGTCACCAGCAACAAATGAGAGTTCCTGTTGCTCCACATCCTTGCCAGCATTTGGTATTGTCAGAGTTTTGGATTTTGGCTATTCCAGTAGGTGTGTAGTGGTATCTCATTGTTATTTTATTTTGCATTTCCCTAAGGACATAAGATGTTGAACATCTTTCATATACTTATTTGCCATCTGTACATCTTTGGTAGCATGTCTGTTCAGATCTTTTGCCCATTTTTAAATTGGGGCTGTTTATCTTCTTATTGAGTTTTAAGAGCTCTTGGTAAGGGTGCCTGGGTGGCTCAGTTGGTTAAGCGACTGTCTTTGGCTCAGGTCATGATCCTGGAGTCCGGGGATTGAGTCCCACATTGGACTCCCTGCTAAGTGGGAAATCTGCTTCTCCCTCTGACCCTACCCCTTCTCGTGCACTCTTTCTCACTCTCTCTCTCTCAAATAAGTAAATAAAATCTTTAAAAAAAAAAAGAAAATAAAGAGCTCTTGGTAAAATTTTGCTACCACTTTTTTTCTTTTTTTTTAATTAGGTACGTGTTTTGCAAAATTTTTCTCCTAGCCTGTGGCTTGTCTTCTAATTTTCTTGAAGTAATACTTTTTAGAATCAATAAATGCAGAAGAGATCTCAGTGGAAGTCAGGTTGGGAAGATGGGTGGGATAGAATGCTCCTAAGGGCAGGAAGTGTTTGCGTGTGGTGGTGGAAGATGGGTAGGTAAGGTTAAGCCCTGAGAGGGGATTTAAAGGTAATGTAAGTATCATGGTAAATGCCTAGTACCAGTGTCAATAATAAGGAATCAAGGAATTAGCATAAGGATTTGAGCTCAATACATACTTGCTGGCTTAGTGAATTAACTCTCTGGCTTTTATACAGGACATTTGATAAGACTCACTGCATGACAGTCACAGATTTTAGAGATGGAAGCCTTTTGGAGATCTAGTGAATCCTATCCCTGCCCCGGCTGTAAATGAGAAAATGAGGTGTCAGGCCAAAGTTACTGCAATTCATAGATGGTGAATATAACTAACTAGTGGGAGACTGGTGATTCAAATCCCAAGTTTCATGCCTTTACCTAATGCTTATTCCAAAAAACAAACAGTGATATAACATTGCTTCAACTATCAAACATATTTTTGAAAACTCAAGCATATTATATTTATCCGTATTTTTGCTTATTGTATTATTTCTTTTTGCACGATGTTGCACTTTTTAAAAAAATTTTATTGTTTCTCTTCTGCTCAAAGAACTTCCTTTAGCCATTCATTTAGGGTAAGTCTGCTGGTGACAAATTCTCTTCGTTTTCCTCCATTCATTCCTGAAGGATATTTTCACTGGGTATGGTACAGAATAATGTCCCCCAAAAGATATCCATGTCATCATCCACAGAACCTGTGATTATTTTAGGAAAAATGGGTTGTAGATGAATTAAGATTGCTAGCCAGCTGAATTTAAGATTATCTGAGTGAGCCCAATATAATCACAAAGGTCCTTATGAGGACCTTTACAAAAGGGAGGCAGAAGTGAGAGAAACAGAGGAATGGCAGGGTGACAAGAACTTGGCCCAACCTTGCTGGCTGAAGATTGGGGAAGGAGGCCATGAGCCAAAGAACGTGAGTAGCCTCTAGAATCTGGAAAGACAAGGAAACAGATTTTTCCCTAGAGCCTCCAGAAGGAATATAGCTCTGCTGACCCCTCAGTTTTAGCCTGACTAGACCAATTTCAGACTTCTGACCTCCAAGATTGTAAAATAACAAATCTGTGTTGTTTTAAGTCACCAAATGTGTGATGACTTGTTATAGCACCAGTAGAAAACTAGAGTTAATATATCCCAGTAATACAGGATTTTGGGTCGATAGCTCTTCTCTTTGAACACTTGAAAAACATTGTGCTGCTTCTTTCTGGCCTTCTTGGTTTCTGATGAGAAATCTGCTATTATTTGTTGCTTTTTCCCGTATGGGGAGGTTTCATTTTTCTCTGGCTGCTCTCAAGATTTTTAATTTGTCATTAGTTTTCAGAAGTTTAATTATGATGCATCTTAGTGTATATTCCTTTGGGTTAATTCTGTTTGGGGTTTGCTCAGCTTCTTGAATCTGTAAGATTATATCTCCTGCCAAATTTGGGAAAATTTTGGCTATTATTTCTTTAAGTTCTTTTTCAGCCCTTCCCTTCTTTCCTCTCCTTCTGGGACATTGATGACACAAAGATCTTTTGTTATAGTTCTACAGATCCTTGAGGCTCTGTTCTTTCTTTCTTTCTTCTTCTTTTTTTTTTTAGTATACTTTTTCTCTGTTGTTCAGATTGGGTAATTTCTACTGTCCTATCTTCCAGTTCACTGATATCCCCCGCCCCACCCCTGCCCCACCCCACCTTCCTATCCAGTCTCATGTTGAGCTCATCCACTGAGCTTTTTTTTTGGTTGTTGTATTTTTCAGTTCTAAAATTTCCATTTGGTTCTTTGTGATAGCTTTTATTTCTTTGCTGAGGCTCTCTATATTTCATTTGTTTCAAGTGTGTTTGCAATTGCTTGTTGAAGCATACTTATAATGGCTGCCTGAAAATAATTCCAATATTTCTATCTTGGTGTTGGCATCTATTGGTTGACATTTTTTTAAAAAGATTTATTTATTTATTTTAGAGAGAGAGAGCATGAGAGCGAGAGGGAGGGAGACCCTTAAGCAGACTCCACGCTGAGCACAGAGCCCAACTCGGGCTCACCACCCCGATATCATGACCTGAGTTGAAACCAAGAGTCAGATGCTCAACTGACTGCACCACCCAGGTACCCTAGATGACATTTTTCATTCACTTTGAGATCTTCTTGATTCTTGGTATAATAAGTGATTTTGTATTGGAATCAGGACATTTTTGCTTTATGTTATGGAACCTGATCTTATTGATGCCTTCTCTTTTAACTGACTTTTTTTGGATGCCACTCCTGCAGAGAAAGAAAGTATACCATATTACTGCCATGTGGAAGTAGAAGCCCAGGTTTTCCATTTGGCCTCCACTGACATGTGAGAGGCTGAGGCCTCTCTTAACTGATGGGCTGGGTAGGGGTATTAATTCCAACTCCCTACGTGGTGTCCACTGACACTGCAGGGGATGGAGGAAAGCCTCATTACTGGCCTGTGGAAATGGGCTCCCTACCTGGCCTTCTTTGATACCACCCCATGGTAGGTATTGGGGTATCTTGTAGGTATCTTGATATAGCCTCATGAGGGTGGAGGTCTGGACTTCACCTCTTGGCCTCTGCTGGTGTGAGTGTGAGTAGAGCCACAGTTTTTTATTTAGTGTTTTGCTGGAGCAGAGTGGTTGTCTAGAAGATTCTGTCTTTGCAGGCTAACCCTTTCCTGGTCTTCTGGCTAGAGAGAGCAGGGCTTTTATTGGAGCTTTTTTTTTGTCTGTGCATGTTGGTGTTAATAGGTTGCTGACCTTTCTAGCACCCAGTCTGGGATATAAGAGGCAAAAAGAAAACCCATAAAACTCACTACCATGTTGTTTCTTCGGTATTGAGGTCCCTAGCTAGTCTGCTTTTTTCCACCTTTTGGAATCTCCTTATGTTTATTTTACATACAATGTCCAGGGTTTTTAGTTGTACTTAGCAGGAGGAATAGGGAAAAGTATGTTTATTCCATTTTTCCGAGAGCAGAAGTCTTCCTGAGAACAAACACATTGCTTATCTATGTAAGCTATGGATATTTGGTGAAAAATCCCGAAGGAGCAAAACTCATTTGGGGAAAGACTCCCAAGTCAAAAACTTGACTTCTTCTTTTCTTTTTCCTTCCATTCTTTGAGGGAGAGAGGATAAAAAGTTTCCCAATTAGATTTTGGCAAAGGTGACATATTCTGAAACTTCTCTGGATTTCTAAATGTGGTAAAATTGGGGTAGAGGGAATATGTACTAGAGTCCTTATTACTGTCTGGGGGAATTCCCTGCTGTGTGTCCAAGAAATGGGATTAGGTACTTTGCACCTAAAGCTAGGTTGGTAGTGCTGGATACACCTAGGTATATCTAGATCTCACTATTCTTTTTTTTTTTTTTAAATCAAATTCAATTAACTAACATATAATGTACTATTGGTTTCAGATGTAGAGTTCAGTGATTCATCAGTCTTTTATCATATCCAGTGCTCATTACATCGCATGCCCTCCTTAATGTCCATCACCCAGTTACCCCATCCTCCCTCAGTTTGTTTCCTATGATTAAGAGTCTCTTATGGTTTATTTCCCTCTCTGATTTCATCTTGTTTTATTTCTCCCTCTCTTCCCCTATGATCCTCTGTTTTGTTTCTTAATTCCACATATGAGTGAGTGGATCTCACTATTCTGAACACTTAAAGCAAACTGAGATTTTTGTCCAGGTATATTTAGATAGGCCCAGCTTTGGGATTTGCTGTGTCTCACTGCACATAGAACTTTCTTCCTCTGCCGAGTTATCTCTGCCAGTGATAGTACTGAGGCTGAAAGAAGGATAGGTAAATCATAACCAGTAAGCTCTGCCAAATGTACAGGTATAAAGACTGTACCTTCATTTGCAATTTCCAGAGCATGGACAGTTCCATAACACGACATCTTATATCATTAAAAAACTAAAGAATCAAACCAGATGAGGTGGTTCCCCATTTCCAACTCCTCCCCCCCCTCACCAAAAACGATAGAAGCCAACACTTCTACAATAATTTGTTTGCTCCGGTGAAGTTGTAAAGAAATTAGTTGCATCTAAATGAGACAATAAAAACTAGGTAAAATTGAAACCTGTGAGTCAGGTATCATATTAGTTGAAGGAAATGGCCTTAGGGACTATGTTACAGCAGACAGAACTCATCTCTAAAATTGGGCTGAGAGTGTTTGCTTGTTATTCAGACAGCACTATCTTGGGACTGTGTAGCTCCTAAGTCTTGTGCCTTGGTCTCAAATCTCTTTTAAGGACTTTTACTATGGTCCCAAATTTAGCCTAGTAATCTTGACCCACCTGAGCCAGTAAATTTACTTTCCAGAGGTATAAGTAAGTGACTTTATGAATTAAAATATTTGATGTTTAAGAGAATCCGAT
>NC_138373.1:72861787-72908319 GCF_054177405.1 Leptonychotes weddellii
AAAAAAAAAAAAAAAAAGAAAGGTTTTGCTTGATAGGGTTGTTGGCCCTGTCAGGCATTGAAAATGCTTAAAATGTATGTATATTAAATGCCACGTAGTTAAAAATATTTAAGGAAATGTAAATTTTTATTTTTAAAAAGGGGAAGTCTAGCATAATGTTTAAGAGCATGGCCTCTGGAACCAGATTATGTAGGTCAAGGGTCAGCAAACTATGGCCTGTTGCCTGTTTCTGTACAGTCTGTAAGCTAAGGCATTTTTAAATGGTCAAAAAAGATCAAAATAATTCTTTTGTGATGTGTGAAAATTACATAAAATTCAAATTTCAGTGTCCATAAAAAATGTTATTGGAACCATGCTTGTTTGTTTGTGTATTATCTTTGGCTGCTTTCATGCTACAAGAGCAGAGCTGAGTGGTTGTGACAGAGATTGTGTGACCTGAAAAGATAATATTTACTGTTTGGCTCTTCACAGATAAAGCTGGATGACCCTGGCATAGGTTCCAATCACAGCTTCGCTACTTATTAGTATGAGCTTGGGCTAGTCATTTAACCTCTCTGTGCCTCAGTTTTCTCTTCTGCAAAATGCGCAGAATTATTGTTGCTATTATGAAGTTATTGTGAGGGACACCTGGGTGGCTCAGTTGGTTAAGAGTCGGCCTTCGGCTCAGTCATGATCCTGGGGTCCTGGGATCCATTCCTGTATCGGGCTCCTTGCTCAGCGGGGAGCCTGCTTCTCCCTCTGCCTCTGTCTGCCGCTCTGCCTACTTGTGCTCTCTCTCTCTCTCTCGCTGACAAATAAATAAAATCTCTATGAAGTTATTATGAGGATGAAATAAATTGATATTTGAAAAATGCTTAGAACAATGCCTGGCATACAGTAAATATAGTCTATATCTAAACACTGGAGAACTTTAACCTGTTAAACTTGAGTTAATCATTAGTTAAAAGAATAAGAATTTGGGGCACCTGGGTGGTTCAGTCAGTTAAGCGTCTGCCTTCGGCTCAGGTCATGATCTCAGGTTCCTGGGATCGAGTCCCGCATCGGGCTCCCTGCTCAGCGGGGAGTCTGCCTCTCCCTCTCCCTCTGCCCTTCTCTCTGCTTATGCTCTCTCTCTCTGTCTCTCTCTCTCAAATAAATAAATAAATCTTAAAAAAAAAGAATAAGTAGAATTAAACATTAAAGTATGAAATGAAATTTTCATTTTATAAAACTTACTACTTTTATGAATAGAATAAAAATTTAAAGTTGAACCTAGTATTTTAAATCTAGAACGTCAGAAACACCCAAATGGCTTTATAAGTCCTTTCTTAGCCCCCGAGTCCCTCTTGGACTTGTAAGCCAGGTCCTGGGCAGAATTCTATGGCCTGGGAGACAAAGCTCTCTGGGACTTATAAATAGGGCTTCTTTGAGACTGGGAGGCAGTGTTTCATATCGGGTAGGTATTTGGAGTTATGTCTGGATTGAATTTTGATTTCCTAGCTGTGTGATTTTGGGTAAGTCTCATCTGCAAAGTGGGGTTGGCAATATCTATTTCATAGGGGGTATTATGAAGAATAAAAGCACTACAGCCCATAAAGTGTTTAGTGCAATGCCTGGGTTTTAGTAAGCATCAAATAAGCATCAGTTATGATCATTATCATCATCTCCTAGGAGGCGGGCACACACTGAGTTATTGATAATCAGTTACTAAACTCCTAGCACAGCAGGTGGCTATGTGTGTGGTATGGTTTGAGTGGTACTGGGAAGTCCCTTCTGGTTGCCTTGATTTTCTAAAATTCTACCATATCATATGCTTTCAGTTAAACATTCCCCTCGCCAGGGATCCTTTACACTTTACAGAGCGTCCCTTCCTCCTCGGGATGGTTTAGTTTATTAGGTACCAGTTATTTTCTTTACAGTGGCAACCTGAGAACAGTGAACATGCAAGGACTGGGATTTGTGTTCTCCAGGGAAAAGGGGTCGGGGACGGGGGTTCTGAAAGATGGTGAAAAGGTAAGGAAAAGGAGAAATTCTGCACAATCTCCAGGTTTGCCCTGCCATTCTGTTCCCCTGAGGTGTCAGAGCAGCTTCATTACTTTCCCAGGGAAGAGTTTACAGAGCCAAGCCTCTGTGGTCCCCTGGGGCCGACACCCTTGCAATCTGCCGGACAACCAGGAAACAAGCCTGGCCCAGGGCGCCACCTGCTGTCTATCTGTCTCCTCTCCTGCACCCTGGGCTGGGATGGTGCTTTGGTCCTTTTGGTACTAACCCATCCTTGCTCAATTACCAGCAGCCCTGAGCCCCGTTCTGCCCTTCTTTGTGGCACCAGGACTCCCTTGGTCTTGGAGCTAGGTGAGATACAAGGGTTTATTTCCTGGTGACCTTGAAGTTTGACGTCAGAGCCAATACTGTGGCAGATGGTGGGACCCGAGGCTTATTCCGTGATTAAAAGTCATTTCTTGGATCATATCTGTGTTTCCCAGTCTGGAGCAGTGGGAATACGGCCACCATGGTGACCTTGACCACGGGTGGAGGAAGGAGGGGAGAGGAGTGATTCACTGTGCATCTTCCCTGTGTGATACCAGCCTGAGGACTCAGGATGCGTTGGACCCTATTTTAGTCTCCGGAATTTGTCATCATCCAGTGCTATCTTCCCCACTACGCAGAAGTGGAGAGGGATTGGGGGCAGGCCTCTGTCTCCAAGGAGACTGTGATGATGTCCCACTAGGGGCAATTTGGAAGTGGACATACTTAGAGGGCTGAGGAACGCCTCGGATTTGACCCCTGCAACTCCCGTGTTAGGGCCTTTCTCTTACCCGCTTTGGGGCTTAGGAAGACTAGCCAGCCCCTTTTTAGAAGGGGAAACTGAGGCCCAGAAAGGGCAGGGAATCCCCTTGGGTCACAATGTGCCGCCAGGAAGAGTCAGGATGGGCTGAATCCAGGATTACGCTCCCTTGGCTTTCCTTCAAAGCTCAGGAAGCCCCTCCTAGCTCCATTCTCCTTTGAGCTTTCCATCAAACCTGTCCTAGCGCCGGTGACCCTTTTGAACGCCCTCAGCGTCGCTGCTCCGAGACTTCCCCTTTAAGGCGCTCTTCCCCTTTAAGATTCACGGCGTCTTAAGGCCCCGCCCCTACAAACTGCTTTCCGCAGGGCAGCGACTGCGGCGCGGCCGCCACGGCCCCTTTAAGATCGAGCCCCGCCCCTGGCTTCCCGCCCCCTCCTTTCCCCTCCCCCTTCAGCCCGCACCAGGTGCCCCGCGGGTCGTGCGGTGCGGCGCGCGACGGTGAGCGCAGGGTCCCGAGGGGGCGCGAGGACGCGTTCCCTGTCTTCCCCCGTCCTGGCCTGGTCCTCGCGGGTCCCGGGGGCGGAGCTGGAGCTGCGACTGGGGCGGGGGAAATGGGTGGTCCGGAGCTCAGGAGGGGTGGGCCGGGACACGCCGAATGCGGGGGAGGGGCTCAGGTGACTTACGGGGAAGGAATGGCTCCCCGCGGAGCTGGCCGGACGACGGGGGGGTCTGGGGGACTGGGCTTACGTTTTGGCGGCGTTCCCACTCTTCCTTACCCGTCCAATGCCCTGGTACAGCCCAATTGCGGAATTGTCCCCCTTAGTCCCCTGGGGTCCAGGCCCCTCTGTGGGGGGCGGCTGCCGGCCTATGCCGCCGCCTGAGACCTTAGTCGTGGAGGCCGCTGGAGAGGCCCAGGCTGAAAGCGGTGGCCTTTGAGGGGGGCGGCAGGAGGGCACCGGCCCCCTCTCGGACTCCTGGCAGAGGTGGGGGCCATAGCAAAAGGCACAGGGGTGGAGGGTGGCGAGTGGCTAACAACCTGGGACAGACGTCTGCCCGTCTCCCCCCAGACACCGCTGAGTTGTGGGTTGGGGAAGGATCTGGCAGCGGGACCTCAGTTCCAAACCTTCTCTGCCTGTCAGTGAGCTGGCGGTCACCATGGCAATGCGGGAGCTGGTGGAGGCCGAATGCGGGGGTGCCAACCCGCTCATGAAGCTGGCCGGGCACTTCACCCAGGACAAGGCCCTTCGGCAGGAGGGGTTGAGGTCTGGCCCTTGGCCCCCAGGAACCCCAGCCTCTGAGGTGGTGAGTGTTCTTGAGGTAGAAAACTCAAGTGCTGGCATGGGATGGAGGGGCCAGATGAACACTGGGATAACTGCATTTTCTGTTGTGTTGCAGATAATAGTAGTTATCACTTAATGAGTGTTTACTTAACACTGTACTAAGCATTGTACATCTTTATACAGGTGACGGCAGTCATTTTGTAGGTGAAGAAACGGGCTCAGAGAAATTTTGTGACTTGCCCAAGGTCACTCTAAATGCTAGAGCTGGAATTTGAACTCAGATTAACTGAGTTGTGTTTGTGGACTTCATTACTGTACCATTTTGCTTCCCTTTCTTTTCTTAGGTCTCTAAGCCTTTGGGAGTAGCCTCTGAAGATGAGGTAAACATGCCAGTCTCTTCTGCCTCATTTTTCTTTTGTTGTGTTTTTACTTTAAACTTGGCTCATCTGTATTTCACTCTTCGGACCTTCCTGACCAAATGAGATTTGCCTTATTTCTTCTCCTGCTTGTTTTTAGAAATCTATTCTTTGAGTATTTCCAAATCTGTAGTTTCTGTGTTTCCCTTTCCTCGTGTTTGATGTTAGTGTCTCCCGTTCATGGGCTCTATCTCTTGTTGAGTTCATTTCATCATCTTTCTCCTGGCAGTTGGTGGCTGAATTTCTTCAGGACCAGAATGCACCACTTGTATCCCGTGCCCCTCAGACCTTCAAGATGGATGACCTCCTGGCAGAGATGCAGGAGATTGAACAGTCAAACTTCCGCCAGGCACCCCAGAGAGGTGGGTCCAGAGTCTGGTGGGAGGGCAGATCACCATTTTCTGTGCAGATAGGACCAAGGGGGTTCCATATTTGGATGCTGCTGGCATTAGGGAATTGAGATGCAGAAGGAGACAAAAGGGACAAAGTGTTTTCATGTGCACTCTGGGTTCCTGAGGCATGATAGAATGATATGCATTTCTTTTTTTTCTTAGTTCTCTCTCTTTCTTTTAAGCTCCTGGTGTGGCAGATTTGGCCTTGTCTGAGAACTGGGCCCAGGAGTTTCTTGCAGCTGGAGATGCTGTAGATGTAACTCAGGATTATAATGAGACAGACTGGTCCCAGGAATTCATCTCTGAAGTTACAGGTGAGGCTTGTCGTGGGTAAACCTAAAGTGGTTCATATGGGGCAAAGTTCTATTCTGTTCCCCCAGTTCATCTTAGGATATAGAGCGATTTCAGCTTCTATAACTTTTCTGGACTCTTGACTCATTTCTCTAGGGCACTGAACCTGATTTCCCTTAGGTGATAATAGGGAGTTATTGAAACTTAATGTGAAAGAGGGGACTGGGTTTGAACTGGGTAGGAGATTTTGGAGATTATATCTATGTATCTTTTTATATCTCTACTTAAAGAGAGAATGTAAGAGAGGATGAGGAGAGAGAACACGAGGAGTTAGGTACTCTTTTGTTATCTGGAACTTTACTGCTGTAGTTTGGTGGTGAGGATCCACGGATTGGATGCATGGCAGTGTTGCTCGGGAAGAAATACTAAGCATAGCCAGTGGGATTCTGGCATTAAGTGCTCTTGAACAGGGACGCCTGGGTGGCTCAGGCGGTTAAGTGTCTGCCTTTGGCTCAGGTTGTGATCCCAGGGTCCTGGGATCGAGTCACACATCAGGCTCCTTGCCAGCAGAGAGCCTGCTTTTCCCTGTGCCTGCCGCTCCCCCTGCTTGTGCTCTCTCTCTCTCTGAGAAATAAATAAATACAATCTTAAAAAAATAAAAGTCCTCTTGAAGAGAGTTCGGGCCTTGGAAAATGGAATTGTGTTCAAGGGCTTGAAGTATGAGGTCTTAGAGGGCAAAGACCGTATCCTGATGATAATAATAAATATTCATAATAATAGTCAATGTGTACTTACTATGTTCTAGGCTTTGTATTAAGTGCTTTCAGTGTATTATCTGTTTAATCCCCATGAAAATTCTTGAGGTAGCTACTGTTTTTATTCCCAGCATATAGATAAGAAAACAGGCTTTAAGATTAAGTGATTTGCCCAAGGTGATACAGTTTTGTAAGTGGTGGAGTTGGGATTTGACTCTGGGTTTGAATGATTCCAGACCCTGTGGGCTGAACCACGGTGCTCAGGCCTGCACCCGAAGCTCTTCAGGGTCCCAGCCTAGTTCTCCGTCTTTGAGAGTGTCCATGCTCATCCTGTCCTTTGGGATTGATTCTTCTCCCCCAAGCCTGTCTGATTAGGGGCATGGGGGAAGGACATTCTCTTCAGCTTTCCTCTTCCTCATTGCTTCCAAAGAAAAGCACTTGTTAGCTTTTTTCCAATTTAAGAAATTAAGAATAACAAGAGATACAAATGGACAGAGTTACAAAGATTCTAGACTCTCAGGGCATCCCCATCGTCATAGTTCTTGAACATTCCTGAGATCATTAATGGCACCTAATTGTTTTCTTCCGCCATTGTTTTTATTCTCTAAAAATAGGGCTTTCCGTCTCTAGGAAAAAAACCCCAAATCTAACAACTAAAACTCATCTTTAATAAAAGCTGTTGATCTCTTTTATCATGACTACCTTTCCCACCCATAAGTTGGAGTTTAAGGTAGAATAATAGATATTCTTGGTTTCATTAATAGTACTTTGCACTTTATAATCTTCATTTGGTCTTCACAGTTACACTTACCTTGTAGGTATTCCTTCCCCATTTTATAGATAAGGAAACTGAGATTTGGAAGGGTTAAATACTTTGTTCAAAGTCACTCAGTAACAGATGACATTCGGACTCCTGTCTTTCTGACTCTAGGCTCCATACTTAGAGCCATTACGCTGTCATTGAGAATCTTCTTCAGGGAACTGCCTCAAGTGAAAATCTGAGTTGTAACAAACACCCTCCACCAGACAAACTCAGTTTTTCATACAAACCTTAGACTTAAATGCGATCTCCTTATCGTAGAGAGACGACTTTTGTAATGTGTGGGCATCTGTCATTTTTGGGAACTCAGAAAAAAAAAAGTCATTGCTACTATAAGCATTGAGATTGATGAGATTTTTGTTATAATTACCAGAATTGCTTGCAATCAGTGAAATCTTCCTTAACCTGTAAATGAAAAACAACTTTAGAAAAATATGTTGGACCTCTCTTACTTGTTAAGTCCTCTTTGGGAGATTTCTTCTGTTTTATACATTCTTTTGGGACTGTGCCTGCTTCATGGAGGCAGGGAGATGGAGAGCTGGAAAGGGAAATTGAGCTATTTGGGGTCTGCCTTCATAAAAATGCCAATTGCAGTAGTTATTGCTTTGTATGGACCTTCAGTATTTATTGAATTGAGATCTGGGAGAAAGCTAAAGGAAATTAATTTTCTGATCATTCATTTTTTATTATCCTCATAATGTTTGTGGTTGATATTATATTGATGATACAGGTTACCTATTGCTTTATGGATAAGTAGACTTCAAGATAAAAGGAGGTTATATTTGAATCTTTATTATCTTCAAATCCCTGTTGTTAGGATTCTAGACTCAAGTTTAAAAGGAGACTTGACGGTTCATTTTTTTTCTTGTTTTAATGTTTTATTTGGAAATAATTATAGTTTCACTGGAAGTTGCCAAAAAATGTAGAGGAAAGTTCTGTGTATCTTTTACTGTTTTCCCTAGTGGTAATATTTTGCATAACTGTTAGTTTATGTACAGTATCAAAGTCAGGCAATTGCCATTGGTACAGTCCACAGAGTTTATTAAATTGTAGCAGTTTTACATGCCTTTGTGTGTGTTTATGGTTTTATACCACTTTATCATGTGTGTAGATTTGTGTAACTACCACCACAATCGAGTTACAGAATTATTCCATCACCACTTGAAGCTCATTTTTGAGTCTGCTGTATTTCTTGATGCAGTCCACCCCCGACCCCTGCCCCTAAGTCTCCTGGGCCAAATAATTCTACATCTTGTGCTGTAGGGATGAAATACGTCTTTAAGGGGTTTTGAATTTAGACAGCCTCAGCTAACATGGTGTGTGAGGTTCCTGTGGTAATCTTAAGAGAGAAAGCTGCACTTTCCTCGGAAAGGCGGTAGGCAGCAGTAGCAGATGATAAGTGGCAATAGATCTCCCCCAATGGCAGCAGAAGAGGCTGTGGAAGAAAACGAGTAACCATCTCATTGCGATGTTTTCTACTTTCGGTATGGGTTTGCTGTGAGCAGACAGTAATGATAATAATAACTAACATTTGTTACTCTGTGCTTTATGTATGCATTATCTCACTTGGTCTTTGCAAGAATCCCTACGAGGTAGCTATTATTATCTCTATTCTATAGATAAGGAAAGGGAAACTTATTGGTTAAGTACCTTGCACAGTGAATAAGTGGTGTTGTTGGGATTTGAGTGCCCGGTAGGCTGATCTGGAACCTACATTCTTTACCATTGGGCTATTTAGCAAACTGAGAAACCTTTATGTTAGGTAAGGGTGGGAAATTCTGAGTTTTTGACTTTGGAGCTTGGGCTAGATGTGCCAAGGAACACACAATGAGAAACTAAGTAAGACAACATTCTGAATTGGATATTTGGTATCTAGGTTGTTGGTTCTAACTCTACTAATTTATGTGACCCGGGATAGCCCCTTCCCGTCTGTAGGTCTTAATTGTTTCAATCTCAGGTACCCAAGTGGATCTGATTTTCTGTAAGAATTTCTCAAAAAATAGCGTGAAGGCCAAATAGAATTCTTTTGGTCATTTCATTTTGACTCCTTTGTCGGAGCAGGTTCCCAATGCCAGAAAATTGAGGTTTGTGGTTAATATGGCCAAATACCAGATTTCAGATATTTGAGGATGAGTTTTCTCACCTCTGGGATTTTTGTCTAATCTGCCTCATGTCTCTTTTAAAGTCCAGATGCTTTGTATTTTTTCCATTGTTTCTTGTCCTTGAAAGGAGCATTTCACAGAAACAGTATTCCCTATAATCTGAGGAGCACTTGTGGCCAGAGTATGCTTCTGCAAAATCCTCTAGTTGAAAGGAAGGAGTGACTGGAGAGTAAGGAGGAGGGGTGGCTAGTTTTCAACAGAACGGGGCAAAGGGACCAGGAGGCATTGTAATGTCTACTTAAGTATTAAGTATCTCCTTACTAGGTCTCCACTCTTGAGCCAACAGTCTAGTTGGGGCAAAGGAAAGAGAAATGTTGTCTATAAGAACTAGTGAGGGAATCTGTGTAAAAATATTGAGAGTCCTTGAAGTTAAGGGATTGTATGATCAAAAAAAATCATCAACTACATCTTTTATTATATTAGTAATTTTTATTATTTATAATTAGGTGTATTTTGAGAGTCTGGGGATCCTTTTTTTTTTTTTTTTCAGATTTTGACATTACTTTCTCAGATGTTGTGTTTACTTTGTTGAAATTGTTCAGGCAAAGTCTTGGTAAATAGAATAGACAGTTCTGTTACATATTTAATACTAAGGGGATGAATCTGCCTTCTCATGTTAAAAGCAATGACAGATCTTTAAACTGGGGACAAAGATAGGATGACCACTTCAGTGTTGATGTGGAAAGGTATGGATGCAGAGCAGAAGGAAAGCATACTGCAGGCTCCTGCCTTCTCTGTGTTTACTCATTCTTTAGGGCACCTTTGAACAATGTCTTAATGCTTTTGTTTTGTTTTAGTTTGGGTTTGTTTCCGGCCCCAAAATAGTACAGGACAAAGCCCTGGAGGTTGAGAAAGGGTTTGGCGCCCTCATTCCATCTGTTGCCTTGGTATGTTTATTATGATGTTGCAGTGGCGCCCTTTGTCACTAGAGCTTCTGAGACAATTTCTAGAATTACACTTAAAAACGTAGTCCTCAAAATGAATCAAAAGTGACAAGTCAGACTAGTGTTTCTTCCTGGGATGGGGGGGCGGTCTGAGGGAGCCTGTGAGAGAGCTATAAACCTTCTGTGTCTTGATCGGGGTGGTGGTGATCTGAGTGTATTCATGTGTAGGAGTTAATAAAGCAGTACATTTATGTTTGGTACACTGTATGTACTTTCATGTTTGCATGTTACAGCTCAGCTAAAAAAATAGAACAGACATCCAGTGAGAGGAGTGGACCAATGTATTTTTAAATTCTAGCCCAGCATTCTGTTCTCAGATTCTCTAGGTAGTTATATTAAGATGAAATATGAGGCTTGTTTTCTTGGGAGAGGGTGAACTCTGTCAATGGAGAACGGACCAGAGGTTTGGTTAAGGAGCAGGGCCTCTTCTGTTCTCCCTTAGCTCCTTACCAGTTGTCTGCAGTACCTTTGCGGAAGTTGGAGGCCCTAAGTGCCTGCTATTTCTTATTGAAGTCTCTGGCACTTCAAGCAAAAGGGTTTGGTCTATACTCCTTTCCTGAGTCTCCTCATTTGTTCTCGTTTCCAGCTCCGTAAGCTTCCACCCCAGGCCCCTTGGAAGTGGGTTGCATATTGAGAATTCAGTAGTGTTTTCTTTTGACCAGGAGTCTCTGAGGGATTCAGTAGGATCTGCTCTGCTTTGGCTTGGGTACGAGGGTCAGTTGAGTATGTGTCATACTCTTCCTTTCCCTGATCCCTCACTGAGCCCTGTGTGATTTCTCCACCTCTGCACCTTGCAGATCCTTTGTCTGTGTCCCCTGCCCGCTGGGCTGAGGAATATTTGGAACAGTCAGAGGAGAAGCTGTGGCTGGGAGAGCCTGAGGGAACAGCAGCCACGGATCGCTGGTGAGTCCAGCTACTTCTTCCTGGATGGATCCCTGTGAAAGGAGTACTAGATAGTTTTCCCAGCCTCCCTCACCTCCTCCATCTACATTCTCAAACCCGCTTGCAGTCCCCTCATTTTCTATGTTAAGGTTCCCACTTGTATTATTACCCCTAGAAATTTGTCTCAGATACAATTGAGTTAAGAATCCTAAGTGTCCTAATCAGAAGTTCCTAACTTTACCGTATGCACCCCCTCCCTCTTTACTTTGGAGGCTGCTACTGTATTCCTTCTCTCTACAAACAGGTGCTTGGGAATGGGAAGGATAAAAGAATGTAGCTAGTGCTTTGCCACTTCTGCCCAAGTGTCCTTTTTTAATGTAAATTGGAATTGTAGGTCCTCATGAGAGAGTAGAGTCGTGTCACCACCCCCCCCACCACCACCAACTCTGATTGCCATGGGCTGGGAGTAGGGAATAGTGTGGGAAGGTGGTGGCACACTAGTGGGTGGAGCTAGTTTGTCCTTACCTGTTCCAGGTACGATGAGTATCATCCTGAGGAGGATCTGCAGCACACAGCCAGTGACTTTGTGGCCAAGGTGGATGACCCCAAATTGGCTAACTCTGAGGTGAGCCACATCCCACTGCTGCTTTGCCCAGCAGAGCTGGTCTTGGAAATCAAGAGTCTAGCTTCTCTTACCCCAGTTTAAAGAGAAGGAAATAAGATCCGAAGTCTGTTCCTTCCTGTCTGGAGAACAGAGACTTAGGATCCTGCTTCTTCCTTCCAACATTCTTTCTCTCATTTCCTTGCATACTAACCCTTTCGCTTTTCTGTGTCTTCTCAAATCTTTAAGGCCAGAAATCCCTTTCTTTTTGCTCTCGACGTTTTTCAGGGTCTTTAGCAAATCTTGTCTGCAGCTAGAGATGGTCAGGGGGAGGGGTAAGTGCAGGCTTCTCTTGGGCATGGTTGAGAGTGCACACCTGGAAGTCCTCTCCCAAGTGGCCTATGTGTGTCTCTGTGCCCCAGTTCCTGAAATTCGTGCGGCAGATTGGCGAGGGGCAGGTGTCCCTGGAGTCCGGTGCAGGGTCGGGCCGAGCTCAGGCAGAACAGTGGGCAGCAGAGTTTATACAGCAGCAGGTAGGACATTGTCACTTCCCAGTCCCACTTCAGAGCTGGCTGGTGCCCCAGGCCTTGGGTTCAGTGTTCAGTGGTCCCAGATGGGGAAGGGATTTTATTGCCAGCTTGTCTTGGTAGCATCCAGGTCCTGAGTGGGTGGGAAAGAGATTCTGAGACTGTTCTCAGAAGTGTCCAGGTTGCTGGTGTTTAGTGGGTGTTCAGTCAGTAGAAAGTTGGCAGTGGTATGACCATCCTTCTTTGTCACAGGGTACATCAGAGGCCTGGGTTGACCAGTTCACAAGACCAGGAAACACAGCTGCCCTTGATACGGAGTTTGAACGAGCCAAGTCAGCTATAGAGGTGAGAGTAGGTAGCACAGGAGACACCTCAAGGGAACACACTCCATTGGAGAGTTGGTGTTGGAACATCACAGATGATGAACATTGTATGCCATAGTGTTCCTGGACCCTCTGTGTCAGAACTGCTGGGGGTAGGGTGGGTAACTACCAAAAATGCAAATCCCAGGACATCACCTTCCACTGCAGAATCAGAATCTGGGGGTAGGATCTAGGAATCTGCATTTAAAAAAGCTCTTCAGGGGCTCTTGGACCCTTTGAAATTTAAGATTTACTGCCTTAAGGGGTCCATCTGAGTGGCGCTGAGGGTGGGGTGGGGCGGTCATGATGGATCTCCTTTTTCTACCTGCCTTCCCTTCCTTACAGTCTGATGTCGATTTCTGGGACAAGTTGCAGGCAGAGTTGGAGGAGATGGCGAAACGGGACGCTGAGGCTCACCCCTGGCTTTCTGACTATGATGACCTCACGTCTGCTTCCTACGATAAGGTAAGAACTCGGTTCTCAGATGGCAGGGTTTCCTTGTTTTGTTGTTTCTCCTCTAATCCTGAATTTGAAGGGTACTTACTTTCAAGTAATGACTTCTTTGAGCCCCTTTCTATGAAAGGAAGTCTGAATCATTCCCTTGTCCCACTGTTCTTCAGTAATTGAAGGTATGCCTTATTCTTAGGACATGCAGATTAATAATAATAGACTGTCCTTGTCAAATAACGATAAGATGGTGACATAATACCTGTGACATAGATTTGCACATGATGCATTCAGAACACAGATGAAGGAGCTCTGCTTTGGAGGTTGATTTGAGAACATTTTTGAGGAGATCGGTAACTCCTAGAGAGTGGTAATTGGTAGACTATCTCTCTGTCTCCATATCTTAATATCTATTTACTTTTTTTAACTCACAAATTTATTTTAAATTTGGATCTGTTTCTCTAAGTACTGACCACTTGTGCCAATTTAGGGTGTTTGCAAAGAATTACATTAAAGTGTTAGGAAAATTTCCCAATAGTCATTGGTCAAAGATGATCTAATTTTGTATATAGCATAGACTTTGAAGCATATGCTATTTCAGAGGTATCACTGTAGAAAAAAATCTACTTGGAAGTTGTAGGGTATTTAGGGATGTGGTTAATAATTGAGCTTCTGAGTTGAAGCATCAGGTGGAAGGGAGAGAATTGTTGGGTTTTGAAAGAAGCAAAACAGGAATTGGGGAGGTGAGTAGCGATACCTCTTCTCAGCTCAGATCTGGTTGGGAAAGGTTTCTGGGGCTAAAACCAGCACCTGAGATGTAAAGCAGGATGCTGGAGGTAGATCTTGACATCAGGGAGCTGTGTGTGCAAAGATAAGGAAGAGTAAAGTTCAAGAAAACTTTGAAAAAGTCTAGCATTTGAAAGCCAATGAGAAACTTAGTACTGGGAAAAATAGGATTTTGTTTACTATTGCAATCTGATTTTTTATGAATTATCCTATTACATGTAATAGAAAACAGCTTACTTGATCCTGCCCTGTGTTTTGCCATAATAAGAGTTTCTTCTGTAGAATTCTGAGGAGGAAGAACTCAAGGAAATACCTGGAGATAATACATTTATTAATTTGTATTAGCAATTTGGTAAGTTGCATAGGTTCTATCAACTTACAAATGGCAAATTATAAATTTTAGATGAAAATTTCTGTGCTTTTGATAAATATAGACATAGCACTGATTTTATATGAGTAGCATTTTTTACTCTTATGTTAATGACTTGTTAGGTGGAATAAAATTTTTTTGAATAAAGTTTTTTTTAAATTTTATTTTATTATGTTAATCACCATACATTACATCATTAGTTTTTGATGTAGTGTTCCATGATTCATAATTTGCGTATAACACCCAGTGCTCCATGCAATACATGCCCTCTTTAATACCCATCAGCAAGCTAACCCATCCCCCCACCCCCTCCCCTCTAGAACCCTCAGTTTGTTTCTCATGGTTCATCTCCCTTGAATAAAGTTTTTAATTCAAAACTTAATGTTTTTAGATTCTTGAACCCTATTTGATATCATTGATACCTTGAGATATTGCAGATTTAGAACTAGAAATATTTGTATTAATGTTCCACAGAAATGTGCTATACTTTGTTGCTCACTAATAATGAACAATACAGATTTTATCTGGTTTTGTGCTAACTATTACTGAATTATATGTCAATAGTGCTTTTTTTGTTTTTAAATGTGAATCTGACCCTGATTGTCCTATAAATTCATGGGTCTCTGAAAACGCTATTTTTTACTGGATGGTCCTTAAATTTTCAAGACAACTTAACATGTGTAGCTCAAGCAGATAGTGTATCCTTTTAGCATAAAGGAGAAGTTTCTGTGATGGGCAGACTCTTAGTAGTGATCCTGTTTTTGCTGTGTGATCCTGTGAGATTTTGGAGTAGACCAGACAGTGGATCACACCTAATGACCGGCTCAGATGAGACTTTTTAGGTTGCAACAGCGATCATAAGCTCGTGCCCCATTCTTTGGTGGGCTGTTGAAGCTTCCTCCAGCATATTCTTGTTCCTATTTCTGCAGGTACTCTGATTGTGAAAAATTCCTCTCTGATCAGCAATTGATAAAACAGCAAGGAGGCTAGACAGCACAGAAGAGAGGGCACTTAGAGAACATTGTGATTGCAACCTGATGGCCTTGATGTGTTACATTGTCTTTTCAGGATAATACCCATTTTATGAAGAGTATTTTATGCTTTTTGGTAATAAGACTTGGGTGAATATTCTCATTTGATGCTCTCAGTAGCTCTGAGAGGCAGGAATTAATTTCATTAGGAAATTGTGTTACGGATGACAGTGATCTCTCTTTCCTACAGGGTGGCTTAAAACATGGATTGATAATAGATAGTAGTTGAGATTGAATGCGGGGGGATTTATTTTCTGGAAACTGATAGTCTAGGGTAGGGGTCAGCAAACTATGGCCCGCAGGTAAATCTGGCCTGCCACCTGTTTTTGCCTGGCCTGTGAACTGATAGTGGTTTTAACATTTTTAAATGGTTGAAAAAAAAAGAAAAGTACTGTGACATGTGCAAATTATATAAAATTCAAGTTTCAGTGTCCATAAATAAAGTTTTATTGGAACACAGTCATACTTATTTGCTTACCTATCTGTGGTTCCTTTCTCTCTCCAAAGGTGGAGGTGAGTAGTTGTGACAAAATATTTATTTATTTATTATCTGGCCCTTTACAGAAAAGGCTTGCTGATTCCTGGTCTAGGGTCATTTTCTATCTTCTAAGTTTTCATATTGTACAGAGATATCCCAGGCACCTTACCTATTCTCAACATGAATATACTTTTAATACATTTATTTTTAATCCATCTCCTATTATATGTCTTGCTTTTTAGACTTCCATTGTAATTATCTAATTTCTGTTCATCACAGATAATTTATATCTGATGACTTATCATGGTTTAGAACTTGGCTGGTTAGATTTAAGTGTTTCCAGTTTTTTAGCAGTTCCACAGTAATAATGAAAAAGGGCCTCGCTCATGTCTGTATTATGTGTGGTTTCATTCTTATGTGTCCTTAGCTCTATTTAGAAGGGCTCTGCCTGGTATTTTGCATCTTGTTTTCATTCTGGTATATTGTTTGTGTTGGTAACCATTTATTCCCCAAAAAGAACATTTTATTTGCTTGTCCTAGTGACTCCCATTTTACCTTATTACCTCTTTGCCTAACATGAAATAGCAGTAGGCAAAGCTTTGCACGTAGCATCATAATTCTTTCCTTAAATGAGAAATCCTCAGCGAGAAGAGAATGGTGTTTTTCTGAAACATATTCTGCCATCAGGATTTTGGGATCTAGCTTTCATTTACTATCAGATAGAGATTAATATTAGTAACTTTTAAGAGTGCAATTAGGGAACAACTAAGATTTTCAAAGTGCTTCAACACATGTTATCCAGTCAATGCACACAGTGATTCTGTGAGCTAGGTAAGAGTGGCATCTGAGTGGTAGGGCCTCTGACTCCAAATGGCATTTCCATTATTCGTTTTCACACTGTTGTAGAAAAATAAGTGCCCTTTGAATAGCTAAGGAGAGCTTATCTCATAAGATAAGATCTCATAAGATCTGCTTATCTTAAGCAGATCCTGTAAGAAATGTGTTCCGTCCAGTGGTGAGAATCAAGGATGTGGAAATACAGGCCTTTAAGGACTTCCTAAGATTAGCTTATTCCCAGCATAGATCAGAGTTTGTAGACTTGCTTAGCTTTTCAGGAGATAGCAGCATGAGCATGATACTGAATGGATTTACTGTAGTCACAGATGATCTCCTTTCTAATATGGAAAACTTGCCAGCGTTTAATTCAGATACCTTTTTGGAGGTCTTCAACTTCTCCACCTCTGTCTTGGTTGTCATCTCCCATTCCTGCTGCTTTGACTGTGATGGCTCTTTCTTAGACAGGTTTTCACTTGGCTTCCTTTCCTTCTAGGGGTACCAGTTTGAGGAGGAGAACCCCCTGCGTGACCACCCCCAGCCTTATGAGGAGGGGCTCCGGCGACTTCAGGAGGGGGACCTGCCAAATGCTGTGCTGCTCTTTGAGGCAGCTGTGCAGCAGGATCCTAAGCACATGGAAGTGAGTGACTCATTACTCTGACTTCATATTAGAGACGGCTTCCATCAGTTTTGAGGGAAGCCCCACAGAGTAGTGCAGATAGATTAGGGCCTGGGTGATGGCCTGGGGTGGGGGAGTAAGAGTGAGATGGTGAGTGGAAGAAGCCAGAGGAAGGGAGGTTGGAAAGGTGAAGGCAGGAGTAATGGAATCTGACACCTTCTCTCTAGGCTTGGCAGTATCTGGGTACCACCCAAGCAGAGAATGAACAAGAACTATTAGCCATCAGTGCACTGCGGAAGTGAGTACATGAAAGGTGGGGTGAGGTGGTTCCCGGGCTCTCTAAATAGCCTTTAGAATGATAGGATTCCAAACCCAGATCCTTGTCTTCTTTCTGATCACTAGCAAGAGTGTTTTCTTGTGGTGAAGCTCTTAAGGTTTGGAGTGAATTGGAGATATCTGGTTCCATTCCTCATCAGCTTTTAATTTTATATGTGGGACCCTCACTGATTCCTTGGCTGCTAAAACATTCCCCTTCTCATATCTGTAATTTTTTTCAGTAACTTCCATGTAGAGGATTCCTCTGTATCTTTAATCTGAGGGATTTGGCAGGTGAGGCCGTTGTGACTCTGCATTCCATACCAGCTCTGCCCACCTCTGTCCAAACAGGTGTCTGGAGCTAAAGCCTGATAACCGGACGGCACTGATGGCGCTGGCTGTGAGCTTCACCAATGAGTCCCTGCAGCGACAGGCCTGTGAAACCCTGCGAGACTGGCTGCGCTACACACCGGCCTATGCCCATCTGGTCACGCGCGGTGAAGAAGGGGCTGGGGGGCCAGGACAGGGCCCCAGCAAGCGCATCCTGGGGTCTCTGTTGTCTGAGTGAGTGAAGGATTCCTGGTAACCTGAGTTGCAGTAGGCAGAGGGCCTTGATTTTGGAAGCTTGGATGGATTGAGACTCAAGGACCTCAGAGTGGGATGGGAAACCCAGGATGCATGTGAAGGAGGTCTGCATTCTATGGTGCAGTGCTGGGATGAAATAGAAAAAACACGTTTCTAAAGTGAAATTTGAGAGTAGGAGGATGACTGATAGATTGATGGATCTTGGGGATATGAGTGACTAATTAAGGATTTGTTTTGGAAGGGTAGGAATATAGACACATCCATCCACCTATTTTTGCATTTTTTTTCTTTCCTATTTATGCAGCTCCCTATTTCTTGAAGTGAAAGAGCTCTTCCTGGCTGCTGTACGCCTGGACCCCACATCCATTGACCCGGATGTGCAGTGTGGCTTGGGAGTCCTTTTCAACCTGAGCGGGGAGTATGACAAGGCGGTGGACTGTTTCACAGCTGCCCTCAGCGTTCGTCCCAATGTGAGCCTCAGGGGAGGAACAGAAATAGGACGTGATTGCATCTTATTGAAGGATCATTTGTTGGGACCTTCGGGGTCCTGGGAGCTTCCGT
Organism: Leptonychotes weddellii; assembly: GCF_054177405.1. Lineage (NCBI taxonomy): Eukaryota > Metazoa > Chordata > Mammalia > Carnivora > Phocidae > Leptonychotes > Leptonychotes weddellii. The sequence continues at coordinate 72,880,010 of NC_138373.1, forward strand.
TCCATATACTGATTGCCTTGGGAGAATTGGGCAAAGAAGGCTGGGAGTACAGGGTCACCTGGACTGGACGGCGGGGAGTCTGCATGACACGAGAGCAGTTACACTGTGTCACGCAATGAACAGCTGAGGAGAAAGGAAGGGATAGTAACATGTATTAGCTCAACAGAGTGGTGACCTGGGGAGGAATGGGTGGAATTGGATCGGAGCCTGGCTCTTGTCTCTAACCCTTCTTCATCTCTGTTCCAGGACTATTTGCTGTGGAATAAGCTAGGGGCCACCCTGGCCAACGGAAACCAGAGTGAAGAAGCAGTAGCTGCGTACCGTCGGGCCCTCGAGCTACAGCCTGGCTATATACGGTCCCGCTATAACTTGGGCATCAGCTGCATCAATCTTGGAGCTCACCGGTGAGAGCGTCTATTGAGTAATTAACGAATGAACTCTTTCTCCCTGCCTTTGACCCTAGCTCCTCATTCTCTGATCCTCTCTTTGACTAACTGGCCCCAGCTATCTCCCCATGCCAGCTGACCTGCCTCCTTCCAGTAATGTTCTGCTCACCAGCTCTCATTCTTCTTCCCAACAGGGAGGCTGTGGAGCACTTTTTGGAGGCCCTGAACATGCAGAGGAAAAGCCGAGGCCCTCGGGGTGAAGGGGGCGCCATGTCGGAGAATATCTGGAGCACCCTGCGTTTGGCATTGTCCATGTTAGGCCAGAGTGATGCCTATGGGGCAGCCGATGCCCGGGATCTGCCCACCCTCCTAGCTATGTTTGGCCTGCCCCAGTGACAGTGGGATGGGCTGCCCTGTGAGTGTCTGCTTGGAGGGGTCCCTGCTCTGGATGTGACTCCCTCTCCCCAAATGGGCCTACTAAGGGGGTGGGCTGATGACCACAAGCAGCGTGGCCTCTCAGGAGCTGCCTCAACATAGGGGTGGGTGGTCTGTGTTCTTCCTACATCACTGTAGGAAAATGAGCTGTGTTGTCTCTGAGTCCCTTGGTAATTCAAGGGTTGGACAGCCAGCTACAGATCTCTCTGCTCATCATGCCCTTTCTTGGTGCTGCTTTTTGGGTAGGACCCAAAGATATAGGGTAACTGTTGTCATCAGCTGCCATTTCTGATAGGGTCTACCACATTTGTAATGTCTGTCCTTCTCCCACTTACTGGGAACTGATGATAGTACAGCTTTCTTGGGCATTGTGTGTGGCAGGTTCTTCTAACGTGCACCTCTGTGATGACTGTGTCTGGGATGGGATGTTAGGAGTTGGCCTGTTGGGTTGAAATGTTGCTTTGGCTCAGCAGAGCTGAGTTTTGATAGGGGTCCTCATAGTTCTCTTGCTCCTGGACCCATCCTGGCTGTAGCTCAGAGTCTTTGGGTACAATGCTGCATGCGCTATTGCTGGCATCATTATTGAGGGGTCCTTAGGAGTTGCTGGGGTGGTTGTACAGAGTGCTTGTGTGGGGGGTAGGAGGATGGCATATTTGTGGAATGAACCTAGAAGGGACCAGATAGGGTCAGATTAAGGGCTCTGTTTTGGGGCCTTTGGTGGGAGGACAGAGCAGGTGGGCTGGGGGTGTGGTGAGTGCAGCCAGCCGTCCTCTTAGAAAGGCCTGCGAGTAGGAATTGAGTTAACTCTTCTAGAAAGTTGGTTCAGAAATGACAGTCTTGCCAAATTCCTAGCAAAGAGGCAGTTCAGTATTACCATAAGCCTTTTGTTGTACTTCTTGAAATGTTTCTAGGGGAAAGCATTGAAAAATCCCCTTCCCCCATATTACCTCCACAAAGTGAAGATTGAGGGAGCAGCTTGGATTCTTCTCAACTGTCCCGTGCATGGGGAGATACACCAACCCCCAGAAATGACTGCTAAGCCTCTTGCCTTGTCTTCAGTAGCTAATGATCAGAGAGATTTTTTTTAAACTACCATGGTCCCAAGGTTCCATCCTGAAATTTATTTTTCTTTGTATGAATATGTGTAAATGATTTAAAAATAAAACTGTATGAATAAAATTTGTATGAAGAATCAATGGAACTGACATGGGTGTGAGTTCTGTCAGGTGTGAAGTTGGGGTGTAGGAGGTGGGTTGGTGTTTGGAGGATTGGTATTTAACGGTTTTCCTCTTCTCTCTTCATTCTCACATTTGGTATATTGATTACCCATCCATCCATCCAGTAATATTGAGCACCTAATACATGACTGGGTCTGTGAATAAGATGGACAAGGTCCCTGTGTTCTTGGAACTTAAAGTTTAGCAGGAGAGACCACTGGTCAAAATCATGTATTTTTCATACTTGTGATAATACTGTAAAGGGAAATAATGGTGTGTGATATAATTGGTATTGTTTTCATTCTGAATTACGGTAGTTTTTCCAATGCTTGTGCTTTCTAAAAGTTTTCATCTGGCTCTCCCTGGTTTTATTAGGAACCGTATCAAGAGTCATATAAAGATGGGTATTGATCCCGGGGAATTTTTTTTTTTTTTTTTTAGAGAGAGAGTGCAAGCAGGAGGGAGGGGCGGAGGGAGAGGGAGAGAGAGAATCTTAAGCAGGCTCCACGCTCAGCATGGAGTCTGACGTGGGGCTTGATCTCGTAACCCTGAGATCATGACCTGAGCCGAAACCAAGAGTCGGATGCTTAGCCCACTGAGCCACCAGGTGCCCCTATCCTGGGGAAAAATTTTAAAATATAAACAAGTACTTATATTTGGAGATAAATGTCCATGGCCATGTTAGAATTGAATTAAAAAAAATGTCTAAAAGGGAATTAGTAAATTATCCAGATAGTGAAATATTTAGCTATTCCATTTATAGGACAATTTTTAATGACAATAAATGCTAACAATGAGAAAGAAAAGGTTGGCAAACTATTTACAGGTTGTCTCAAGAAAAACATGCAATGAAAAGAGACTAGGGAAATACCCCATTATGCTAAAAGTGTGATCATGAGTGATTTTTTTCTCCTGCTTTGTCATATTTCTCTGTAATTTTCAATTTTTCTTAGTGCATGGGTAATAGTTTCATAGAAAAACCCAACAAAACACCATGGGGGCGGGGGCGCCTGGGTGGCTCAGTCGTTAAGCGTCTGCCTTCGGCTCAGGTCATGATCCCAGGGTCCTGGGATCGAGCCCCGCATCGGGCTCCCTGCTCAGCGGGAAGCCTGCTTCTCCCTCTCCCACTCCCCCTGCTTGTGTTCCCTCTCTCACTGTGTCTCTGTCGAATAAATAAAATCTTCAAAAAAAAAAAAAAAAAACCACCATGGGGGCAAAGAGAGGGGCATCCGTTGTTGCCACCTGGGTGATCTTGGGACAGCTGTGTCCTAGGTTCTGAAGGGCAGGCAGGCAAAGCCACAGGCCTGGCTGTGGGTGAGGCAGGCTGAGGCAGCAATTCCTACAATGGCTCGAGAGTCGAGCTAACTTCTGGTTTCACTGAAGTCTCCAGGTTTACCTGCTTTGCCTGCCTTTGGTGGCATGAAGTTGTCCAAGAGGATGCTTTTCTTGCATGGCCAGGGCTAGGCAGCTCTTGAACCCAAATCAAATCCAGCTGATGGTTATTGAGCCCCTATCATGTGCCAGGTGCTGTTGGGCACCAGGGATACCATTCTCAAGGCAGACAAGGTCCCTGTTCTCATGGTTTACATATGAGTTGACTGAGAGACAGAATATACAAGTTAAAAAGAAAATGCTGGGGCGCCTGGGTGCCTCAGTTGTTAAGCGTCTGCCTTCGGCTCAGGTCATGATCCCAGGGTCCTGGGATCGAGGCCCGCATCAGGCTCCCTGCTCCTCGGGAGGCCTGCTTCACCCTCTCCCACTCCCCCCTGCTTGTGTTCCCTCTCTCACTGTCTCTCTCTCTCTGTCAAGTAAATAAATAAAATCTTAAAAAAAAAAAAAAGGAAATGCCAGTTAGTTTACGTATTATGAAGAAATCAAAATGGCACATTGCACTAGAGAGTAAAGGGGAGGGCTTGCGAGGCAACACTGTGCGGTCAGGAAAGGCCTTTCTCATGAGGTGAGCTCAGTGTCTGGGAGGAGTCAGCGCCACGGAGGTTCAGGTGGAAGCCTGGCCCGGGTCCCGGGGGCAAATATGAAGCCTGTGATCTGAGGGTAAAAGAGCTGTCTGTGCACCCTAACAGGAAGAAGGCTGCAGTGTAGAGGAGAGGAGCAGTAGTAGGGCAGTGGGTAGAGGGGTGGTCAGGAGCCTGGCAGGAACGCTCTTTTCGATTATGGTGAAGAGTCTGAATTTTATTCTAAGTTCCCCAGGAAATCACTGCAGAGTTTAAACAGAAAAGTGATGTGATGTGATTACGTGTTAAAAGACCATTCCAGCTGCAGGGTAAAGAATGGATGATGGGGTAGGAGGCTGGGGTGGGTTGGAGCTGAAGCAGGCAGACCAGTTGGGCAGGAAGCCCACTGAGAGATGTTGGTGGCTTAGTCTAGGGTAGAGATGGAGTGCAGGGGAGGGATGGATGGATAGCATGTAGATGGAGGAAGTTGCACAAACTGAGTATATATTTTGTAGGTACAACTGTAAGACTTGCCGCTGGATTGGATGGATGTAGAGGGTGAGGGAGAGAGATGAAGGATGACTCCTAGGTTTTTGGCCTGAGCAATTGCAAGAACAGAGATGCCCTTAACTGAGAAGGGGAAACAGTGGGCAGAGCAGGTTTGGGAAAGCAAGTATGAAGCTCTATACTGAACACATTAGATTGGAGGTTGAGATCTCAAAAAATAGGTATCAAGTAGATAAGGTGGATATATAAGTCTCAGGGGGAGAAGTCGGGGATAGATGCCTAAATTTGAGAGTCTTGTTTATAGAGATGGCATTTAAAGCCCTGGGACTGGGCAGGTTGGCCTAAAGGGAGAATGTAAATAAAGGGTGTGGAGAGGCGCTGATTGATTACCAGGCTGTTTGCTCTGTAGGATACAAATCTATTAAGGGTGACCTTGCTAAAACACAAAAACAAAAAATGACTTGGAGGTCTGCAACTTTAAAGAAACAATTTAACTTTTAACCCAAGTGTTTCTTTTTCCAGGAGGAAGTGTAACTGGCAGATGATCTGTGTGTTCATTTCAGTAAGACCAGGGCATTCTTCCCCCATAGGTAAACTGATGGGAGCTGAATGATTAAAAGCCTTCTTGGGGGTGGGTGGGAGGATGGGTTAGCCTGGTGATGGGTGTTAAGGAGGGCACGTTCTGCAGGAGCACTGGGTGTTATAGGCAAACAATGAATCATGGAACACTACATCAAAAACTAATGATGTAATGTATGGTGATTAACATAACATAATAAAAAAAATGTTTTCAGATGATAAAAAAAAAAAAAGCCTTCTTGGTGAGTGAGGGAAATTGAGTTAATGGCCTCAGAACCTTGTCGCTGACTCCACAATCCTATCAACAAAGCAGACAAGCAGGGAAGCACGCCAGGCACCCTCTTCTCTAACTGGAGCTTGCACGGGTCCTCCTTGAGGCTCCTCTGTATTTTGTCTTTTTTTTTTAATTAAAAAAATTACTTTTGTTAATTTAAATTAAATTTAAAAAATTTTAGAGCAGTTTTAGATTTACAACGAAATTGATAGAAAGGTGCAGAGATTTCCCACATGCCTTCTGCTCCCCCACAGGCATGGCCTCCCCGTTCACAGCATCACCCACCAGAGTGGGACTTTCTTTTCTTTTTTTTACGAAGAATGAACCTATGTTGACACACCATAATCATCCAAAGTCCATAGTTTACCTTAGGGGTTCACTCTTGGTGTTATGCAGGCTATGGGTTTAGATAAATGCATAATGACTATATCCATCATTGTTGTATCACACAGAGTATTTTCACTGCCCTAAACATCCTCTGTGCTCTGCTCATTTATGTCTCCTCCACCCCCAAGTCTGACCTTTTCATTGTCTCCCTAATTTTGCCTTTTCCAGAATGTCATAGAGTTGGAATCATACCATATGCAGCCTTTTCAGATTGGCTTCTTTCACTTAGCAATATGCATTTAAGGTTCCTCCATCTCTTTTCATGGCTTGATAAGGTCATTTTTAAAATTTATTTTTATTTTTTTATTTTTTTAATTTCTTTTATTTGACAGAGAGAAAGACAGCGAGAGAGGGAACACAAGCAGGGGGAGCGGGAGAGGGAGAAGCAGGCCTCCCCCCGAGGAGGGAGCCCAATGTGGGGCTTGATCCCAGGACCCTGGGATCATGACCCGAGCTGAAGGCAGATGCTCAACGACTGAGCCACCCAGGTGCCCCAAGGTCATTTTTTTTTTTTTAAGCGCTGAATAATATTCCACTGTCTGGATGTATCTCAGTTTGTTTATCCATTCACTACTGAAGGGCATCTTGGTAGCTTCCAAGTTTTGGCAATTACGAATAAAGCTGCTATAAACATTCATGTGCAGGGTTTTGTTTGGACAAAAGTTTTCATGTCCTTTGGGTAAATACCAAGTAGCATGATTGCTGAATCATATGGTAAGAGTATGTTTTTTTTTTCTTCAAAGATTTTATTTATTTATTTGACAGAAAGAGAGAGCAAGTGAGCACAAGCAGGGGGAGGGGCAAAGGGAGAGGGAGAAGCAAGCTCCCCACTGAGCAGGAAGCCTGATGCAGGGCTCAGTCCCAGGACCCTGGGAACATGATCTGAGCCGAAGGCAGACGTTGAAGCGACTGAGCCACCCGGGCACCCTGAGTGTGTTCCTTTATGTAAGGAACTTCCAAACTGACTTCCATAGTGGCCGGACCGTTTTGCATTCCCACCAGCAGTGAGTGAGAGTTCCTATTTCTCCACATCCTCACTGGCATTTGGTGTTGTTAGTGTCTCGAATTTTGGCCATTGTAATAGGTGTGTGGTGGTATCTCATTGTTTTAATTGGCATTTCCCCAATGACAGATGATGTGTAACACCTTTTCGTATGCTTATTTGCCATCTGTATATCTCCTTGGGTGAGGTGTACTCTCCGCTTTCTTGACTACAGTCTCTCTTCCTAATGAGTGTCCTTTAGACACTTTTCTTTTTAGACTTTTTTATTTCTAAGTGATCTCTACACCCAATGTGGGGCTTGAACTCACAATCCCAAGATCAAGAGTTGCACAATCTACTGACGGAGCCAGCCGGGTGCTCCTAGACACTTTCTTTAATACCTTGAACTGAGTTTTAGGTTGTTCTTTCTGCGTAGGAGCTATTAAATTCCCTCTTTGTACTCAGAGGCCTTACTTGGCAGCTTTCTACTTGGCAACTCCCTCTCTTTTCTCTCAGCAGAGATCCTGCAAGGTCATCAGGAAAACACTGTATAAATGTTCTCACCTGTCCCCTACAAGTTTATCTCCATTTGGGTCCGTTGGGTCCTTCCTTCTTCCCTGCTGCATTTCAGGGGAACAACTACCATCTTCCTCTTCAAGGATTATCCTTATTCTGGTTTTCACCTTTCGGTCTTGGCAGAATTGCTTATCTAGCTGTTATCTTTAATTTCTCCCTTCCTACTGGCCCTTTCTCTTCATTAAGTAATTATGCTCAACTATTTCCCATCCTAAACCAAATAAAAATCTAACTGATCCACTGATGGATTAACCAAACAAAATAACCCTTTCTTAGCCACGAACCCACCCCCACTAGTGTCTTCCTCCTTCCTCACAGCCAAACTTCTTCAGGGAGTTGGTCTCTCTCTGTACTCTTAGCTGCCGTCACCACACCACTGAAACTGCTTTGCTCAGGTCACCAATGACTTCCATTCATTGTCAAAGCCAATGGACATTTCTGATCTTACTTGACCTAACTGTGGCATTTGATCCTAAGGCAGCTCTGCCACACCTGGTTGTGCAGACAGGACACTGCATCTCTTGGGGGCGCCATTAATGTGGTCCATGTGAATGACGCTAGCCAGTGTTGTGCAGTGCACAGTCTATATGGCTGTACTCACTGGCCTGCATTGATGATGACTCTTTTAAATCTTCTCCCCTGTTTCTCTTAGCTTTTTTTCTCTTCTAAGAGTCTACTTCTTTTCAGTCTCCTTTATGTATGTCTGTGTCTGTCTGCTCCCTAAATGTTCTTTACCTGCTTTCCTTGCTTTACAGGATTCTTTGTTGGCTTCATCTACCCCTTTGGCTGTGACTACCATTTAAATGTTGATGATAATTTAACCTAGATCTCATCCTGGGCCTTACATACATTGCACACTTATGTTCTATCTCCTCCATCTGGATGTCCCCCAGCTACCTTAAGCTCAACACGTTCAGAACAGGAATTTCCATCTAAAAATTGCTCCTCGTATTGTATACTCTTGGCAACATCATGGGAGAAAAAAATGAATGGATCTGGATGACTCCTTATTGTCCTGTAATACTTCTTCAGTCACCTACCCAGTCCCATAGGGTCTCCCTCCTCAATATAGCTCACAAGTTTCCTCTGGTCTCTTTATTTTTGCTATTATTTTTGTTTAGGGGCATATCGTATCTCTTGGATTACTGCAATAGCTTCGTGTTTGTGTGTGTTTCTCATTTCATTCGTTTGCAACCCCTCATCATGGAAACAAATGTACTATCTATCAATCAATCATGTATCTACCTATCTATTTATTTATTGCGAGTGGGGGTGGGAGGGGCAGAGGGAGAGGGAGAGAGAGAGAGAATCCCAAGTAGGCTCCACGCCGAGCACAGAGCCCAACGCAGAGCCTGATGCAAAGCTTGATCTCACAACCCTGAGATCATGAAATCAAGAGTCGGATGCTCAACCAACTAAGCCGCCCAGGCGCCCCTTAAGGAGTGACTCTGAAGGGTACACTCTCTTTCAGAACAAAGCCATGGAGTGAGTGAGCCGGAGACCTCGTTCAGCTGTTTTTTTTTTTTTTTTTTTTAAAGATTTTATTTATTTGACAGAGAGAGACACAGCGAGAGAGGGAACACAAGCAGGGGGAGTGGGAGAGGGAAAAGCAGGCTTCCAGCTGAGCAGGGAGCCCAATGCGGGGCTCGATCCCAGGATCCTGAGATCATGACCTGAGCCAAAGGCAGAGGCTTAACAGCTGAGCCACCCAGGCGCCCCTCAGCTGCTTTCGTTACGGAAGGGAGAACACAGCTCCTAGAGAGGGACCTCTGCAGGCGATGGGGTGTGTCCTGCACAGAGGCTCTTCAGTGGCAGGGCTCGGTGTCGGCAGCTGTGCGGTGTGGGAAAAAGCTCTTTGCAAGCTGCAGCTTGGCAACAGAGCTTATGAGTCATTAGTGAGGGGCCCCTGATGCTTTGTGTCAGAAGAGAGCAGCACCATAGAGACAGTGACGGCGGCAGGGAACCGCAGTGACTATGACTGAGCAGTGATAGCCTTGACCACGAGTGGCATGGCAGAGGCCACCGGATCTGGATGCACTGCTTTCTGGTGCCTGGGGTACTGCACTTGTGATGGTCCTGCTTTCATTTACACAGGGTAGGGCTGACGAAAGTATTGGGTGGAACTCAACCATAGCCCATGGCCAGATGATAAGAGAATCAGAAGAGAACCTCAGCAAACAACACACACACACACACACACACACACGGGAATTCTCAAGAAAATGCCAAAAGAGCACAAAAGGACTTCCTAGAACCAATAGACATGATTTTCTAAGTAAAAATGCAATAGGGAAACAGAAACAGAGGATGATTACAGCTGAGGACTAAATTAATGTTCTGAAAAATACAAAAACTATAGATACCTATATAGAAATAAAAATAAAAAATAAAAAACCCCATAAAAATAAAAATGAGGGAAAGACGGGATTAGGAGGACAGATCTAGGAAATCTAATGTACAGAATTTAGACGACTTCCAAAAGAAGAATAAATTCAATAAAATAAATGAGTAATAGAAAATGTCCCTGGGCTCAAGACTTGATTGAAAAGCTATACTGAGTCCCGTATAAGCCTCGGTTCCCTTGTGTCAGTAGAACGATAGGATTCTAGAACAGCCGAGGCTGTAGGGAAGCACTGAAGCATGAGAGGAAGGTGGGCATAATTACCACAGTAGGTGGTAAGGTTGGGTGGGAATCTGGGGACTCTAACCCCTAGGAAACTATGGTGAGGGTTAACAGCATATGGTGTTCCGAAGAGTAAGAGGTGGGTAGTCAATGAAAATATTGCAGAGCACTCAGGTCTGCCGCTACAGTGGAAAACCATGATCCCTTACCCAGGTTCCAGGTCTGTGTCAGTTATTAATTGAGAGAGGATAGTTCCCTTTAAAAAGGAACCTTGCAATGCCACCACCAGTGTATTGAATAAATATTCCCCAAATCCTCTCTAAAGGAACCTATGGCCATATACCAGAGTAATCGTATACTAGGGAAAGGAGAATACCAAGATTTTTAGGGGACTTAAATGCTGTTATGACCTTGGTTGGTATACTGGGGAGTGAATGAAAGTCCTGGCCTGAGTCCTTCTCATAAAGGGTCTAATGTGATTTTTTTTTCAACATTTAGCTTTTCCTGACTAATACAATTAGTTATTATTATGAAAACCATCACCCCCTTTCAGTTCCCCAGACTGGAAACCTTAGTTCCCAACTCCTCCTCACTCCCACATCCCATCAGTTACTAAGTTGTAACTGAACCTTTCTTGTTCATTGTTTAAAATCATTTATTATATAACATCGATACAAAGAACACATTTAACATGTAATTTACAAAGCACAATAATAAAATTCATTCCCTTCAACTTCACAACCAGAATGTTATCAGTAATGCTGAAACTCTGTGCTTCTCCTGTTTTCTCTCCTTGACTTTTCTTCAGAAGTTAGTAACCACTATCCTTTTTACAAAAATACTTTTTATCACACATGCATGCTTCCCTTAAACAATAGTCTGTTTATTTTCAAGTTTTCTAAAAATGGTATCATTCTGTTGTAGTTTCCTGGGATCTGCTTTTATTCATTTAACATTGTATTTCAGACTCATTCATATTTCAGTATACAGCTGCAGTTTACAAGTATACCACAAATTATTTGTTCATTCTTTTGTTGATTAATACTTCGATTGTTTCTACTTTTGGCTATAATGAACAAATCATTGCTTAAGTATTCTTGTAGCTGTCTCCTCGCGCACATGTGCAAACAATTTTTGGGTATATGCCAAGGAGTAGAATTGTGAGTGTTTAATTCATAAGGTAAAGCTGAATTGTTTCAAAAGTGAGTGTGCCAATTTCCATTCCATCATATACACCTGTCAGTGTGTGTAAGAATTCCTGTTGATCTATATCATTCCCACACTTATTGTCGGATTCCAACTTGTTCTCTAACATGGTATTGTTAGACACTAGTTTTTACATTACAGTGATTTCAAAATGGTATTGCATTGTGATTTTAGTTTACATTTCTCTAATAAAGAGATTGAGCATCCTTCCATGTTTATTGGCCATTCATATTTCCCCTTCTGTGAATTGCCCAATTTATGTTCATTGCATTTTCCCATTGGGTTATCTTTTTATTTCTGATTTTAAAGAAGATCTTTATATATTCTGGAGACTAATTCATATGTATTACAAAAAACTTCTCCCAGTCTGTGGCCTGTCTTTTCACTAACTTTCTGGTATTTTTTGATTAACAGAAGTTCTTAACTTTAATGTATTTGAATTTCTCACTCTTTTAGAAAAATGAGTAGTGCTTTCTGTGTGTAAGTAAAAAAAGTCCTTGCCTACCTCAAGGACTAGAAATATCCTATATATTATTCTGTAAATGTTAATGCTTTGATTTTTACATTTGAAATTTTAACCCATCTCAAATTGATTTTTTCACATATTGTGTGAGGTAAAGACCCAATTAATTTTTTCCCATTTGGATAATTAATTATTCCAGCACTCCAGAACCATGCATTGAACAACTTCTTTTTTCTAGTGATTTACAGTGTTTCCTCTAGTCATCTCTCCAGAGCCCATATACATGTAGATCTATTTCTGCCTTTTTATTCAGTTTCATTTATCTTTTTATTTATCCCTATGCCAAGACTGCTTGCCTTCATTATCTAACTTTGTCATAGTCTTTGTTTCTTTCAGAGAAAGTCTCTTCTCTCAGTTTATTCATTTTAAGTTTTCAAACACAAATTCTTGAGACTTTGCTCATATATGTATTTTATATATATTTATTATATATTTATTTATATATTACATAATATTATATGTTATATGTATATTTATTATATAATATATATGTGAAGAGTTTATAAAGTTCCACAAAAAAGCCTATTGAGATTTTAATTGGGATTGCATTTAATTTGTAGATCAGTTTTGGGAGAGCTGACATCTTTACAATGATTCTTTTGTGAAACTTACAGAACGAAAACTTTCAGTTTTACTTAGATCTTTGTTATTGTTTTTTTTGAAATGTTTTGCTTTATTTGAAATTTTTAAAGATTTTATTTATTTATTTGACAGAGAGAGACACAGCAAGAGAAGGAACACAAGCGGGGGGTGGGTGGGAGAGGGAGAAGCAGGCTTCCCGCGGAGCAGAGAGCCCGACGCGGGGCTCGATCCTAGCACCCTGGGATCATGACCTGAGCCAAAGGCAGACCCTTAACGACTGAGCCACCCAGGCGCCCCTAGATCTTTGTTATTGTTTTAATGTAAGGTTTTAGAATTGTTAGATTTGTTTCTAGGTACTTGTGATTTTTATGGCTATATATATTGTCTTTATTAAATTATGTGTTAAAATTTTTTATTTCTGGGGTATGAGAATGCAGTTGATTTTTTTTTTTGTATAGTGAATTTATATCCAGTTGTCAAATTCTTTTATGAATTCAGTAGATTTAATTAATCTGACAGTATATTCTTTTAGATCATAGACAATCTTACCATATAAAATCAATGACCTTTTTATTTCTTCCTCTTCAATCTTGTAATTACTTTCTTATCATACTGTACTACCTAGAGCCTCCAGTAGAATACTGAATAAAAGAGTTCATTCTTGGGGCACCTGGCAGGTTCAGTCAGTAGAACATGTGACTCCTGATTTTATGGTTGTAAGTTCAAGCCCCACATTGGGTTAGAGATTACTTAAAAATAAAACCTTAAAGGGGCACCTGGGTGGCTCAGTCATTTAAGTATCTGCCTTCAGCTCAGGTCATGATCCTAGGGTCCTGGGACTGAACCCTGAGTCCTCCCAGCTCCCCGCTCAGCGGAGAGTCTGCTTCTCCCTCTCCCTCTGCCCCTCCTCCACTGCCCCCCCTCCACTGCTTGTGCGTGCTGTCTCTCTCACTCAAATAAATATATAAAATCTTTAAAAAAACAAAATCTTTATAAAAGTGTTTTTTTCTTGCTTGTACATTCAATGCTTCCTATTTTTCACAAGTAAGAATGATTTTGCTGTAATTTTTTTGGTAAAAACAACTTGTCAGTTTACGGAAACTTCCTCATTTGCTAAGAGATTTTTAAAAAAATTGTGAATGTTACATTTAAAAAACGTGAATAGGTATTGAATTTAATGACTTTTGAAATCTTCAAATAAATACAGACTCTTAACTAATTATTACCGTATTGTATTATTCTAAAGTTCTAAAGTCATTTTGGGATTTTAGGAATTATATTGAAGCTAGCTTCAATGAACAATATAATTACCGTCGATAATCTGAATTTATCAGAGAAATGTGACAGCTTAAAATTTTACTCACATTGTGGATGTAAGGTAACTTTGCAGTCTACATAATTTGTATTAACGACTAAGATTTAAGTAAACCCTTTTATAAAGATAATAATTATTTCAATTATTAAATTTAAATATTAGTTACATAAAATTATTTAAACACCCATTTGCACATATATATATACATTTACAAGCTGTTAAATAATGGCAAAGGTAACAACTTACTTTCTCTCTAAGGGAAGTATACGTAATTTAGTAGGTTTCATTTAATCTAGCCTTTTAGAAAGAAAATTCCAAAGTCTTAACATAAACTATAATGCCACATTTGCTGTTTTATTTTATACTGTGGGAAAAATTGGAGGAATGTATATAGAAATCTTGTATATCTGAAATTCACACATCAGTTACTTTAATCCAAGGGAACTTGTATTAAAATTTAATTCTCATATTTATTTTTGCCATCATAACTTCTATTTTTGGGTTTTAAGATCTTAGGCTCCCAACAAGAAGGTTTTCAATAAAATATCTTTCAATTTGTGATAATATATTTGAAAAGAATTTAGCCCTGGCATCTCCAAAGTTTCTTCTGGCTGGTTTTATTCAATTTACCTATTTCTTTTCTCCAAAAATATACAGCAGACACTGCTTCTGAATCAAAAGGCTGGGGTTCCCTTGGGGTCCTGAAATCATCTTGGGTTCTTTACTCACCATCTTTCAGTTTTCTTGGGCATTCATTTGGGAAAGCAAACCTTCACTTGTTCAAACCAAAGATGACAATTACTGAAGTTCAGTCACTCTAGATATTCAAGATAGTCTTGTATTTCAAAGAAAGGAAAAGAAAAGAAATAACTGAATTGGGGGAAAACCCCACCCACAATCTCAGAATAAAACATCTAAAACAGCTTGTTCAAGGATTTCCAGCAAACCACACATTTATTCTATCCCCTTAGGCAGTTGGTTCCTTGTTTTGATGAAGGGCTGCCACTGGGGCCCTTTTTGTTCTCCTCTAAGCTCTACTCTTGCCAAAGTTTTCTGGGAGCCTGGGAACTCTTATCCCTTGATCCCTGCTGAATTGCTTAATCTCAAACGTCATAAAGAAAAAACTTGTTTGTCTCCAGTTGGGTTAATATCTATCTAAATCGATAAAATTTTCAAATAATTGCCAAAATTTCCAAGAGGACAGAGTTTAAAGGTTTATTTATTTATTAGAGTGGAGGGAGAGTCAGAGACAGAAAGGGAGAAGGAATCTCCAACAGACTCCCCACTGAGTGTGGAGCCTGTTGCAGGACTTGATCTCATGACCCTGAAGCCATGACCTGAAGGAAATCAAGAATGAGACACTTAACCAACTGAGCCACCCAGGTGCTCCCCAGAGGACAGAGTTTAAACCACTTTTCCTTTAAGTTGGACTACACAGGCTTTATCAGTTAAAAAAATTCCTGCGCTGACTCCACTAACAACACCTGGCAGCTACTACTATGCAGCAAAAACTATTACTACCATTACTACATATCTGAAATTCTCTGACATTCTTCTGGTTCTCAGCTCAAGTTACCCTAAGTTGTTTGGATCACATTAGAAGAAAGCCCAAGTCATACCCAAGATTCAAAGGGAGGTAAACTCATCCTGGAGTCCTCATTCTTTGCCTTTTGCTTCTTCTCAGTTTAAACAGCTAGTTCAAGGCACCACTTTTTTCGTTTGTCTAAAAAAGAACCAAATAGGGCGCCTGGGTGGCTCAGTTGGTTAAGCAACTGCCTTCGGCTCAGGTCATGATCCCGGAGTCCTGGGATCGAGTCCCATATCGGGCTCCCGGCTCAGCGGGGAGCCTGTTTCTCCCTCTGACCCTCTCCCCTCTCATGCTGTTTCTCTGTCTCTCTCTCTTTCTCTCAAATAAATAAATAAATAAATAAAATCTTTAAAAAAAAAAAAAAAGAACCAAATAACCTCAGTCTCTTTGAATAAATGACCCAACAGAAGAAGAAAACATCATACGCAGATGTTCCAGTCTAAGAAGGAATCCAAACCATTTGGTATTGCCAACACTGGACCAACAGCAGGGGGTGCCAAAGGACTGCCCATGATCTTAACCATTTCATTCAGGGATCTTCTTTCTCCTTTGAGGAATACAACTTTCTTTAAAAAATGTATGTTGTTTGATGTGAGCATTTTGATGGGCTTTCTCCTCTACTATTTCTTTTCTTTTCTTTTTTTTTCTCCTCTACTATTTCTAATGGGGAAAATGCTGCAGGAATCATTCTAATAAATTGATATAATAAATGGCTCTGGATTTCTAGTTGGATTCTAGAAACTACTCTTTCTGTGTGCCAATATCTTGATCATTTCCTCACCCATGCAATTCCTTTTTCTCTGAGAATTTGTTGTTAGCACCATACTTGTTTGTACAGAATCTCCTTGACACTCCTCCCTCCCCACCAAGTACCATTTTGCTAACAATTTGGGTGACATGATGTTGTATTCTTTGGTAGTTTCTATTGAGTGCTTTGACCGGGTAAGCTGGTTTCTTGTTGCTATATTACTGTTTATCCATCTTGGAAAAGCCAACATGGAAAAGCCACCATGCCTCTAACATTTGGAAAGCTATGCAAACTTCATTTTCAAAAAGGACCCAAACTTCTTATAGTTGATCATCAGCATCTGTGACATCCAGAGGATGGAACAGATCATCTATTAACTTTTCTATTAACTATTCTATACTGTTGTCCCTTTCTCTACAGAGTCTTACTCAGATGGATGCATATAAGTCCCTATTCCTTGGTTTTCTTCCATACTTTCCTTTGATTCCTTTTCTTCCCTTCTTACTGTTCAGGCGACATCCTGCCACGTTACTGGAGCTGATGCGGTAATATGTAGGAATGGGTTTGTGGATGACCATTCATTTTTGAATGACTAATTACTTTTCACTTCAGGTCAGCATCTGTAAGTTTCAGGTCAGGGAGGATCAAACTTCTTGAGCTGGTGAACCTCCTGGGAAAATCCTCATAGAAATCTGTGAGGCACACACATCTCCTACTCCTGCATTCTGACCTCCGGCTCCTCTTCTCTCTGTTGTTACTCCAACTGGCAATTTACTTTATTGTGCAGAACAATTTAGTTGTCTTGGTCTTTACAGTATCCTTTAAGATCAGCTCAAGAGGACTCTCCTTTCAAGATGTGAAAGACTAATTAAGCTGTTTTCATAAGCAAAAGAATTCTTTCTGTACCTCATCTCTACCTTATATCATATAAACAGTATCGCAGAACCTTTGTAGTAATATTCTTTTCTTCCTGTTATATTCCTGTGTGGTTTTACTTGAAAAGCAGCCAAATGTTAACTACATATGTAAATACCCTGTTTCTTCCGTGGTGTCTGATTAAGATGTAATAAGTTTCCACCTGCTAGTATGTTGTGGTTTGTCCTGTGTATCTTTGGAGACAGATTGGCAGCATTTGCTGCTAATTATACATTCATGGGTGATAAGCTGCTTCTGTTCTTAAAAACTGGAATTTGTTAACTGCTAAAATCTTATGCCACTGAAGCTAAAATATCAATTACCTAAGTAATAGTCTCAAAAATCATTCTTTTTACACCAGATCATTTCTCCTAAGTGTCCAGCACAGGGTTATTCATTCAATAAACATTAGTTGAGCATCTAGCAAGTTATAGACATTGGAGATACAGAGCCACTCCCCTCCAAATCTAGTCTAGGAGATTAAGTGGCACATAAATAAATGAGTTGAAAATTTATTCACTCTGGTAGCAGCACCTGGGAGGTAAAATAGGGAATATAGGCTTTACCCCAACCTTTGGACCTGCAGGAACTCAGGAGATGTCTGTAGCCTGCAGGGGACTCAGTTGGCATGCCCAGATGGGGAAAGATTCAAAGATAAAGAAAAGAGAGCCTGTTTACAGGCCTTTTAGATGTTAAAAGGAAGAAGAAATTTTGCTGCATTTTCAGTGTTGTCAAGCAGGTCTGCAGGCAGGACTTTAAGCTGCACCAAAGCTCCACGTGCAGCAGAGCACCCACGTGGGAGCATCTAGCTTTGAGGTCTGAGTGTCAGTTATAGATGGCTCAGATGCCCAGATTCTGCTCTTCTTTTATTTGACTTTGAGCTGTCTTCTGGGTTGGAGAGCAAACTGTGCTAGCACTAACCTTGGATTTAAGCGGCTTAAGAATCACTACCCATAAGAACTCAAATTGCTCTGGACTGTTAATTCCCTAAGCTCTGACCAGAGGTGGATTAATCACAAAGCTAATAAAGCTTAACTTCATGGTCTCACACTGTATGGGCCCTTCCAAGGGGTAGGGGCCCCAACCTTGTGCTCACAAGGACATATGTTTTGAATGTGCCATTTTCTTGGGTTGAGGAAAAGAAGCAATTCAGGGAAGTTATTTCTTACCCAAAGGCCACGAAGGTAATTAAAGCCTGAGCATGGAGCACTAAATCCAGGAATCAGGTTCGCTCAGGAAACCAAGAAGCAATGGAAGAGGTTTAAAGGACACACTGCCTTTTCATTAGTATGGGAATGTGGAAGGATAAAAATAAATTCAAAGGTGATAAATTGACTAACCTAGAGGAAAGGAGAGATGGTTAAGGATTAATGTCAAGATGCTGAAAGAAGAAAGCAGGGAAATGGGGGTGTGGCTATTAGCACAGACTGAGATAAAAGGAGAAAGGAGATGTTGCCAGGCCCAGTTGCTCTTAAAAGGGTTTTTGATCTAGTTGTCAGTAAATCAGAAAAGGTAACTGGGAACCAACAGAGTCCAACAGAGGTAGCACGCTGATATCTGAGAGAGCAGCTTGGAATGAATACCCAGGATGAAGCCTGGACCCAGGAAACTATGAAGAAGCATCTTCTCCATGTGGCAGATTCCATCTTCTTTCCAAGTCTTCTTTCTCCTTGACATCAGTTAGAATAGACTACATTATACCCTGGAACAAGTTAACACAAAAAGCTCAGTAGTTCACACACACACACGGATTTATTTATCACTGTGCTACAAATCTACTGTGGTCAGTGGAGGGCTCTGCTCTCCTTACTAACTCAGGGACCTAGGCTGACTGAAGGCTCTGCCATCTTGTCGATGTCCCATCTGGAACATGCAGCTTCTGGGGCAAGAATGTGAGAGACTAGAGAGTCATACTTGGGCTTCTCACTGCCTCCACTGGGAAGGGACACATGTGATACCTACCTGCATTTCATTGGCCAGAATTAGTCATTAGCACCTAGGAAAGGGAATATTTGATGGGTACGTTACTGCCTACGGCACACCCTTCAATCAAACTTTTGATAGCAATGCTGCCAGTTTTTTTCTTGGAGAAGCTTGTGAGGTACAGCTTTGTGTAGAAATTGAATACCATTTGAACTTCCCCAGAGTGGGTGTTGAAGATATTTTATATCTGATTCCTCTGATTGGTGGGATCTCTGACTCCTTACCTCCACTTTAGTCCGTGATGAATGTGATTAGTCAGATTTGTATCTTCTGTTTCTTAGCTCCCATGAACCCCGGTAGTTATGAACTGCAGGGTTTTTTTTTTCATCCTTTGTTCATGCATCCATTTCTTTTTTTTTTTTTTAAGATTTTATTATTTATTTACTTGAGTTAGGAAGAGAGAGAGCTCACAAGCAGGGGGAGCGACAGAGGGAGATGGAGAAGGAGACTTCCTTCTGAGCAGGGAGCTGGATGTGGGGCTCCGTCCCAGGACCCTGGGATCATGACCTGAGCCGAAGGCAGATGCTTAACTGAGTACCCAGGTGCCACCCCATTTCTTTTTCCAATATTTATTAAGCTCTTACTATGGGCCTCTACTTGGCCCTTAAGGGACTTTGAAGAATAAGACACAGTCCCTGCTCTCAAAAAGTTTCCAATTTGGAGACAGTAGGCACATTTGTACAGATTAAGTAGACACAACAGTGAATTCTGACTGGAAGAAAATGCTTCACGAGATGATAGCTCAGAGCACTTATAAATTCAGGAAAGACCTAAATGTGAGTCCTGAAACCATAAAAATCCTTGAAGAGAGCACAGGCAGTAATCTCTCTGACATCAGCCATACCATAGCAACATATGTCTTCTGAGTCAAGGGAAATAAAAGCAAAAACAAACTGTTGGGATTACATCAAAATAAAAAGTTTCTGCACAGCAAAGGAAACAATCAACAAAACTGAAAGACAACCAATGAATGGGAGGATATTTGTAAATGATATATCACATAAAGGATTAGTATCCAAAATATATAAAGAACTGATACAACTCAATAACCCCCCCAAAAAATAATCCAATTAAAAAGGGCAGAAGACATGAAGAGAAATTTCTCCAAAGAAGACGTACATATGGCCAGCAGACATGTGAAAAGATGCTCAACATCACTCATCCTCAGGGAAATGCAAATCAAAACTACAGTGAGAGGGGCACCTGGCTGGCTCAGTGGGTAGGTATATCATGTGACTCTTGGTGTTGGGGTTGTGAGTTCAAGCCCCAAGTTGGGTATAGAACTTACTTAAAAAAAAAAACTGAACAAAACAAAAACTACAATGAGATATCACCTCCTACCTATCAGAATGGCTAAAATAAAAAACACAAGAAACAACAAGTGTTGGTGAGGATGTGGAGAAAAAGGAACCCTGGTGCACTGTTGGTGGGAATGCAGACTGGTGCAGCCACTGTGGAAAACAGGATGGAGGTTCCTCAAAAAATTAAAAATAGAGCTAGCCTATGATCCAGGTATCACAGTACTGGGTATTTACCCAAAAAAATCAAAAATACTAATTGAAAGGGATACATGCATCCCTATGTTGATAGCATTATTTACAACAGTCAAATTATGGAAGCGGCTCAAGTGTCCATGGATAGATGAATGGATAAAGAAGGTGTGGTATATATACACAATGGAATATTACCTAGCCATAAAAACAATGAAATCTTGCCATTTGCAACAATATAGATAGAACTGGAGAGTATATTGCTAAGTGTAATGTGTCAGTCAGAGAACTCCAGGTAAATACCACATGATCTCACTGGAAATTTGGATTTTCAGGAACAAAACAAGTGAGCAAAGGGAAAAAGAAGAGAGAGAGAGAGAGAGAAACCAAGAAACAGACTCTTAACTATAGAGAACACACTGCTGGTTACCAGAGGGGAGGTGTGTGTGGGGGGGAACAGGGGAATTAGGAGATGGGGATTAAAGAGTACACTTATCATGATGAAAAAAAATGAAATGCAAAAAAATTTGGGAAGATTTGGGAATTATCTATTTTTAGTGCACTTGAGAATGTCCTCTAGAACTCAAATATGCACAAACGTAGTGTTTTCTATTTTTATAACTGATTTCATCTTGCTCACTGGCAAGGGGTGTTTGTGTGGATTAAAAATTTCCATAAAGTTAACTCATACTCTCCCATTTAAAATGTGTTCTTTAAGTTCGCTCAGATTCAGTGCAATTCTAGATCGAAACTCTTGATTGGAGTTTCTTTTTTTCAGGGAAGAATTTCCTCTGTTTCTCCTTCCAAAGGTGGTGTCTGGACCAGGGGATTTTTTATTACCCTAATGGCAGTGGAGAAAAGGTCCTTGTTCTCCACTTAGTGTCTCCTTGTCTTCGATTTAATAGGTTTGATCTGATCTGGTTCCTGGGCATCACGCACTGGATTTGTGGAGAAATGAATGAGGCCTACTCAGTGCTAAGCTCTATGCTAGATGTTGCCAGCCATAGACTGCAACAGGCTGAATAAGCATGGGCTGAACCTGAGCCCACTCATGCCTCTGGTCCCTTGAAACCAAATGGGCTTTGCTAAAGGAGCCTTTCCGATCCCTGGCACCATCCACATAAAGAACACAGGTTGGTGAGGCAGATCTCCAATGCTTGAGTAAAAGAAGTCAATTAGTAATTTCTTTTTAATGTTGCATAAATCTTTTTTTAATTCATAAGGAATATTTTATTTTTTTCATAAGGAATATTTTCTATCTTAGTGGGACTATTTTGCATCTTGGTCACTCTATTTCTGATAGCTCTTGACAAACTGTCCCTTATGCAAGAATGTTTAATTATTAACTTTCCAGAAAAGAGATTACTTAACCTCTTAAGCCACTTTCTCACGGGCAAATTGGGAATAATAACAGTATGGTACAATGCTGTTGTACCATACTGCATTATTTTACAATCTATAAGGCCAATCAAACAGGTATCCTAAGTAAAAAAACAAAATTCTTTCCGCTCTTTACCTCTATATTTTGTATTCAATATAGAAGATGCTGAATTAATATTTTTTATAACAAAATTTTCTTCCTGTTACAGTCATGTGTGGTTTTCATTGGAAATGTGTCAAATGATAAATATGTAACATCCTGCCAACTTAGCCCTATCTGATTAAGACTAGAGTAAGAGGCTTCAGGGCCTTCACCTGTCAATATGTTGTGGTTTGTCTTCTGTATCTTGGGGTACACAGAGAAACCTGTAGCATCTATATTTTGAAACTGCTGGTCTCATCACTGCTCTGGGAATGGGGCTGCATTGATTTCTGGAATTTGGAATTGACTGTATTCATTGCAGAAACATTGCGTTGTTTTGACCACTCACTTATATCATTTAATGGTATTGTATGAAATATATTAATAGACTAACACTCAGTGCTACTGGATTATCATTCTCTCAAGTGATATAATTTGCATTGTGATGTGAAGCTCTCATGACATTGAGTTGAATGATAGTCTCAAAACAGTTCTTTTTAGTTGAGATGGTTTGTGTAAAACATCTGCCTGAGTGCCATTTTATTTATTCATTCATTTGATAGATATAATTTGGATTTTTAAATAGCCAGGCATTGAGGATATAGAGGTACATTAGACACCAGAAATTTTACCCAGAACATTGGAACTTATGAGGTAAAGTGGGCAGGTAAATAAATGAGTTAATAAAAGGATTGTAGATGCTGGGCGCCTTGGTGACTTAGTCAGTCTGCCTTTGGCTCAGGTCATGATCTTGTGATCCTGGGATTGAGTCCTGCATTGGGCTCCTTGCTCAGCGCAGAGTCTGCTTCTCCCTCTCCCTCTGCCCCCCACTCGTGCTTGCTCTCTCTCTTTCTCTCAAATAAATAAATAAAATCTTAAAAAAAGAAGAAAGAGTTGTAGATGCTAAGGTACAATTTCATGATCAGTAGAATGGGAGCACAAAAGAGAGGGGGGGTCAACTGCAGAAGGTGCACGAATCTGAATGGCACCAATTCTCAGTACACCATCGAGCCACCAATGTGGTTCCATGATGGATTTGACAGGCTAGGGGCAAAAGAATTTAATTGCACATTCTAAAGTCCTGTGATTCCTGGGATGGGGGGAGAAAGATGCCCTAATACTACTTCTCAACTACTCCCATGTACTACAAGCTAGCACTTATAATATCATTTACTAATGCTGACTCATTTCATCCTCACCAAAACTCTATTCTCCAGGCACAGTGGTCACCCTCATTTCATAAATTGGGCAACCGAGGCACAGAGAGTTTAAGAAATCCATTCAAGGTGTTAAGAAACCTAGCAAATTTGAATATTGAACTGGCTTTGTTAGATGATTCATGAATTGGGCAGCATCCCACTTAGCAAGCAGAGAGGAGCTCAGAGGAGTTGTAAAAATGGAAGGTTTTTTGGGAAGGAGGGTTGGGGTAAGAAAGTTACTAGCAAAAGAAAAGAGTTGTTCCAGGCAAGGTAGCTTTCCCTTATGGGGAGGAGCAGGGGGCTTTATGCGATTTCCTCATCTTCCTTTCTGGCCTGGAGAGGGCCCCTGTGGCAGACTCATTGGCCTGATCAGAAAATTCCTGACTGACCGGTTAAGACTACATTTCTGAGGGAGGTTGAGACTGCAATTAGATTAGCTATTAAGCCCCAGTTTGGGGACTTGGCCTAAGGGATGCCATTTTGGGCCTGTGGTTTGTTTTTTGTTTTGTTTTTTAAGATTTTATTTATTTGAGAGAGAGAGCAGAGTGAGAGCGATAGAGAGAGCAAGAGATGGGGGGAGGGGCAGAAGGAGAGGGTGAAGCAGACTCCTGGATAAGCAGGGAGCCTGATGCAGGGCTTGATCCCAGGACTCTGGGATCTTGACTTGAGCAGAAGGCAGAGGCTTAACTGACTGACGCACCCAGGCGCCCCCCTGTGGTTTTCTTTTTAACACAGGTCACACATCAAATATGTGGCAGAGCAGTGAGTCAAGATCTGCCAGTCTGGCTCTGGAGTCTGTTCCCTTGTGAGTCAAGATCTGCCAGTCTGGCTCTGGAATCTGTTCCCTTGACAACTGCGTTGTACTCTGCCAAGTTCATTGTGGGACCCAGCTGGGTCAGTAGCCTCTCAAATTTTCCTCCTTTTCATCTTTGATGAGATTGGACAATGATATTTCCTCATGTGTCAAAGATCTTATCTTTATCGGACGGCAAGTAGGCTCATGTTGACCCTGTACCTTAAGCTCTGGAGTACAGGGTGCTATGTGGAGATGGCATCCCAGCCCTGAGTTGAGCTCCTCCTTTCCAGCCCATCATTCCCTAGAACACGGCCTGGAGCCCAGAACAGTGCCTTTTCTATGAGATCTCAGTGCTGAGGGAAGTGAGACCCTGTGAAACTGGTTACACTAAATGCATGCCTATGTCATCCTGTGGGAAGGGATGGCTGGACTCCAGCAAGCATATCCTGTGTTCCTGGTGTCTGGGTGAATGGTTTCTGGTGAGGATGTAGAGTCTCAAACTGGGGAAGGAATGGTAAATCTGGGCCCCAGACGGAAGATAGCATCGACTGTGAGTGACCAGATCCTCATCCTAGCTGTGGCACCTGAGATCAAATCCCGTTTCTGAGATTTATAATCAGTTATTATCATTACAATGTTAAGATGACAGACATGGGAGGAGACAGGGCTCACGTGTAGCCATGGGACTAGGAGTGGCAGAAACAGATGATAAGTAAGTGATGTTTGGGAAATTAATAAGTAACTATTAGAATATTTAGGAGAAGAAGTGCATGTGTTCAATTGTTTTTTCTTCCTTTTAATTTACCTAAGCCTCAAGGACAAAGAATGGGCATGGCAGGGACAAAGAACCTATATTGGCTGACCTGGATGAGATGGGTCCTTCAAGCGGAGAATGTGACAAGGCTGTGGACTGATTAACAGTGTTTGTCCCACTGAGAACTTCCTGTGTAGGATGGGGCGGGGCACGAAGCTGTCTCTGAGCTCTGGGGGAGGCGGGGGGGGGGTTACTCCAGGGATGGGGATGATGGGGATGTCACAGAATGCTTCCTTCCAGTGGGTTTGTGTGGACTGCAGGGGTGCATTATGGGAACCCTGAGCTTGAGGGGGCGTGAAGAATGGGGTGGTAGTGTGTGCTACTAAGGTTGAATTTTGAAGTGGGAGGCTGTCTCTTACATTTACTTACTGCCCTTCTCACTCTCTACCTACCCTAGGGCTACTCTCTGGGGGGAACATCTGGGAACATCTCTGATCAATGGGAACCAGAGTAAGGCAGCAATGGCTAAATTGGGCACAAGCCCCATCTGCTTTTGGCTTTCCCCTCAACCTATTTGGGCTTTCATTCTTGTCCCCACCTTTCCTCTTGATCTTAGGTCTAAGGAGGTGAGGGGGTCACTGGTGCTTTCAGACAACATGTGCCCCCTTCTCTTTTCTGTTTCACATGCCTCTCCTTTGACCCTTCCCCTTTGCAGCCACCCCCTAGCAAAGGACCTTCTCTTTTCCCTTTCTGTCTGGGGCAGTTCTCTTAAATTATATTTTATGTCTTCTTTAGCTGTGGTTTATAATAACTGTGTTCTGAGTCCTACCAAACAAAATCTTAATATACAAAGGGGAAACATTTGAAGTTTAGAAAACCATAGTCTTTCAAAACTATTTATTTTCTTTTTGGGACCTAAAAATCTTATTTTGGAGGGCTAGAGTTGAACATTCACTCCTTCTTTCTCTATTTGCTGTAATAACTGTCTCTTTCTCACCTGAAGATCATTTGGTGACTAGCTGAAAGGGATAGTTCACATAAAATGAGATGCAATAAAAGAAAAGGGTAGCATAATTAAAAAGTCCCTTATGTCTAGATATTGTATCCATCTGGCTATCAACTGTCTATGTATGTATGTATGTATGTAGGTATGTATCTATTTATCTATCAATCATCTATCTATCTATCATCATCTATCACCATTACCACCATCATCAATCATACCAAATAACTAATGCATTTCTTTAGTGTCTATGTTTCTATCTTCGTTAATTCCTTTCAGAGTTCAAACAATGGAACTTTGAAATCTCAGTCGGTAGACCATTCTAGGACATTTGAATATGAAATAGATATTGTGATCTTTTTGAAAAGCAAGTGATGACATTTGACTTGGCTCCATCTGCTTCCAGGAACTTGTCATTTCCAGCTCTGCCATCTTGTGGCGATCCTGTAACCAGAACACTTGCAACCAGGAACCTGGGCACCTGCGCAGAAGCTGGTCTCACATGTTGGACAAGTACACTGATACAGGGGGTGGATTACAGTTTGACTTGAACATTTCTTTGTAAAAATTAATCATTTAAGTATTTGCAACTCAGAAGCCTAGAACCCAACGAAGGCTATGTAAAGATTTCATGTCTAGGTGTAGGGAGGGCAGGCAGTGAGCCTTGGGGCTTGGGCGGGGGGTGGTGGAGTCATCAATACATTTCCTGTGCCTGAAATACTCCCCATTCCAGCCACTCTTAGAAGAGATAGTGACTTAGACGTGGAGTGGGATGAAGGAGATGAATTTATCTTTTTCTTTCTCCTCCTTCAAGAAGGTTGGGTGATTTAGAGGAGAATGGAAGGATTTCCAGGTACTTCAATGGCAATATGGTAAGAAACAATATTTTTATCATTTAACTAATAATAAATTGCTTTTCTACAAATATAATAATAATAATAATAATAATTCCCTTTCTGGGTATTATTACAGGTAAATAACCTGGGATGTGGACAAATTTATGTGAAAAGATTTTTATGATAACATTAATTAGACGAAAATGAATATGTGGAATTTTCTTTTCCACCTTCCTCCTTATCCTTGTTCTTTTCTTCCTTTTCCTTGTTGGTAATTATTGATAAATTATTACCATTAAGAGAGCTAACTGTTATATGTCTACTGACTGTGAGTTTTCAGAAAAAAATTTAAATTTAAGTCAGAATACCATTTTTATTAATTTACACTGGGAAATGCAACTGTCAGATTGGCCTGATGTTACCTGAATATGACCAAAGCATCTTCTGACTGTAACCCCGGGGTGGGAGAGGGGTTGGTATGAGAAAATTAAAAAACCTGGTTAATGAACAGGGGAAGGTAGATATTTAGTTGGAAGCTTTAATGGCCTCAAGCTCTGCAAGCTGACAAACCCATCTTTTCAACAAAGATGGGTGGCACTTCCATTCCAACAAGACAGTGTCAGATGCCTTTCAGGAGACCAGACCATCATATTGGCCAGTAAGGGCATCCTCTGGCTTCAATAAACCCTGCATAGGCATAGCCACTCTCTGTTTTTGACAGCTTTCTTATGCTTCTGGAGTAGAATGTTAAAACTGAAATTGCCACCAAGACATCAAAATATAATAGATCTGAAATTCTGAAGTCAGACAGGTAATACAGACTTTGCAAAGGTAATATATTAGATTTGGTTCCATGGCATTTGGCCCCATTAAGCAGATTATGGATATGAAAGAGATCATAGTGTCAAGAGAGGAGGATTTTTTGAAGGAGGATTTGGACACCATTTGTGCCTCAGTGCTGAAGCTAGATATTTTTCCTCAGTCCAGGGCAGGCATCTTTTGCCCAAAATGTACTGGGGTTTCCTAAACCCTCAGAGAAATCTGAGGCTGGAAAGCTAGGTTTAGAACATGGCCTTGTGCGGAGAGCCAGCCTGAGGCCTGTCCTCCTGCTCTTCTAATTCCCACATGTCCACACAGCAAGGGGCCTGGCTTGTGAGCAAGTATGTTCAGTCCAGCCTGTATGTCTTGCTCCATATAACCTGGGGCTTCTCAAATCTTGATGTGCATAAGAATAACCTGGAAAGTTTGTGACAACCAGATTCTGATTTAGTAGGTCTGGGTGTGGCCTGTGAATTTTCATTTCTAACCAACTCCCAGGTGATACTGATAAAGCCCATGGATGGACCATATTTTGAGGAGCCCTGGTCTAAATTGCTCCCCTACTTCCACTGCAAACACCAGGCCTTCTCAGGGCCAGGGTTGCTTACTCTTTGTCCACTCTTGGGAGGATGTGTTGGGAAGAGGTTGATGCAGGGAATTCCTGGTTCTGAGAACCCAGAGGTGGTCTAGTAGGGGATGGCATGGACTCTGTCTTGGTGGGGATATTCACTTAGCCCCTGGACACTCCTCCCTGCAGAAAGGGGCTGGCTAGGGTACAGCCAGAGCAGTGTTCTATAAAGTGCAAGATCCTCTGGATTGAGTCTAAGGGGAGTAATGCCTGGATACGGTCTAATTACTGCTCTGAGCCTGTGCTTTGTGACTTAAAGTGACCTTGGACTGTCCATTATTTAGTAGTGAGAATTCCTGGGATCGGCCATGGGGGCTGGGAAAACTTTCCTTCTGAATTAATTTTAAGAAATGAGTCAAGTAGGGTTGCTGGAGTGGGGGGTGGGGTGGGAGGGATGGGGTGACTGGGTGATAGACACTGGGGAGGGTATGTGCTCTGGTAAGCACTGTGAATTGTGCAAGACTGTTGACTCTCAGATCTGTACC
>NC_138373.1:72908819-72976059 GCF_054177405.1 Leptonychotes weddellii
TTCAGAAAAGACTGGGATTATTCTTGTGGACATTTGGGAAATCAGAATCTGGTCCCTAAGTGACCTCAGGGGATAGGTGTTAATAGAGTTGTACCTTGCTGTCACCAAATTCCTGTGATTCAGCCAATCTAATTGGGAAAAATAGGATACTTACCATTCCTTTCTTCAGTTTCCTGTCTCTGCTGTTCATATCGACTGAGTTTATATTGACTGACTCTTCACAGAGTTCTTTAGTCTCTATTACAGATATTTCCCAGACAATGATCTGAAATCAACAGTTTGTATCTGATGATTTCCCTGATGTGTTTTATGTTGTGCAGAAATTATCTCAACTGGGTCCCCAGGGATGCTGTTTTCCTCTTGCTCATGATTCTGATGCCTCTAGGAGGGTCTGTTTAGTCTCCGAGTTATAATAATTATAACTAGGCCCTAAATTTGCTCTTGCAGGTTGGTTTTCACAATCTTCATGGGGTGAATGTCTGGGAGAGGAGAAACTCCTGAATGAAGATGAGCTTCAATGTGAGGCTGCTGAGCTTAGCACCTCTGGGATGTCATGTGAAGAACAAATATGCCTGTATTGAAGCTCCTGCTACATTTTGGTCAAGACTAGAGGTCCAGAAAATATCACTGTCTCTATCCAGATAGGATAGTGCCGACTTGTGTTCCATTTCTACATAAATTGTCATTTCAGACCAGTTCTGTGTTATCAAGAAATCTTTGTGAATATCTAGAGACTTTAACACAAACTGTTTTTATAGAATTCATACCCAAGCTGCTTTAATCCAAATACATTTTCTTCTCCTGTGTGAAATGCTAGGTGACTGATCTATGGTCAGACTGAGGGAGATGCTGAATCCAGCTCCAGGTCTGAAGTTTCTTTCCTCAAGATGACATCACAGTGAAAACATGTGAATATTCCAGAAATGTTCTGTCCTAATTACATCATCTTTTCTTACATAATTTCAACCCCTCCCCCATGGACTCTGGAATTTGATTTCATGTGGGTGTTTCAGAAATTTCTTAGTAAAAATAAATCTAAAAACTTCTCAGAGGCATAATTGGAATAGTAAAGTACAAAAGTCACTTGGAATCAGAATGTTTTTATGTTAACTTTGTGACTTTGGCTGTGAAGATACTTAAACCTCAACTTGCTTCCAAACCCAATATGCCTTTTCATGGTTGAGTTACTGGGTATAGAACACACACGTTTAATTAAAATAGATATTATTTCTTGTGTCCTCAAGGACAGTTGTCTTTGAAAATGTAAATTGGTTCAAGTTACCCCACAGGTGGGGTATCTTCTAGGATATGAATTGAGAAGACTATCCACATTCACCATGACTGTAACATGCTGAGGGAATAAGAATGACCCAACTCCTAATCAACCATCACTAAACCTGACCCTAATCTAGCTTCTGGCATCCCCAATATCTTTTTCAATAGCCTGGGGAAGTGAGAACAGGTGCATGACATCTTGGAAAAGATGTCTGAATTACTTGTTTTGAAGAAATGAAGTAACCCCTTAGAGTAAAGCTAGGAGTACTGGAAAAGTCAAATGATAAACCCTTACAAGGAAAAAGTGTCTACTTTCATCCCCAAATTCCATCTGAATGTGTGCCTATTCCTCAAAGGGGAAAAGAATGAAGTCCTTTATTTCTGACCTGCTGTGTTAAAGTCAACAGGATCACATGTGATATATTGAGTAGGGTCAGACTTACTCATATCCTGAGGTTCCTGAGAAAATCATTAGAGCTCACACATCTGCTGGAGACAGATAGACCATTTACATATAACATGCCCAAGTTCTCTAGGCCTTTGGAAAATAAGAAATGAAGTGATTTGAATCATTAGCTCTGCATACTGTCCCTACTATTTCTAATGGTTCTTGAATGTGTTTGGGCTATCATCCCTCTAACTACTACTTCCTCTCTGAATTCTCCATCTGTTTTCTTCCTTTCTTCCCTATGCCTCTTATCTTCTCTCTTGTCAGGTTTGGCCAGCAAACCCTGAGGCGTGAATGAAAAGATTACTCCAGACACCTAAGTGGGAGAAAGGAGAGGGCCTGGGAACCAGAGGTTCTAGTGTTGGAAGGTCCCGAACCAGAGTCTGCCTCTACCTTTATTGTGAATGTTATTAATACAACAAGGGGTAAGAAAAACAAAAAGGAACGTGAAGCTGTAATAATCAGGACAGTGGTATAGGGAGTATCGAGTTAATCGAACAAGCCCTGCTCCTGACGATGTCCAGACAGGGCGTGCGTGGAATATGTGACCTCCAAAGACAAATGATTCTCCTAAGTCAAGCATTTACTCCCTGGATGAGTACATTGAGCCGCAACGAGGATCCGCTGTTTTCAGCCCAGAAACGTTAAAGGGGCCCGGTTTCCGTACACTACTTCTTTGCTTTTCAACTAGTCTCATCCAGGGAGGCATGTGTTTATTAACTCTTGTCTAGCCAAGCACTATGAATTCCCGCACTCTCTGTCCCATTTCACCAAATGAGGACATTTTGCTGCTGCTTCCTCCTCCAAAACATTATTATCAAAAGCTTATGTATTCAGCATTTGCTGAAATTTAGTGTTAAGGGGGGTGGTGAGGAGGGAAGATAGCCTGGTGAAAGATGTAAATAATTGCTAAATTTGACCTCTTCTTCTTCTTTTTTTTTTTTCTTTTTTAAGAGAGTGTGTGGAGCGGCGGTGGGGGAGGGTCAGCAGCGGTGGGGGGCAGAGAATCTTAAGTAGGCTCCACGCCCAGTGTGGAGCCTGTCCTGGGGCTTAAATGACTCAGCCACTCCGGCCCGTAAGTTGATTTATTAATTAACAATATTTTGTGTAGTATGGCTCAAAAATGACAAATATTTGTATTATCTTCTCAAAATATTTCTTCTTCAATGGGACAATTTGTTTTATATACCATGGATCCTATTACTGCCAATATGATAAAACAAACAGGGGCTGCCAATTCCCAAAATCAACTCTGGAGAAATAATAGATAAAAGGGAACTAAGCATCCAAAGAATTAACCACATTAGAATGAGACCATTCCCTGAACAGAATGAAACCTAGATTGGACCGCTGACCTGAGAACAGTGGACTGGGCAGAGGGTGGTCAATGCCTGCAACCCCAGAGGGGAGCTGCCAGGGGAGGGGATGAGAGTGTAGACAGGAGGCAAGTTCTGATCTTGCATTTCCCACAATTCATTTTATCACTTGTTTTAATTTCATAGACACAGAAATCTGTGGCTGTGATCTAAGCTACTCACTGTGCCCATGACTACTATTAGGCAGGTACAAAAGAGCTACTAAGCTAAGAAGTTAAAGAAAAGAAGAAAGAAATAAATAGTAGGGTAAATATAGATGAAGAACAAATTGCTGAGTTGAAATATCAATTTCAGTAAGTTTCCAAGAAATGAATAAGGACGTAGAAAATATAAAATGCTAAAGGATATAGGAGATAGAAGAAAAGCCCCAGCATATACTTAACAGAGTCCTAGAAGTAAGAAACATAAAACTAGAGGAGAGGAAAGAACTGAAGAACTCTATCAATAGAAATTTCACAGAATAAAAAGAATATGTAAGGTCTCATTTTGGAAGCACTTACAGATTGCCACTGAAGATAAGGAAAAACATTCACACCCAGACAAACTGTAGAGAAATTAAAAAAAATACCAAAGAAAATTTTCCAGGAGAAAGAGCATATTATCTGCCAAGGAACAAGAATCAGATTGACTCTGAACTTCTCAATAGCCACATTACTTATAAGACAAAATAGTATCTTTTTTTTCTGAAGTTTTATTTAAGTAATGTCTACACCCCATGTAGGGCTTGAACGCACAACACGGAGATCAAGAGCCACTGAGCCAGCCAGGTACCCCCAAAGTAGTATCTTAAAAGAAGCAAGAAAATTGAATTTGAGATTGTATGTGGAGCAAAATATCATTCCTAAGTGAGAAAGAAATATGCTATATAAGCCACAATTTTATGAAATATACAAATAAAGCTGCTATTAATGTAAGAAGAAACAATGAAATTGAATTTAACAATAAAGGCCTAGGTAGTTTTATTGGCAAGTTTCATCAAGCTCTTAAGTAATAATTTCTATTTTATACCAAAAAATAGAAGCAGCAGAAAATAGAGAGGAAAAAGTCCCAGCTCATTTAAAAAGCCTAGAATATTTTACTACTTAATTTTACTTTTTTTACTAGTTAATTTACTAGTTAATTTTTACTTTTTTATAGAGTGATAAATTTATATAGAGTAAATATCACAAATATTAAGTATACAACTCAAGAATTGTTACATGCCTATATACCCATATATATGTATGCTAGATCAAGAATATTTTCTGTGCCACAAAATGTTCTCTCATGCCTGCCTCCCCTGCCTTTAACTATATTGACCTCTTTTCATCATAGATTAGTTTTGCCTGTTTTGGACCTGTTTGAACAGTGAGAATTCTTTTTTCCTTCCCTTCTTTTACAAAATAGTGTACTTCTGAGATTCAGGTGTACTGTTACATGTAGCTGTATTTCTTTGAAATTGCTATCTAATATTCTAGGGGCGAATGGGTGGCTTAGTTGGTCAAGCGTCCGACTCTTGATCTTAGCTCAGGTCTTGAGCTCAGGGTCGTGAGTTCAAGCCCCATGTTGGGCTCCATGCTGGGTGTGGAGCCTACTTAAAAAAAAAATGCTACCTAGTATTCTAATGCAAGACTACATCACAATTTATTTATTCTAAAAAAAAAATTTATTTATTCTACTGTGGTTTGGACATTGAATTATTTTTAGTGTTTGACTATTATAAATAGAGCTGATATGAGAGATAATGGGAAAGCAATAACAGGATTTCCTCTACCCACCAGAACACTTATATAAAGATATTCATATCAACAAGCATTACCCAAAGTTGATGAAAGCTATTTTTTTAGGAATTCTCACAACAGGAGCTGCTGCATTATAGGGTATAAATAAAGCTCCAATGACTGAAACTAAAGATATGGAGCTCTATAAACTGTCTTACAAAGAACTCAGAGAATTAATTAATTTACATTTTTTCTAAGTTTTTATTTAAATTCCAGCTAGTTAAAAGAATTCAGAAAAAGCTTCTTAGAGAAATTCATGAACCACAAGAAAACAGAGATAAACAAGTAAACACAATTAGAAAAACAATGCATGAACAAAAGTTCAACAAAGAAATAGAAACCATTAAAAACGAATTCTAAAGTTAAAGAACACAATGACTACACTGAAGAATTCCATAGAAAGTTTCAATAGCACACTCAGCCAAGCAGAATGGCTGGATGGATTAAAAAACAAGGCCCAGCTATATACTACCTACAAGAAACTCACTTCAGTTTTGAGGCTATATATATAGGCTGAAAGTGAAGGGATGGAAAAAAGGTATTCCGTGCACATGGAAACCAAAAGAGAGCAGGGTAGCTACGCTTATATCAGACAAAATAGACTATTAGCTAAAACTGTAATAACAAACAGAAAAGGTCTGGACACCTGGGTGGCTCATTCATTGAGAGTCTGCCTTTGGCTCAGGTCATGATCCCAGGGTCCCAGGATCAAGCCCCACATTGGGCTCCCTGCTTGGCAGGAAGCCTACTTCTCCCTCTCCCACTCCCCCTCCTTGTGTTCCCTCTCTCGTTGTGTCTCTCTCTGTCAAATAAATAAAATAAAAAGAAACAGAGAAGTTCATTATAAATGATAAGGGGTCAACTCATCAAGAGGTTATAATAATTAAAAATATATATGCACCTGACATCAGAGCACCTAAATATTTAAGCACATACAGATCTGAAGGAACAACAGTATAATCATAGTAGGGACTTGAACAACGGATAGATTATCCAGACAAAAAATGAATAAGTAAATAATAGACTTGAACTGTACTTTAGACAAAATGGGCCTAAAAATATATGCAGAACATTCCATCCAATGACAGCATAAACACATTCTTCTCAATAGTACATGGAACATTTTCCAGAGTAGATCATACATCACAAATAAGTGTTAGTAAATTTAAGATGATTAAAATCACACCAAATATCTTTTCCAATCAAAATTTTACAAAAGGAGAAGAAGAGTTCCCAGCTGGTGAAAGACTGGTAAATTGATTATATTGGCCTCTTCCTGCTGAATGAAGATTCTAAACAAGCTTTGGTTTGTGTGGACACTGTGTCTGACCTAACCCAAACTTTCCCTACTGCCATGCACACCAAGCTGCCATCATCAGGAGATTAGAAAAACTGAGTACCATGCATGGATACACTCATCGAGGAGATAGTGATTGGGGATCACATTTCAAAGGTCAGGCATCGAATGGAGGTTTCATATTCCCTATAACCCACAAGCAGCAGAGTTGCTAGAAAGGAAAAATGGCATATTAAGGCAGCAAATTGTTAACAGGTAAAACCACATTGGCTGGGTGGACTAAAGTACTGTCTCAGGCTTTAGTACATTTAAATGACCAACCAGTAGGGCCTATTGTCCCATATACCAGACAGGGGACCCTGGCTGAGGCACCTAGTTTCGTGAAGGTATGGAATTCACGAGAGACAACCACTCCTCTGACTCCCACTGAGGATCGATGTGTTATGCTGCTAAGAACACCATGCTCCCACACACCTGGAAAAGGACTTATCTCCAGGAATTTGCACTTAGGATGTCCCACCAGAATGGGTGAGTTACTTCACACCCCGGGTGAGGGGAACTACTCAGTCTGCTGGGATCCCATTATCCTGCTGCAAGCTGGATCTGTTAAAATGCACTATACTTGGAATGGAACATAAACCACTGAAAGAAGGGAGTAGGTGGGGTCCTGGTCTGGCCTATCCCACCCCAGTCCATCTCCTCACACCTGGCAGTGCTGTCTCCCCCAGCCAACATGTATGGTTTGTACAACCAGGTCACGTTTCTAAAGCTGCCAATCCATCTCCTCAGGGAACAGGGGAACACTTTGTTTTCCCACTGGTGTGATCATTTTGCTATATTATTGTTCCCTCCATTGGCCTATAGAATGTTATAACTCACATAGAAGCCCTTATTAAATTCACCTAACAAACCTTGAATGATAGCCAACAAAGCCTGTCCTTACTGAACACTGAACGCTGAAATGTCTCGGACGAGAAAAGCTGTCCAAAGGCTCATGAGTCTTTCTGTGTGAGGGCATCAACAGAAACAAAAGAACATAATCATGTAGGTTTTAGTGTTTAGGGTTATTAGTAATGGTAACAGTAAAATAGTACCAACACTTTTTTTGTTTTAGCTTCTAGACATTAATTTTTATCCTGATAAGTGTTAAAAAAGCTTGGGTTGAAGAATTTTAGTTTCTGAGACTCAACCAGAAATGAAGCCAATAAAGGTCTGTGGGTATCTTCATTCCCTGTTTATACACCTTGAAACTGGGAAGTCATTTTGACTCTCAGGAGATCATCCCCTGTTAGTTCCATTTGCTTAATAGCTATTTTTCTTCTCTCATGTTCTTTAAAGAATCCCCTAATTTTCCCAGCCCATAATGACCCTTGCCTTTTTGGCCTGAGGTTTTATTTCCTCAGCTGGGTGAGAAGCCCCCAGAGGGCAGTATTCAGGCCTCATATTTCTTGTTCAAGCCAGCACTGGCTACTGTTTTTGTTTTTAGGCAGTGTCGTGGTGTCAATGACTTCTCTCTGTTGTTCTGGGTGAGCAAGAGGGAGTTCATGGACCTTGAGAGGAAGCACATACTCATGGCAGATAGAGATTAGGCACGAAGGCTCCTGGAGATGGTCTGTAACAAGTCTTGGGAGCTGGCAAAGACTGTGGAGGCACACCAGCATCTTGTCAGTGGGTGTGCACTGGTCACGCTAGAGATAGAGAAGGTGGAGTTCAGACCAGGATCTGAGATCCTTGTGTGCAGGGGGAGTGGTGCCGGGATGGGGTGTTGGGGTGTTGCCTGTAGCAGGGGGCTGGGAATCTCTGGGGAGAGTGGCTTGAAGCATGAGACAGCTTCTGCTGTTAGGTGCTCTTTTGAATGGGCGAGAACTGTTTGATCTAAGTTCTTTGAAACATGTTCGATGGGTTTGTGTAGAAGCTTCGGAATTAGCAGATATTGAAAGAACAGTGATATTCAGAGAAACTCTGCTGCCTGATATTCTATTTAATTTAGAAGAACATAACCCCCATCTTAGAAGATAAACTCTTCCCTCCCCATTGACACAATTGGGGAGAGGTTCCCATAATCTATGTGACACACAGTCCTGTCATGATGAGCACACAAAGACAGGGTATTTCAGAGCTTCTAGGGAAGGATCTGAAATCTCTCCTCAGGAAAATGTGGTCTTTCGACTTAGACATCATTCTGCTGACAAAGACTAACGCTAGGGCTGTGAAGTCTAGAGAAGCAGTTCCTTCATTTTGTGAATGGATATCATTCCCATGCAGTGAACCACACATTCAGACTATTTGTGTAGCAATCCAATCTACCTTCCTGTTGGTCTTGCCTGATAGTCTAGTATTTTTGGTTCAATAGAGCTGCAAGAGAAGTGAAACTCCCCGAGAGTCCTTGTTTCTATACAGTATGTATAGAATGAGGTTTGGCCAATCCTCATCCAATCCTCATCACTCCTATTATGCCCTAAGCTGTGACTTCATCACCCTGATCACCTAGGAGGTGAGAGAGCTGGGGCAGGGAATTCCATGTACTCTCTCAGATCTCAATGGCAGAGGTTGAACCAGGGGCCAGTTTATTCCCAAATGGTGTTCCTTGGCTCTATGCCCTGTTTGCTATGCTTTTTGTATTTTTTCTCTTTGTCATGTTCTCTCCCTTTTTACTTGAGATAGACCAACATATAAAGAAATGTAAGTACCAGAGGGGGCCTTAGGGCACGGGGGAACGAGATGTATGAGAGAGTGTGTGTACAGAGGGAGGAGAAGGTATACATTATAAGGTGGGGAACATGGAAACAATGTCTGTTCTTCTCTGATCTTCAAGGTCTTAATGACCCAGGGCTAAAGGTTTTAGAAATAATAATCTTTTATATAATGGAAGTACCTGAGGGACATAAGTCAGGACTGGACTAGGCAGCCCATTTGTGGTACATCTGTGGAGCATGAGGAGGTATCCAAGGTCCTGCCTGAGTTGATATAAGGCCCAGGTATAAGGATATAGGAAATCCTGGGGAATCTGGGGATATGTGAAGGAATTTTCAGATGATGGTCTCTGACTCGCCATGCTTTGTCTTAGTCTTGCTTAGATGCAAGTATTCTCTGCATAGTGCTGTGCGCAAGGATAAAGAAAATGAGATAAAGATGGACCATCTGGGAAGGCCAGGTGAGTATTCTTTGCTCTTCACCCCTGGGTTCATTATGTCCATAAGGCGGGCGGTTCTAGTTACTTCCATGGTCCATGTGCTAGATGGCTGAAAACTCCACACTCAAACCTAGTCTCAGTGAGGCAACCCCCTCACATTCTGTTTAGCTTAAGAATTCTGTCTTCTCTCTAGGGAGAACATTTTCAAGTAGAAATTTGGTTCTGAGCCCTCATTAACTTCATAATCTAGGGTCTCCTGTAGGTGGAAAAGTTTCTCTTTTCTCATCTATACTTATGATGTTTCTCCTCTTATCAGGGTTGTCTCTCAAGTGATTCAGTGACAAAGTTACCATTTTTTCATGCCCATGAAAAAATTAGGTGACTCTTCTCCAGGCACTTGTTATAAAGTTGCTTTTGTGATAGAGATAAGTGCAGAAGGACTTTGATAGAATCATACAAACAGTCTGAGGAGACTGAAAGCCCATTGTTCTGGGGAACATTCTGACCACCAGGGGACCATAATTCCTGCAAATTGTGTATTTGCCTCTCCAGGTAAGGTTAGCTCTTCCCTTCTTTGCGCTATTCTGTGACTCCCTTGTGAAATTACAGAGAGATAACACACTGGATTCTTGGTTTTTTGGTCCTTCAACCTAGACATCATTGAGTTCTTTGTGTCCACAGTATCACTCCCTCAATATGAATGTTACATGTTAAACTTTTGTTTTCTCTCTGCTATGTAAAGTGAAAGTTGTGGGCTATTTGGTGAGGATTGACTTTTATAGCTCATGTAACATATCCCATTATATAATTATTATAACAATTATTATATAATGATACAACTATTATATAATGATAACATTATATAGCTTTATTATTCAGTGGGATTTCTGCACAGATATTTTGAGAATCAGGCCAAAGCACAAGAAAAGGTTGGTCACTGAGGAACAAATCTTTCAAGCTTAAAACATTTTTTGTATATTTAACTCGAGAAACAGTAATCTCTTGTGACAAGTATTTCCCAGACAATGGGTCAAGAATCATATATATAGTCCTGTCCTGACAGGATTTTTCTGAGTGTTTAATGATGTATAGAAAATTTTATAATCTGCATCTCTTTCATTGTTCTGCTGTCCAAAATGGGAGTTGCAATCTGCTGGGTCAGCGGTATAATCAATTTTCTTCTTGTTCCAGGCTGTCCTCCGGAGTCATCAAGGAGAGAAGTTCTGGGAAGGAAGGAAGATGGGATGGGAAGAGATCCCTCACTACTTGTGAGGGTAGCAAGAGAGCCCAGGGTTTCTGAGGTTGAGATCTGTACCCCTGGACCATCAGTTTGAGAGTGGTTGAGCCTCTAAGGAATCACCTGTGACATCATTTCCCAGACACGAGAGGGCTTCTTACCCTCATTATGTATGTTTATACTGAAAAAAAAAAAAAGATAATAAATATTTTGAGACTCTCAGAAAAGTTCTATATTACCAGGAGTTTTTTGTTGAACTTAAGGCTTCTAACACTCAGTTGCTTATAGTCAGTCCAAATCCCAAACAAATTTCCCACTTCCAGGTGAAATCCTAGGTGAATGACTTATGCTATCTTACTTTCCTAAAGCAACATGTAGAGTCATTATTTCAGGGGAAGAAAAGTTCATGGTCCCTATTAGACTAAGCAAACTTTTAATCCAGGACCATGGCTGAGTCCTTCCTCTCTCTACCCAAGATTATCACATGGCTAATTCATCTGAACACTCTAAAATGTTCTATCCAGATTGTTTTCTTATATAAGTGCCATGCTCCTTTCATATCTTACAGTAGAATATAGATTCATGAAGACAGATGCTTAGAGAAGGAATTGGTATAGATTTTCTCTTTCTACCCAAAGCTTCATGGCCCCCCCAAATGCTTTATTATCAAGTGAACCTATTTTCATCTAAGTTCCGCCACATAATTCTCTCATTCTTACCTACTTACCTGCTCTTCCTCTCTGTTCTCCTCTTTTAACCATCTTTGTCATGATGGGTCATTAAAGCATCCATGTGGAACCCTCTGGTTGGAGAGGTGTATAAGGAACTGTGGAGAGAGAGAGAAGGAGAAGGAGGAGGGAGGAGGAGGTGGAGGAAGGACAGAGAAGGAGGAAGGAGTGGGGAGAAGGGAGGGGAAGGAAAAGGAGGGGAGTGATATCTAAGTTGGAGACACGAGATAGGTTGTTTTGAGTTGAAAGGAATTCCTGTCAGTAGAAATGCTAAAGAAAAGTCTGACACTACCTGTCAGAACAGTTATGTGAGGGATTTCTACACTGAATAGGAAGTTAAAATTATCTGGAAAAGTCCCTTCACTGTCTAATACTTACAATAACTTTTGATAAAGAACTATTAAATCCCAATTCACTTTGATGTTGATAAAACTGTATGGATATCTATTAAGATGCTATTCAAAATGGCCAGGGAGGTATTTGTTTTCTGTGTCTGCATCTGTTTCTTTGGAGGGGGAGTCTCTTGGTATGTTCTTTTTTTTTTTTTTCACAAATCCTCCTGCAGTTTCTGGGGGCACATTTCTTTTTTCTATTTTCCATTTTATTCTCTTTTTATACATTATTTATTAACTTTTATTGATTCTTTTTTAAAAGCCTGATTATTTTAAAAAGTTTTAAATAATTTTTCTTGTCTTCTTCATTTCTGGGCTTATGCATGTCTTTCCTATTTCTGATTCCTAAATTTCTGATTATTTCCTGCTGAGTAATTTCTTTCACTTTCTCTTTTTTTTTTGTCTATCTGCCCAATAAATTTCTTGCAGATGTTTCACTCTTCATGTTTCACTACTCTGGAATGAGAGAATACAACTCTAAGACTCTGCTCCCCAAAATATAATCTTTCCCAAGGTTAAATGAATTTAAGGAGATCCAGGGCTCTAAATTTAGACATCAAACAGAAAGCCCTATAGGTATTTAAAGCAAGAAGTGGTTTATTACAGGAAATTGTGCACTTACAAAATCTTCATCATGAAGTTTAAAAAACCCCAGGAAATCACTGCTAAAGGTCACCATGCTGCAAAAACCAAGGCTAGCAATTTTCAGGGCAAGTGGAAAGGCCCCCTACAAAACGAAATCTCCCATAAATGGGAGAACCTAGCATGGTGGAACCTAGCCCAGATTCCACCTGTCCAGGCTTATGGGAAATGTAGTTCTCAGTCTTCCAGCCCCTGCTGTTCAGGGAGAGCATACAAGAGGGTGGGAATGGGGAGGAATTGGTAGGAGGTCATGCAGCTCGGTTGCCTATCCAGTGCAAAGAGCATGTGGTGCTTACATGACAATGCTCCTTAGCTACTACTTTTTCTGTTCTTCACAGGGATTCTTCAGGCTGCTGGGTCAGGAGGGCTTAACAATAGCCCAAGATGAGATCCCACCCTTTTGACATTAATTCCAAGGAGGGAAACCATCGTCTTTCTCACCTTTCTACAAGCACACTGCAATCACAATAGCTTTCCATTTATTTTCCCCAAATCTTGGGTATTTAAACTTATATATCTTCATGTGTGCTACACCAGTGTTCTTGTCTTACTATCCTTTCCAGGAAACTATTGCTCTTCCAAAATGCTCCCTGAGTGGTGATATGCCTGATGTATTTATTAACAGATACACATTGTCTCTCAACCTCTGGGACTTAAATTGAGATTTAAGCTAGCCTAATAGTTTTCTTCCTGAACAAAAATGGTTATTTTTCTTGTATTTGTATAAACAATGAGTTTATCATGGTTCATTTCCAAAGCTGAAAGGAGTAATCTCTTCTGCTAATGATGCCCTGGAATAACACTTCCAGAAAGTTGTTCACTCCTCAATTACCACTCCATTGAAAAAATAATCCTAAATATCAAATTAAAAAGAGGTTCCATTGAACTATTATTATTGTCTTTCTATATAGTCTTCATATACATTTAAATGTCAACAACCCCACATTTTTCTCCTTTAGTATCTTAGATCATTAAATTAGTCTTAAAGTTTCAAACATTTATTTATTTTTAGAGAGAGAGAGAGGTGGGGAGGGGCAGAGGGAAAGGGAGAGAGAGAATCTTAAAGCCGGCTCCCTGCTGAGTGCTCAATCTCATGACCCTGAGATCATGACATGAGCCAAAACCAAGAGTCAGACACCCAACCGGCAGAGGCACTCAGACACCCCTCAAACATTGTTTTTAAAATAGAAAGGCCAATATTTGTTTTTTAAATATCTCACGCATGATTATAAAGTGGTGTTTCCCCCCCAAATTTGTCTATATGAGGGGACACAAACAGACTTTATATGGAAAAGAATAAAAATATTGAAGAGTTCTGTGTCAGGAGGAAAGGCCTTTTTGGAGGAGGAAGGGGGGCTGGAGTCACTGAGTATCTTTAGGCCTAAAACACCTGTCCATCAGCAGTGGTGGCCTTTTTGTCGAAAGCATTCGAAATGAAACAAAACAAAACACAGTAGATAACAGTTTTTCTACTGATTATTAGTTATAATAAGTAAAGTACTACCAATAATTGTTTTTTATTTCAGCTTCTAAACATGGATTTTTATCTCAATACATCTTTTAAAAATCTAGGTTAAGAAATCTTCAGTTTCTGAGAGTGTTCTCAAAATGAAGCCAATAAAGGCAGGCAGGCATCTTATTTCTGTTTCCATCCCCTGTAACCAGGGAGCCACTCCAAGTCTCAGGAGATCATCTTCTGTTAGTTCCCTTTGTTTAATAGCTATTTTTTTTTCTCTCATGTTCTCTGAAGAATCTCCCAATTTTCCCAGCCCATAATGACCCTTGCTTTTTGGGCCTGAGGTTTTATTTCCTCAGCTGGGTGAGAAGCCCCCAGAGGGCAGTATTAAGATCTCATATTTCTTGTCCAAGCCAGCACTGGGCACTGTTTTTGTGTAATAAGTTAAAACTTAGGAGGTATTGCTTCAGAGAAAATTCCATTTGTGAGCAAGGCTGTGTTCATGCAGCAGGTAATGCTATGGCCGGATCCCTCGACTCTCTCCCCAGTGTTTCCAGAGCTGCTGCCAAGGAGCAAGGGAACATATTCTGGTGATAATCAGAGCAACGCTTCTGCCTAATATTCTGTTTAGTTCAGAAGACAGCATTATAATTATCTTGAAAAATTAAGTTTCCTCCCCTGATGCCTGTGACTGGGGAGATAACCCATAGTCAATGGGACACACACTCCTGACAGGAATAAGTACACTGAGACAGGGAATTCTGGAGCTTCTAGGGAAAGGTATGGATTTTCTGTTCAGGAACAACTGATCTTTTTTTCCTCTCCAACTTAGATATCTTTTTCCCTAAATAAAGCTGGTCCTAAAGCTGAGGGGTCTGAGGAAACAGGCCACTCCCTTTGTATACAGACATGATTCCAATGCAGGAGCACACCTGGTCTGAGTATTTGTGTATGAGTCTTCCCTCCTCCTCGCTGTGTTTATATAGGCCAGTGTTTGGGGGGCCACTGAGGCTTTTGCAGAAGTAAAGCTATCTGATTTTCCTCAGTGTTTGGTTTTTCAAAGGCTTGGCCAATCCCCACTGAGATATTCATTACTCCCATTGTTTCTGAAACTGTGACTTCATCAGCCTGTCACTCAGGAGGTGACAGAGCTGGGACAGAGAATTCCTGGATCCTTATTTGCATCTTCATGTGTGGGTTTGAATCACACCTGAATGTGGCCTTCTGCCTATACATCCTCTTTACCATGACCGTTCTTTCTATCATCTTTTTCTCATTTTTCCCCTTCTTCAGTGAGGTTGATGAACCCATAAGGAAATGTAAGTCTTAATGTGGGGCCTAGAAGAGGAGAGGAGGGATCCATTAAATTGTGAGGTACTTGAAAATATGTTCCTTATTACATGATCTGGGAAAACAATTCCTTATCTCTGGGCTTTAAAGCCTTTCAATGACCCTGGGCTAAGAATTCTTAGAAATTATACTTTCGTGTATGATGGAAATACCTGGGGGACAGAGGTCAGGACTGGGCTAGGAAGTCCATTCCTGGTATGCCTATGGAGCCTGAGGAAATATTTGGGGCCCTGGCTGAGCTGAGGTGAACGCCCAGGTTTAAGAACAGGAAAAACCCTATAGAATCTGGGGATCTGTGATAGAGTTTCCAGGTATTTGTCTCTGATCCAGGGAGCTTTGTCTTAGTCTTGTTCAGATACAGACGGTCCCTGTGTAATGCTGTGTGTAAGAATAAAGAGGACAACGTTATAAAGATGGACTGTCTGGGAAGGCCAGGTGAGTACTCTTTGCCTTTAACCTCTAAGTTTTTTGGCATAAAAAGCTTGCAGCTCTGGTGAGTTCCAAAGCTCACATGCTAGATAGTTTAGACATGTACAAATCTGGTCTCAGTGAGACAGTCCCCTCATGTTCTGCAAATGACTTCCCCTGCCTCTCAGTAAGACTAAGTCCTCGGAGACTTCTTTCTGGTGAGAACATTTACCAAACAGAGTTTTCGTTCTGAGCTGTCATTAATTCCTGTGAGTGGAAACATTTCTCCTTTTTGTTTATTTCTGTGATGTTTCTCTTTCTAGTAAAGGTCCCTTTTAGTTGACTCAGTGATGAAATTTCCATATTATGTGCTAGACAGTGAAAGGAAATAAAAGATTTATAACCAGGCAATAGTTATAAATTTGATTTTGAAATAGGAATAAAGATAGAAGGATCCTGGCATCTGTGGAGATGAAACCTTTAGAGAAAAATTGAAAATCATTCTCATGATCTGTTGACCATAGTTCCCATAGACTGTGTATGTGAGGCGGCCTGCCTCTCCAGGCAGGGTCACTTCCTCCCTCCTTTGTGCTGTTCTATGACTCTTCATGGCATCACAGGGAGAGAACACACCAGATTCTTGGGTTCTCTTCATCCACCATATCCTATCTTCCATATGAATATTACATGTTCTACCAATGCTCTGACCAAGTTTCCCTCACACAAAATTGAAATGTCTGGTATA
Source organism: Leptonychotes weddellii (assembly GCF_054177405.1). Classification (NCBI taxonomy): domain Eukaryota; kingdom Metazoa; phylum Chordata; class Mammalia; order Carnivora; family Phocidae; genus Leptonychotes; species Leptonychotes weddellii. The sequence continues at coordinate 72,925,067 of NC_138373.1, forward strand.
TAAAAGGTTACTGTGTTGCTTTGAGGGAAGTAAAACAGGTGGGAGATAAATTTTTGGCTGGATAAATGATTGGATTTGAGAACTTTTTTTATCAACTCAAGGGAAGAATGGTAGACCATGTATTTGTATTTGTCACATCCCCAACATAACCAAAGCATATGGTGGTTTTAATTGCAAACAACCACAATATCTATCCCAACATTGCCATTATATAAATGAGAAAATACAATTTGTTATTGTAGTTGGAGAAGTTAAGTGAATTGTCCCAAATTTCACTTGAAGTCATTATAACTCTCAGTCATTTGTATAAATGTCTCCACTTCTCAGTTTGTGTTCCACTTCATCACTCTGCTACCGTTCTTGAGACACTTGTTTGCCGTAGAGCCCAAAGTAGAACAATAATATCCCAAGTGATAATTTCAAAAGAGTCAAATGGGTGGCTTTGTCTAGAACATTTCCTATTGCAGCAACGGGAGAGGGGTATCACCCTCATGGAGGGATGAAGAGACAAGGCTTTATCATCCAGGGCCTCTTGTAAGTGGTCAAGGAAAGTTTAAGTTAGTACAACTGTTCCGTCTGAGAGTTCAGAATCTGAGTGGGCTCCTATCTCTCTTAAACATCAGCTTTGCCCTTTGCAAAGCATTACTGTCATTCCCCTTTATCCTCACAGAGACTGGGTAAAGCTTGGGTTCAGTGGTTATCCCTCTCTCCTGCCCACATTCTTGGTCACTGATATGCACATTCCTAAATTCAAATGTTAGTTCCTTGGAGTGTCATGATTTTTTGTGCTAACTCTAGGTATGATAAAGTGTGGGCAATCAGTTTAGATGCTAAAATATTGGCATATTTGTGATATGTTTGACCCTTATAATTTTGATTAAGACTTTCCTGCTATGTAGTTTCAATAGATATCAGATTTTAGGAGAACACTATCACAAACTTTCTTATTCACACATAGAAAATTAGAGCTAGAAGGAACCACAGAAAATATAAGCTCCAATCTTTCCAATTACAGATTAGAAAACTCTCTTTTCCTCCCAGTTGTATGGAAAGGATGAGAGTTGTATGGTTTTTGGTGACTTTTATCATGAAGGTCACGCAATCACTCCTATCTGGGGATAAACAAGGCTGGGGTTATCCACATAGAAACTTTGGCAAATCAGGACAGGAATGAGGGATCTGGAGCTGTGTTTTCCTACCTTCCATTCCTTGTGAATTTATTCATATTTTGCAAACTGAAATGTTTGATCTTCACCCTCATATTCTTACTGATTATGTAGATAGGGAGATAGTTCTATAGTTGTTGTCTGGCTATAATCTCTTATGGTAATTATTTTCCATACTATGGCTCATGGGCCACATAATTCCATCTTGATATAAATTCTGTGAGATATTTGTTGATGTCCTGAAATATTTGCAATCTAAGTCTCTTGAAATTGTGTCTGCCCAAATAAGGTTCTGTCATTTTGCTGCATTAAGCCTTAGCCAAGGAGCGTTCTTTCTGTTTCAGGCCGTCCTTTTCAGCTTCCTGGGAGAGAAGCTCTGAGAGGGGAGGAAGCTGGGATGATACAAGATCACTTACTCACTGTGAAAGTGGTAAGAGACAGAACCCAGGAAGTCTGCCCTGTAACATCAGTTTGACAGTGGCTGAACCTGTAAGGGATCCTCTGTGACGTCATGTCTCAGGAGAGGGCTTCTCAGACCCTCATTATCTGTTTGTTCTGAAATGAAATTGATAATAAACACTTAGATACTCTCAGAAAAGTGCTGTGTTTTAAGGAACTGTTTGCTGAATGTCTATCCTCTTTCATCTCATTTCTTTTAATAAGTCAAAATCCCAAGCACACTTCTATTGTCCTACGTGAGTGATCTGTGTCATTTGTTTTCTCAATACAGCATGTGGTTTCACTCTAGGTGAAGAGATGCTCATGGTTTTTATCAGAATAGACAGACAGTGAATCCAGGACCAGAGCTGAGCCCTTCCTCCCTCCACCCAAAATGACTTCACAGCCAAGTAACATAAATATTCTCAAGTGTTTTGTCCAGATTACATTGCTCTCTTGCACAAGTGCCCTTCTAGTCCCTTGTCCTACAGTGGAATATTGTTTCATGGATAGATGTGTGGGGAAGGAATTGCTGCAGCTTTTCTTATTCTTCCCTAAGTTTTTAGGCCCCTCAAATAACACTCTCCTACTACCAAGTTAAACTAATTTTATCTCTCTTCCACATAAACACACAATTCTCCTTCATCCTCACCTACCACATACATTTGTTTATCAAGTCCTACTGTTTCTTTGCTCTTCCTCTCTGTCCACCTCTCTTGACCATAGGCAATATCTCTGTCATAGTCCTGAAGCATTATATTTTTTGCCTGTGCAATTATAACTGCTCCACAATTCAGATTATGGAACTAATCTGTCCCCTTTTCATGCTATGCCCCACATGTCATCATATGTAGCCTCAAAGTCATGTTTCAGCATGTCTTTTCTTTGTATAAAGGTCCCTGTAGGCTCTTCATCAACTATATTAGCACTTTTATACTGTGGCATTCATTGGATCAACTTCCAAACTGAAAAAGAATAAAGATTCCCTGGTGTAATCGCTGTAATTTTGAAGAAGTACATTTTAAATCTGTGCGTTTCTTTTTCCTGGGCATATGGCTTTTCAGCAAGAGGCTATGTTTCTTAACTTCCCCTGCAGCAAGGAGTAGCTATGTGACTAAATGTTAACCAACAGAATGCTAACAAACAATCCAGGCAAATCCATGTCATTGGCTAAAAAGAAAATGTTTTCTCTGTTCTTGAGTTGGAAATGGAACCAACTGAGGTCACCTAAGAAGCCCTGTTTAGAGTAAGGAGAACAGCTTTTCTAGCCATGGTTCTTGGGGGTAATTTGTAGAGTAGAGGCCAACTCTTGCTGCTGCACATTTCCCTTAGAGAGAATAAACTTTGCTCATTAATCATCATATTTGTTGGCCTCTTTGTTAGAGTTGCCTGGCCTTTACTATAACTTTACATTCTTCGTTCATGGTGTTTAGTATATCACAAGAACCATTGACCCATCATTTAAAACACCACAGTTCTTAACATAATAGACAAGGACCACCACAATCAGACTCAACGTACCTAACATGTAGCTTAAGCACCAGCAGTGCTTATATATATATATTTACTATTATCTGGGCACTGGAGTCCTTTACTCAATTTCTTTTTTCCCCCCTCAATTCATACCAGTGTTCACTATTCATTTCCCTGAATGGTCTTCCCCTATAAATGTCCTGTACCTTTCCTCTTTCTCAGATACTCCTTTTTCACTTAATAGTTTACCTCAAAACTCTTGGACCAAAGAGAACCAAAAAACTTAAAAACAGCATGTGGTTTCACTCTCATAGGTGAAGAGATGCTCATGGTTTTTTATCAGAATAGACAGACACTGAATCCAGGACCAGAGCTTAAAGCTTAAAAATAAAATTAATTTGCTTTTCACTCACATAGCAGACTTATTTGGTGCTGCTGATAATGGGACTTCTTCCCATCCTGTGACTCCTCCACCCATTGGATGGTCAGTCATCTGTCTTCACTCTGTAGAAAGGGGAAAGAGCATGGACAATGCATGGAAGTGGCCCACATTCCACTGGTGAGACTCAGTCACATAATCACACCTAGTTGTAATAAATGCTGAGAAATATAGCTGCTGCATATACTAAAAATCATATTACTTATAAGAAGGGGATGGAGTATGGTATACCACTAATGATCCTGTTAAGAAGAAAGAGAGGAATGTATAAAGAACTCCTCACCTTGACATATCACAATCAAACTGCTAAAAAACAAAGAGAAAATCTCAGAAGCAACAAGAGAAATATGACTTACCATGTACAAGAACACAATATGATTTATGCTAGAATTAATGGAAGTTCAAAGAAAATTATGTAGTAAGAGTGAAGAATCTTTATCTTACATAGATGAACAATTACATTCACTTATATTCCAAACACAGATAAACAAAAGACTGACAAAACATTCCAAAACATTAACAGTAATTATCTCAGAATGGTAGAATTATAAGTATTTATTACTGTCCTTTTAATATTTTCCATATTTTTTATAAAACATATATTCATTTTCTAATAAAAGAACTAAAGTTCCCATAAATAGAAATAGGGATATCTCAGCAATTTTATAGAAGAACCTTTTAGTAAAGAACAAAATATTAATTAAACATATCTTAATAGGTCAGGGTTACATTTTAATATTTAAACTCTCTATTACATTTCTTCATAATATTTCCTGCAAACATAATGCATGGCTAGGTCCTGGGATTTACATCAAATCTAAGGGACTAGGATCTTGCTCTCTCTTGAGAAGTTTTCAAAACAAGCTTCTCTTAGAACTGGGCTAATTATTCTTTCTGATCAGATTCATGGACCAAAGTGTCCTGATTTATAATATCCCCAACCTCTTGAGAGCAGAGACCCTAAATGAACAAAAGCTGTTTGGGGGCTTAAAGATTTAAAATTTCCCTTATCAGGGCACCTGGCTGCCTCAGTCGGAAGAGCAAGGGACTCTTGACCTCAGGGTCATGAGTTCGGGATTGTGAGTTCAAGCCCCACATTGTACATAGAGATTCCTAAAAATAAATAAACTTAAATAAATAAAAAATAAAAATTTCCCTTATCATATCCTAGTCTTCTTTTCTCTATTACATCCCTTATATATAAGAGCTCCATGAAGCCTATTGCTTTTTCCAAAATTTTTTACTTTTGAGATTGTAATTTATTACAATTCCTGTGGGAAGAACAATATGCTCAAAATCCAAGGAAGCTAAACTAGAAGCAAGAGCAATTGATCAGAACTATCATGAATAAACCTAGTAGGGATAAAAATAAGGATGATGATTCTGATAATTTTGAAAATGGTGCTTTCTACAGTCAAGTCTCTATGGAACTAAACACACTTGAACCATAAGAACAGCCATTAGTTGGGGCGCCTGGGTGGCTCAGTTGTTAAGCGTCTGCCTTCGGCTCAGGTCATGATCCCAGGGTCCTGGGATCGAGTCCCACATCGGGCTCCCTGCTCATCAGGAAGCCTGCTTCTCGCTCTCCCACTCTCCCTGATGTGTTCCTGCTCTCGCTATCTCTCTCTCTGTCGAATAAATAAATAAAATCTTAAAAAAAAAAAAAAAGAACAGCCATTAGTTGGCCTCAAATAATGTTTTTCATTATTCAATTTATTATAGTAGAAGTCTTAGTGATTGTCTTAGTCAATTCAGGCTACAATATCAGAATACCATATACTGGGTGGCTTATAAAAAGAGAAATTATTTCTCAAGTTCTGGAGGCTGGAAGTCTGAGATCTAGGTGGCAGCGTGGTCGGGTTCTGGTGAAGGTCTTCTTTCAGGTTGTAAACTGCTAATCTCTCACTGCACCCTCACACGGCGAAGAGTGAGAGAGCTCTCTGTGATCCTCTTTCTAAGAGCACTAATTCCTTGCCAAAGGCCCTACTTCCTAATGCCGCCATGTTGGAAGTTAAGATTTCATATATGAATATGGTGGAATGGGGGAAAGGGCAACAAACATTTAGTCCATAACAGTGATACATGTAATTTAACTTTTATTATCACCAGTCTTTATCAGTTTAGCTGCTCTTTTTTTGCTCAGTAAATATTGTTTGGACAAGATTTCTATAGGGTAAGTTGACTTCTTCTTCGCTCAAAAGTTACTATCTCTTTCAAAGACATTTGGAGGTTGATGTGAAATTATAAAAGAAGAGACAATAAGTTCCTATTCTAAAAGATTTTATTTATTTATTTATGAGAGAGAGGGTGAGAGAGCAAGAACTGGGGTAGGGGCAGAGGGAGAGGGAGAAGCAGACTCCTCACTGAGCACAGAGCCCATGAGGTGCTTGATCCCAGGACCCTGAGATCATGACCTGAGTTGAAGTCAGATGCTTAACTGAATAGGTTCCTATTCTAAATAAAGCTGCTTGCATATATGAACACAAACACACACCCACACACACCCCACAAAGAACTGATCATTTAGGACAGATTTAGTTGGTGTTATATCCTAATATTACCTTCTATGCCCAAATCTTAAGCAATTTTCTTTTTTTTAAAAGATTTTATTTATTTATTTATTTATTTATTTATTTATTTATTTATTTATTTATTTGACAGAGAGGGACACAACGAGAGACACAGCAGGGGGAGCAGGAGAGGGAGAAGCAGGCTTCCCACTGAGCAGGGAGCCCGATGTGGGGCTCGATCCCAGAACCCTGGGATCATGACCTGAGTCAAAAGCAGATGCTTAACAAGTGAGCCACCCAGGCACCCCTTAAGCAATTTTCTTCTTGCCTTGATAGTTAATCTAGAATCCGGAGTCCCAGAATGTGAAAACAACCTATTTGACAAAGAAACAGTTAAATAATATCAGAGTGAAAGAGGAAGGTAAAACTGCATATGGTTTTGCTTTTGAAATGCTTCTGGAAATTAATCTTCAAAAAGTCTTTAGTTAGAATTCTAATAACTCTGAATTTATGATTAATGAGGTTTAGGCAGGGCAAAGATGTTTCTTTGTTTCATATAATAGCTAACATGCTAAGTGTTATGGGCTGAATCGTGTCCCCCAAAACTCATATGTGGAAGTCTTAACCCCCAGTACCTCAGAATATACCTTGTATTTGGAAATAAGGACTTTAAAGAGGTAATTGGGGAAAATAAGGTCATTTGGGTGACTCCTAATCCAATATGACTGATATCCTTACAAGAAAGGACAATTAGGGCATAAACACACACAGTTCAAGGGGTAAACATGTGAGGACACAGAGAGATGGTGGTCGTCTATGAGCCAGAGAGAGGCTTCAGAAGAAACTAAACCTGCTGATGCCTTTATCTTGGACTTCTAGCCTACAAAATGGTGAGAAAATACATCTCTGTTGTTTAAACCACTCGCTCTGTGGTATATTGTCAGGGCAGGCTTAGCACATTGATAGACTAAGCACAATGCTAAACTAAACAGGATTGTTGAGGGAAAATGTTTTCTAACAGAGAAACTTAATTTTAAGTATGTTAAGAATTACATTTGTAGTATCTATTTGCAAAGAATAATTGTGCTAATACAAATTACTGGTTATTAAAATTGGTTTAGAATAATCTAGACTTAATCCTTTGTTCTTCACATCACATAGATGGAAACATAAGGAACACGTTTAAAAAATACATTTTAGTTTAAGCTTTTCACTGACCTTTTCCAGATAAATTAATATCATCATCAATAACTAAGGAATGGCATATGAGTAGGAAGGAGGCAGCAGCCATAAATACTATTAAGTCTCAGTATTACTTATAGTGGTAACTACTACATCATGTCTGGGCTAGTTATCATCTAAATGGTTTACATGTACTTTCCCTCTAATTTTTCTTCTTTTTTAAAAGATTTATTTATTTATTTTAGAAAGGGGTGGGGGGGAGGGGCAGAAGGAGAGGGAGAGAAACTCCACGCTCAGTGTGGAGCTTGATGCTGGGCTCAATCCCAAGACCCCGGGATCACGACCTGAGCCGAAACCAAGATTCAGATGCCCAACCTACTGAGCCAGCCAGGTACCCCTTGCCTCTGATTTTTCTAACATTTTTCTCTTATTTTGGCAATTTAATATATTTTTGAGAGGAAAAAAAGAAACACAAGCTCATTCACTTGAATGCTTGGGTCAAATTTGGAATAGTTTTAAGCTGCTGATGCCTGAATATTCTATAATAAAAATCAGGAGGTATGACTTATGTCTGCACCCTGGTATTTATTTGTTCCCATAAAAACATTCAGAATTGACTCTGGATGACATAGGAATGATCTTTTCAGAATTGCTAGTTTACCCATGCCAGGAATTAGAAAGTTTCCTCAGTGCTATTTATAAAGCATTGTGTTTTCTAGTGTGTACCTTCCACAAGTTCAATTCCTTTCTCCATCATGCCTGGACCACCCACTCTACCCTGGGTGCGGGCAATGAGTGATCAGATCTTATTAAACTTTCTGATTCCTTGACACTTTAACAAAAATCATCAGCAAGCTGTAATTCTAACAAGTGATGATCTTAGAATTTGAGAGAAAACACTGCTCTTTTCATGCTAGACTTTGACTTTTTTTCTCATCCTGGCACTGGTAGGTGTTTTAGAATTGCCCTTTGAATATATATGTGTGTATATATTTATATTTAAATATATATGTGTATCAATATAATACATATATGGCATCATCATATAGTGAGTGCTTGTTTTTTAAATCTTTAGAGCTTGTTTATTATGCTAATGTTTTCTCATCAAACAAAGCCACCTACACTTAACAAATATTGAGCATGTATCGTGTGTTAGGCACTGGAGTTTAAAACAATAAAGGGCAATTTTCAATGCACTGAATCTGGGTTGTACTTAAGAGAATGAAATGTGAATATCCTACTCTGTGTAATAAAAATAAACAGAAATCCTAGGAATGGAAGTTATTAATTAGCAGTGTTCGAAGCTGAGATCTAATTATCCTCTTCCTTAATGATACACTATCCACAACTTCAGCCAATGCTCAGAAACAGTCCTGATAAATTCTGTAAGCTTTCTATGTGAAAAACTTCCTCATCACCCATATTCTTTTCCAGAAGGAAACTTCGAATGTTTAACAGACTGAGGAAGCCAGTCCCATAATATACATGGTAATGTAAAGATAGGGAAAAAAAAGTGTGCTGAATTCTGTGACAGTAGGAGATCTGTGTGTTGAGTTTCAGTGATTGAGTAATGCTTCTCAAATTACCTAGTGGGCTTTGGAAGCCCGAAGTCATTTGGCAGCTTCCAAGGCAGGAGGAAATTACAGCAAGCAGAGCTATATGGCCAGCATCTTCACAATCATGGGTGCAAATGCCATCTAAAAGAAAGGCAAAATCACCTGTATTACCTAGTAGGAAAATACCTCCCTACAGAGAAAGGAGCTGTTAGGTGCAGTCTTTGAGCAGCTGGGAAAATACAATAGAGCAAGGAATGCTTATCACATAACTGAAGAGCATGCTCAGATACTGTTTCGGAGTAAAACATTTAATTATCAAATTTAAAAGGGTAAAACATTGAGCGAGTATCATCAATAAAAGGGCAGTTACAATGAGATGATCAGATTTGCTCCCAAAGTCTTGAGGCCTAGGACTGTAATCTATATGTGTGTGTGTATATATCACAGTCCCATTCATAGCAGAATCGAGAGTGATGGAGAATTGTCCATGGTTGGAGAAATTTAGGTAACTGAATGTTAATAAGGTTGAATATGACTGGATCTCTTAAGAGTGACTGAACTTCTGGCTTCCCATCTGATATGTAAGAAGCTTGGAGCTCATCATTCCTATTCATACAACAAGAAAAAAGCTGAACACATTGAAAACCACCAACATTTCCTAGATTTGCCAGAGCATTGGGGTCGCAGGCAAACTGTGGGCCCCCAAATTAGAGACCGGCAAGTAGAGACAGAGTATAACTTACTGGAACAGAAGCCCACGAGCAGAAAGCTCTGTGGGAACCAGTCATGGTGAAGGAACACCTAAACTGCTATTGACAAATTGCTGGAGGCTCAGTGTGGATAAACTCAGGGGTCCCACACTTCTGTGAGTTTTACCTTTAGGAGCTGTACCAGCTTCTCACAGTGAAGATGAGAGAAAAATCCCCTTGTGATTCCAGCAGGAAAAAAAGGAAAAGTAGCCATTTTGAAATATACCTAGAACATTCAGGTTTTTTTTTTCCATTAAAAAAAATTTTTTTAGCAAGATCTGTCTTGAAAGGAAGCTATTTAATCAGAACCTACTGGACTAGAATTTTACCAGAGCCTAAAAGGCCCGTGGGCAGGGGAATATTCAACTTGAGCCCCTTCTGGCCTTCCTGTCTCACCTAAGGGGGGAAGAATATCTGAGAAGCACACTTGAAGGTCACAGCCTGGGGGCACAGGCTCACTAGGAAGTTGAGACCAGATAGTAGGCCTGCAGAATGCTTCCCCTCCCCTGCCCCCACATTACCACTGCATCCCTGGGCTGCCATATAGTAACAGGGGATTACAACAGAAGAACTGCATGTCTGAGACATTATTGATGAAGAAGTCACTAAGGAACCCCAAAGACATGGAAGGCAAAAACACCAGTGGAAATTTTAGCCTCTGACACCCATAGTTTGTAGTTAACAGTAAACACAGTATAACCCCTTGCGTGATAAACATAAAACCTTACACTAAAGGCTTATTTACCTTGATTCCTTTTACCCAGCACATCGTGTCTGGCTTTCAAGAAAAAATTACAAGGCACACTGAAAGATAAAAATACAGTTTGAAAAGACAGAGCAAGCATTGGAATGAGACTCAAATTATGGCAGAGATATTAGAATGATCAGGCCAGGAATTTAAAATAACTGTGATTGGGGCACTTGGGTGGCTCAGATGGTTAAGCATCCAACTCTTGACTTTGACTCAGGTCATGATCTCAGGGTCCTGCTTTGGGTCCTGCCTTGGGCCCTGCCTTGGGCTCTATGGTCAATGGGGAGTCTGCTTGAGGATGCCCTCCTTTGGCCCCTTCCCCCACTCATGCTCTCTCTCTGTTTCTCTCTAAAAATAAATAAATAAATCTTTAAAAAAATAAAATAACTATGATTAATATGTTAATGGCTCAAATGGAAAAAGTGGACACCCTGCAAGAGTATATGGATAATGTAAGCAGAAATGGAATTCTAAGAAAAAATAAAAAAGAAATACTAGAAATTAACAGCACTATAATTGATACGCCTTTGAAGCTGGCCTAGGGGCAGGGCCAGGAGAGCAAAAAATTAAAAAACCAAAGGATTTTCCCATGCTTCCTGATTCTCCTTCCTGGTCGTCTGGCCAGAAAGATGAGCTAGAAGTCTAGGAAGAAAAAAACAACAAAAAAATTCACCACCACAACTATTATAGTCTGTCTTTGGTTTTGCAAAATCCTTCTTAATCTATTATTTATGGAGTCCTAAGGGGTTTTTCTTTTTCTTTTTCTCTCTCTCTTTTTTTTTTTTTTTGACATCTTTACCATTTTTAAATGTACAGTTCAGTGATATTAAGTGATGAGGAAGCAGAAGGCAAGCTGAGGGCAAAGCACAAGCTACCACTCCACAACCACCCCCACACCTCCAAGGTGGGGTATATGTGACTTTCCTCAGGCGCTCCTGACTGCCCAAGAACAAAGGAAAGTCAAGAACAAATAGTTAACTGATAGAGACCACATTCATGCAGGACAAGAGTCTCCATCAGTTTACAACTGTCTTAATGATTTACAAGAAAAAAGCAATCTCCAGAAACCTATAGACTCAATTTCCTGGAGCCCTAACATCACCCTACTCTCCATAGGATAGAAAATCTTATATAATCCATCACTCTTCACAGCCCCAGTGCAGCTCTTTCTGTCCATGGGTCCTGTCCCCATGCTTTAATAAAACCAGTTTTTTTTGCACCAAAGATGTCTCAAGAATACTTTCTTGGCCATTGACTCTGAATCCCACCACTCCAAACCACATCATTCATGATGAGAACTTGCAACACAATAGGTAAAAAGGAAATTTCCTTAGCACAGTAAAGGCTGTTTATGAAAAAACCACAACTAATATCATAATCTGGGGGTGGGGGGAGCAGGAAGATTTGCCTCTAAGATCCAGAAGAAGGCAAGGGTATTCATTCTCACCACTTCTAGTCAACATAGTACCGAAAGTACAGCAAGAGCAATCAGACAGGAAAAATAAATAAAAGATATTCAAATTGGAAAAGAAGAATTAAAATAATCTCTGTGTGCAGATGACATGATCTTTTATGTAGAAAACCCTATAGACTCCACCAAAAATCTTGTCAGAGCTAATAAATACAATAAAGTCTCAGGATACAAAATCAACATACAAGTACTAGCTGTGTTTCTTTATGCCACAATGATCTAGCAGAAAAGAAAATTAAGAAAACATTTATGACATCCCATTTTTTGATAGAATCCAAAATAATAACATACTTTAGGAATGAATTTAACCAAGGAGTGAAAGATCTGTACACTAAAAAGTATAAAACATTGATGAAAGGAGTTGAAGAAGGTACAGATAAATATGAAGATATTCATGTTTATGGGTCAGAAGAATGAATGTTGTTAAGATGTTCATACTAACCAAAGCCATCTATAGATTTGGTGCAATTTGTATCAAAATTCCAATGGCATTTTTCACAGAAATCGGAAAACAATCCTACAGTTTGTATGAAACCATAAGATTCCATAGCCAAAACAATCTTGAGGAAAAAAAAAAAAAAAGCTGGAGGCATCACACTTCCTGATTTCAAACTATATTACAAAGCTATAATTAATAATCAAAACATACAATAGTTGCATAAAAACAGACATAGAGACCAGTGGAATTGAATAGGGAGCCCAGAAATAAAACCAAACATATATAGTCAACTAAATTTCATGCAGGTAGCCAAGAATATACAATGGGGAAAAAATAGTCTTTTTAAATATATAAATGGTGTTAGCAGAACTGGATATTTACATGCAAAAAAAATTGAAATTGGACTCTTATCTCACACCATACACAAAAATCAACCTAAAATGGATTAAAGATGTAAAAGTAAGACCTGCAACTGTGAACCTCCTAGAAAAAAATAAACATTGACTTTGGCAATGATTTTTTTGGGTATGATACCAAAAGTTCAGGTAATAAAATAAAAAATAAACAAGTAAAATTATATTAAACTAAAAAGCTGCTGCCCAACAAAGGAAAAAATCAACAAAATAAAAAGACAACCCATGAATTGGGAGATTTTCTTGGTATCATTTGCAAACTATATATCTGAAAGGGGGTTAATATCCAAAATATATAAGGCACTCATACAACCAAATAACAAAACGAAAACAAAACAATTCCAATTAAAAATGGGAAAAGGATATGGATAGACTTCTTTTCCAAAGAAGAAATACAAAGGCCAACAGGTATATGAAAAGGTGTTCAGGGGCGCCTGGGTGGCTCAGTTGGTTAAGCGGCTGCCTTGGGCTCAGGTCATGATCCTGGGGTCCTGGGATCGAGCCCCACGTCCGGCTCCCTGCTCAGTGGAGAGCTGCTTCTCTCTCTCCCTCTGCCTGCCACTCTGCCTACTTGTGCTCTCTCTCTATCTCTCTGCCAAATAAATAAATAAAATCTTAAAAAAAAAAAAAAAAGGTGTTCAACATCACAAATTATCAAGGAAATGCAAATCAAAACCACAATGAGATATCACCCTACATCTGTTCGGATGCTATTATCAAAATGACAAGATAACAGGTGTTGGTAAGGATGTGGAGAAAAGGCAACCTTTGTACTCTGAGTGAGAATGTAAATTAGTACAACCATTCTGGAAACTGTGTAGGGGCTCCTCAATAAGCTAAAAACAGAACTCCCATGTGATCCAGCAGTCCCTTTGCTGGGTGTATATTAAAAAATTATTATTATTCTTGTTTTTAATATAGCAGACTATCTCAATACTAGCTGGATTAGGTTAAATAAAGAATTTTTATGTTCAAAAAAATTATTATTATTTACATTTTAAGCAGTTTTATTGAGATAAAAATCTTTTTTTTTTCATGAAACCAACCATTAACAAATATTTACTGATGTCCTACAGTACCCAAAGAATATTAAATCAGTATCTGGAAAAGATCTGCTCCCATGTTCATTGCAGATCCCATTATTCACAATAGAATAATGTGAATAATCCCTTTATTCACAATAACCAAGGAATGGATACAACATAAATGTTCATCAACAGATAAATGGATAAAGATGCTCATAAGTGCATATTTGTACTATGAATATATATGAATATATTTTATTCATAAAATATTTATTCATAAAACATTACTTTATATATGAAAGTTATTCAACCTTAGAAAAGATGAAGATCCTACCATTTGTGATAACATGGATGAACCTTGAGGACATTATGCTAAGTGAAACTAAGGACATTATGCCAACTGAAATAAGCCAGACAAATATATTCTGCATGTGAAAGAGACATGAACCACTGGGAGAAAAGTGTCAATTTATAATAAACAGACTCTATGGTGGTCCCCAAAGATCCTGGCTTCCAGGCATCCATGTACTTATGTAATCTCTCCCCTTTGGTGATTCACTTCTAATTAACAGAATAGAACAGAAATAATGGAAAGTCACTTTTGAAATTAGGTTATAAAAAGACTGTACCTTCTATCTTGAGTTGTCTCTCTCTTACTTTTTTGTGTTTTTGCTCTTTCAAAATAAAAATTAAAAACTACATTAAAAATTAGCATACTAAATTCAGCAAAAATATTTAAAAAGTCAATAAACCTTAGGTTTACCCATAATTAAGTTTGGTTTGAAATAGAAAAATCTATAAAAATCTATAATTATCATGAACCACATAATAGATTCAGGGCCAAAAAATCCATATAATCATTTCAATGACATAGTAAAATAATTTGATAAAAACTGTTCATAAACTAGGAATAGAAATAAACTCCCTCCTTCTAAGTGATATCTGGCAAAAACGTATAGCAATAATAATCCTAAAAAGGGAACGTTGGAAGCATTCCCTTTAAATGACAAACAGGAGGGGTGCCTAGGTGATTCAGTCAATTAAGTGTCTGCCATTGGCTCAGGTCTCAATCTCAGGGTCCTGGGATGGAGCCCCACATCAGGCTCCCTGCTTCTCCCTCTCTCTCTGCCTGCTTCTCTCTCTTCCTCTGCCTGCTACTCCCCCTGCTTGTGCTCTCTGTCTCTGTCAAATAATAAACAAAATCTTAAAAAAAAAAAATCACAAACATGAAAAAAAGTCTGTTTTCATTGTTTCTATGTAACATTATACTGGAAATTCTGGCCAGTGCAATAAACCAAGAAAAATAAATTAAAAGCTTAAGAATTGTAGAGAAAGAAACTGAATTATCTTTATTTCAGTTAATTTTTTACTTACAAATATATGTCCAACACATTTTTAGATATAATAAGAAAGGCTATGTGTGGGGCTGGCTAGAATCAATATACCAAAACAAGAATAACAACAACAAAAATTGCATTTCTCTGTTTTAGTATTAGTCAGTGAATGTAATTGAAAATAGATACCATTTATAATAGCAATACAATTATTGATACCAAAGAATTAATCTAACAAAAGTAAGAAAGATCCACATCCAAAGAATTACATAACATTATTGAGAGACAAAAACACTTGAATGGGCCATATATGGCATATTCAGTAACAAAAAAGTATCCAGTTGTAATTCTTCCCCAACTGGCCTATAAATTCAGGATCAGTGAAAATACCAACATGTAATTTTAGGAATTTGTCAAGCAGATTTTAACATTTATGTGGAAAAGTAAAAGAGTAAACGTTGGCAAGACGTTTCTAAATAAAAAGAATAGGGCGCCTGGGTGGCTCACTTGGTTAAGCGACTGCCTTCGGCTCAGGTCATGATCCCAGGGTCCTGGGATCGAGTCCCGCATCGGGCTCCCGGCTCAGCGGGGAGCCTGCTTCTCCCTCTCCCACTCCTCCTGCTTGTGTTCTCTTTTTTGCTGTGTCTCTCTGTCAGATAAATAAATAAAATTTAGGGGGCGCCTGGATGGCTCAGTTGGTTAAGCGACTGCCGTCGGCTCAGGTCATGATCCTGGAGTCCCGGGATCGAGTCCCGCATCGGGCTCCCTGCTCGGCAGGGAGTCTGCTTCTCCCTCTGACCCTATCCCCTCTCATGCTGTTTCTCTCTCTCTCTCAAATAAATAAATAAAAAATTAAAAAAAAAATTAAGTAAAAAGAATAAATAAAAATACGCAATTAATAAAAAGAATTAATATATACCTAGCCTAGTATAGATGAAAACTTATTAGAAAGTGAGAGTAATTAAAACAGTGGAGTATTGATGTAGGGATAGACAACTGGCTAACTGGAAGAAAATGGACTGCCTCTAAAAGTCTCACACTATATGAAACCACAATATATAATATAGATAACATTTCAAATTAACATGAAAAAGATTCTGTGCAATAAATTATGTGGAGAAAATTGATTGCTTACTTGAAAAAAATGAAATTAGATCAGTTTTTTATTTCATGAGTTAAAAAATCTAATTTGGGGGGCGCCTGGGTGGCTCAGTCATTTAAGTGTCTGACTCTTGGTTTTAGCTCAGATTGTGATCTCAGGGTCATGAGATTGAGCCCGGAGTTGGACTCCATGCTCAGCACAGAGTCTGCTTGAGATTCTCTCTCCCCCTGCCCCTCCCCCTCCTGTTCATGCTCTTTCTCTAAAATAAATAAATCTTTAAAAAAAAACTAACTTGGGGGCGCCTGGGTGGCTCAGTCATTAAGCGTCTGCCTTCGGCTCAGGTCATGATCCCAGGGTCCTGGGATCATGCCCCACGTCGGGCTCCCTGCTCCAAGGGAAGCCTGCTTCTCCCTCACCCACTCCCCCTGCTTGTGTTCCTTCTCTCGCTTTGTCTCTCTCTGTCAAATAAATAAATAAAAATCTTAAAAAAACAAAACAAAACTAATTTGGGAGTTTGCAGACATGTGAAAAGCAATACGTTATAACATTTAGAGGATTAAAAAGCAATATTCATTTGACTTGGGTAAATAAGTTTTTCTTAAGCAAGATGCAAAGAGTTCTAATTATTAAAATGACTGATAAACTGGGACACCTGGGTGGCTCAGTCGGTTAAGCATCTGCCTTTGGCTCAGGTCATGATCTCAGGGTCCTGGGATCGAGCCCCACGTCGGGTTCTCTGCTCAGCAGGGGAATATGCTTCTCCCTCTGACCTTCCCCCTGCTTGTGCTCTCTCTCATTCTCTCTCTAAATAAAATCTTTAAAATAAATGATTGATAAACTAAGAACTGCTCTTCAAAAGATATCATTTAAAAAGTGAAAAGAAAAGTCACAAACTTGAGGAATATATTTGTAGCGTAAATTATGATTATGGACTAGTATCTAGATTATATTTTTAAAATATATATATTTATAAAAATATGGAAAATGAGCAAGTGACTTAAACAGACACCTCACAGAAGAGAACAAAAGACCTGACCATTCATATGCGAGAAGATGTTTAAAATCTTTAATATTTAAGAAACTGAGAATTAAGATAACATTATACAGTTTTATGTTCTCCTGATTGGCAAAATAAAGAACTCTGAATATTTCAATGTTAGACAGGATGTGGATCATTGGAAACGCATATACATTGCTGGTGGAATTCATCCTACCTGGAGGGTCGAAGACATATACATCATATACATCCTAACATCTGTTAATTTCACTCTTACCTGTAGATTTTAGATAAACTTTTACAAATATACACCAGAGACATATTTGTACCAGCATATTTGTATTTAGAATATTTATACCATCATATTTCATAACAGTAATAATCCAAATGACTATTGACAAGATAATGTATAAATTTACTGGGGAATATTTATTTATACAAGAAAATATATTTTACATGAGTGAAGACTAAATTAACTATAGCTTTTGTAATGACAGAAATGGAGTTTAGAAATACAATACTGAAAAAGAAAAGCAATCTCAGAACACTAAATGCAGTTTGATATTTTATAAAGCTTAAAAACAAGCTAAACTAAACAACACATTATTATATATATTATGCATATATATCTATATATTTTATATTAGTAGACAAGGTAATGAGAAGCACACAATTCCGAATAGAAGTCACCTCTGGAGGTGGTGACGGATAGATGGAAGAGAAGAGGAAAACAGGTAGAAAAAAGAGGTTGCTAAAGATCCAGTTTCCTGGTTGAATGGTAGGTTTATGTACATTCAGGTTAATAAATTGTGTATATGTAATGAACATTTTTGTCTAATGAAATATTATATTAAATAAAGGAATTTAAAGCATTTTTAAAAACAAATTAGTGAAAATATTTGCAACATATATGACAAGAAGCAATACTAATTTGAAATAAAGATCTCATACTATTCTAATGTAAAACAGAAATATTAAAAATGAATGAACTAAGCATTTAATTAAAGTAAATAAGCATTTGAATACCATGATTCAATGTCAATACATTTAAAATGTCAATTTAAAACAATAAAATACCATTCAGTCTACAAGTTTGGCATTAATTAAAATTATCAAAAATATGAAAAATATAGGGGTGCCTCGGTGGGTCAGGTGGTTGTGTCTGCCTTCGGCTCAGGTCATGATCTCGGGGTCCTGGGATGCAGTCCCACTTCAGGCTCCCTGCTCAGTGGGGAGCCTGCTTCTCCCTCTCCCTCTTCAGCTCCCCTTGCTTGTGCTCTCTCATTCTCTCTCTCTCTGTCAAATAAATAAGTAA
Source organism: Leptonychotes weddellii (assembly GCF_054177405.1). Classification (NCBI taxonomy): domain Eukaryota; kingdom Metazoa; phylum Chordata; class Mammalia; order Carnivora; family Phocidae; genus Leptonychotes; species Leptonychotes weddellii. The sequence continues at coordinate 72,943,427 of NC_138373.1, forward strand.
ACTCTTTTAAAAATATGAAAAATATAGAAAAAGGATAATTTCTGTATCAGATTTATAAAAAACAATTTTATTGCAAAATTCTTAAAGTAATTACAATATAAAAATTAAATAACTTCAATAATCACTCCTAGAGTCTTATCTAAATCTCTTTGAATGTTTCTAAGTGATGGAAACATACACAGCCAATAAAATTTTGTATCATAAGTGAATATGTGATGTAATAAAAATGTTAAAGAACTATACAGGTAATAACCTGTAGCATAGTATAATACTAATTTTCTTTAAAATATTATATTTTAAAGATTTTATTTATTTATTTGAGAGAGAGAGAGAACACCAGTGAGGGGGAGGGGCCAAGGGAGAGGGAGAAGCAGACTCCCCACTGAGCAGGGAGCCTGAGGGAGGACTCGATCCCAGGACTCTGGGATCATGACCTGAGCTGAAGGCAGATGCTTAACCAACTGAGCCACCCAGGTGCCCTTAAAATATTATATATTAATATAAAAATATATCACAAATTGGTTTTCAAATTCTTAGGGTGTGTTTATCTCCTGGTATTAATATTACATAGTTTCTTTATCATGTTATTCTCTTTGATTTCTGTATTTGTTTTATTAACTTTTTCTAATTTTAAAAATACACTATGTCCAAATATGCATATTTTTTTCAATGAGACTCTCCAAATTACACATATTCTGTTGACCTCAAAATAATTGTTTTGGGTTGTGATCAGGGGGAAGGTGGGGTGAGGGAATGTAGGCCCAAAGGTAATCATCCTGTAGAACTCATTAAAACAGCTGGTGAGAAAACAGGAATTCAGGCTATAAATGACCACAGTGGGCAAAAATTCTGTTGAGCCTTGCATCTGACAAAATCTGTAGAAACAAAATATAGCAAGATGGAATTCCATGCCTCTCTGGGATATGCTAGATGACTTCAGTGATTTAAACACATAACAAGGTAGAAGCAATAAAGAATATTTTCCAAAGGAAATGGCACAGAACTTCTTTTATCCTAGGAAAATGTCATAGGATTAGATCTTGTGATGGAAACTACCAAAGTGTTCAGGATATTTTAGCATATGACGTTAAAAGTTTGCCTATGTGTCCAAATTTATTTTGAGGTTTTCGGGGGTGGTTTAATTAGTATTTTCAGGACTACTTATTTTTATGTCTCAACTCTTTGGTCTACTTTCTCTCCAGTTTTATTACCATGCTTCTCCTCTGGACTTTATCACCCCGCTTTGTTTATTCATTTACTCATTTATTGAGTAGGAGGTATGCACCAGATTTGCTGCTTAATTGTTATGGGCAAAAAAGGAAATAAGTGTTGTTCCCCGCATTCTACTTGGTGGTTTCTGACTGGAATGTACAAGCAATCACACCTTTGTAGTTCACTGTAATGAGAACTACTGATGGACATCATGATTATTTACCAAAGTTAGCCACTTTGCTTGCATCTCACTATTTCTTTTTAATTTAATAACTGCTGTTTCTTTCTTTCATTCTTCCTCCCTTTCTTTCCCTCCCTCCTTTCTTTCTTTTCCTTCCTTCCTTCCCTCCCTCCCTTCTCCTTCCTTCCTTCCTTCTCTCCTTCCTTCCTACCTTCTTTTTCTTTCTTTCTTTCTTTCTTTCTTTCTTTCTTTCTTTCTTTCTTTCTTTCTTTCTTTCTTTCTTTCTCTCTCGCTCTTTCTTTCTTTCTTTCTTTCCCTAAGGTTTTTTTAGATGAATAAATTCAGGTCTATCTAGTTAATACTATACTATGCATTTGAAATTGGGAAGAGAGTAGATCTTAAATGTTCTCACCCCCAAAAAGAAATGATAACTATATGACATGAGAGAGGTGTTAGCTAATGTTATGGTGGTAATCATTTTGCCATAAATAATTGTATCAAATCAGCAGTTGTACACCTTAAACTTACATGATATGTCAATTGTATCTCAAAGGAGCATCTCACTATTTCATTTACAGAATCTGTCACTTTCCTCACTTCTCTCACCCTTTCCAGTTTGTTCTCAGTTCTGCAACTAGTAAAGTTTACATCAGTGTATGGGAAAAGAATAAGTTGAAATAGGCAGAAAAAACATACAACTAAAGGGGTCAAGACCTTATTCCGTGAGTCATTTGGAGACTTTAAATAATTTAATCAGGGTATGCTCTATAAAATTAGCATTTTAGAAAGATTATTTTAAATGCAGATGGGAGAGGCGCCTGGGTGGCCCAGTGGTTAAGCACCTGCCTTCGGCTCAGGTCATGATCCCAGGGTCCTGGGATGGAGCTTGGTGTTGGACTCCTTGCTCAGCGGGGAGTCTGCTCCCCACCCCCGACTTGTGCTCTCTCATTCTTGCTCTCTCTCAAATAAATAAATAAATAAAATCTTTAAAAAATAAAATAAATGCAGATGGGAGGATGGATAATAGGGATTTACAGGAATAGATGTAAATTTATAAGGGTAATGCACAACATTGCAGAAGGAGGCTACTTAGTAAGCTGATACCAACATGCAAGAACCGAGAAGTCAACAAATAGCGCAGTAATGAAGACTAGACAGGAGGGACAACTAGTAAAGTATTTTAGCCAGAACTTGTGATCCTCCCTAGACCTAAAGCCATCCTACCAAATTCCACATTTTCAGCTTCCTTGTTCATTTTCTAAAATACATGGCACACAGCATGTTACAGTTTAAATAAAATAATCCTTGGGGCGCCTGGGTGGCTCAGTTGTTAAGCATCTGCCTTCTGCTCAGGTCATGATCCCAGCGTCCTGGGATCGAGCCTCGCATCGGGCCTCCTGCTCCGCGGGAAGCCTGCTTCTCCCTCTCCCACTCCCCCTGCTTGTGTTCCCTCTCTCTTTGTGTCTCTCTCTGTCAAATAAATAAATAAAATCTTAAAAATAAATAAACAAAATAATCCTTTAAGTAACACACATGAATTGGGAAGAACTGGAATTCATTAAAGTTGAACCTTGCTAGATAGGAGCTGGCTGTGGCTCTTGAACTATAGTAAGTCTTTCTCAAAAAGATGTCTTTTTTAAAAAGTCAGACATTCTGCTGATTTTCTAGAAACTTGCTGGTCTTCAGGTATAAGCCAAATAGTCACAAAATATTAAATTGACCTGTAGCAAACGGCACACTGAGGTGTGGTGTGGACACAGCACCAACAGAAGTAACACTGCATTTTCAAAAGCCTTGCACAGTTTGGGCCTCAAGTCTCACATACAGCAGAAAATCATTCCAGCCCCAGGACCCTTTGCCATTCCTTCTTTCCACTAAATGTCTATGACATGTAACTTCCAAGGTTATCCCACTAATTTCAAATGTGCTCTGAAATACTTCCTCACCATACTTTCCTTTGTCCATTCTTACTCTTTAGAGTCCATTAAAGACATGCTCTTTGTTTTCTGCCTTAGAATTTATTTTTATTTTTCTTTACTAAAATTTATAGCAGAAAGATCAAGAGTTTGGACTTAGCTGGTCCTGGGTTTAAATTACATTTTGGAATTTACTATATGACCTTACATAAATCAGATAGTCTTTATAAACCTTCATTTTCCATTTAACAATAGGAATGATAATACCTACATTTCAGTTTACTTATGAGAATTAAATTGAAATGATATAAAGCATTTACTATAGCACTTAGCATTTGGTAACAATAAATACGCGTTTCTCATTTAAACCTTATTTTCATTTTTACAACTTCATATATTTGTATGACTTCTAATCCACAGCTTTTGTCATTTATTTTTCTTGACTTTATTAGTGATTTTCTCTTTTCTTGGATTCAAATTCTGCCTCCGATATTGCTGCTTCACTAAGTACCACAAAACTTCCAGTACTTTTATATTTTTCATTTCCTTTCTATTTTTGTCCTTACTGCATAATATTTATATCTATCTGTGGACATACAAACTCCTACCATACCTATTCTCTTCCAAATGGCAGAGCAAAATAAAAGCAAACCCTTACCAATGTGCCAAGAGTTTTGAGGTTGCATCATTATGAGACTATCTCTTCCTGAGTCTTAAGTAATAATTCCTGGGCACATCTGGGTGGCTTAGTCGGTTAAGCCTCCGACTCTTAATTTCGGCTCAGTCATGATCTCAGGGTCGTGGGATAGAGCCCAGGCTCTGTGCTCAGTGTGGAGTCTGCTTGTCCCTCCCCCCTGCCCCCCACCCCCACTCTCTCTCTCTCTCTCTCAAATAAATACATAAAATCTTTTAAAAAATTTTTAAAATATATAAAAAAAGACATAATTCCTGGATCCTCTTATGCCTCAGAGGTGTACTAATGATGTAAAAACAGATCTGTTCATCGGAAATAAGACTGTAAAATTAAGTTACTGGTACTTGAAAGAAGAAGTCATTATAAAAGCTGAGGTTGTGTTTCCCTTGTTACTTCCTTGTCATGTTAGGATATGGGACAGCAAAGGAAGTTAAAGAATCTGCCTGAAAGCTCTCACAGAGTAAGGGGAACTATAAACTGCCAATCTAAACTTTCAAAAAGATTCATATTTTGCGTGAAAATATTTATGTGGATTTTATTTAAAAGGTAAACTATGTCCCCAGGTTTGTTTACTTTAGCATACATATTACAACAGGCTATGGTAAAGAGCTCAGATGGAAATTACAAGACTCACAGCCAGATTTTCTTTCTTTCTTTTTAAGATTTTATTTGAGAGAGAGAGTGCACGTGTGAGTACAATTGGGGGGGTGCAGAGGCAGAGGGAGAAGCAGACTCCCCACTGAGCAGGGAGCCTGACATGGGGCTCGATCTCAGGACCCTGAGATCATGACCTGAGCCAAAGGCAGACACTTCACTGACTGAGCCACCCAGGTGCCCACAGCCAGATTTTCTATGAAAGTTTTGCTGATGTCAACATGAGAATAGATAAACACATTTGAAAATATTCTATAATCTATGAACATGTTTAAAATGGAGTCCTTGGAAAATTAATGTTAATGATCATGGGCAAGAAAATAAAGTTTAGTCATCAAATGAGTTTGGAAAATATGAATTTAAATTATTCAAAACATTTGGTGGAAACCAGCAAAAGTAGCTTCTCAGCTCATAGTGATTGTTATATGTTCTAATGGGCTTATACATTTTTCTTGGGGAAAATTTCTTTTTCTCCCTCATGTTCAATATGTTAATAGTTAGAGCTCACATCTTCTTATAAGCCAATGTCTCCCTGATTATAGTGACAGGTCCAGGGAAAAGCCAACAAGCCCATAAGTGTACTTGTCTGGATTTTTCATACCATACTTCTATATGGAGTAGGCTGATTAATAAAAATGAAGCTGGGGCATCTGGGTGGCACAGTTGGTTAAGCATCTGACTCTTGGTTTCAGCTCAGGTCATGATCTCAGAGTCCTGGGATCGAGCCCTGCATTAGGCTCCACACTCTGCCCAGAGTCTGCTTGATATTCTCTCTCTCTCCTTCTGCCCCTCCTGCTCATGCTGTCTCTCTCTCTCTCTAAAAATAAAATAAATAAATCTTTTTAAAAAATGAAGCTAACATAAATAAATTAAAATGAGACATAAGAAAATAAAGGCCTTAAATAACTTAGCCCTTAGAAATTTCCATTGCTAAATTCAAAAGTTTTGTCCTTCCTTGCTCCTTCCTTGTCAACCTGGATACATGGCAGACCACATAACAAAGACTAAATAAAATTATGCTACAACGGGGTGCCTGGGTGGTTTAGTCAGTTAAGCATCTGACTCTTTTTTTAAGATTTTATTTATTTGAGGGAGAGAGAGAGTGAGCAAGGGGCAGAGGGAGAAACAGACTCCCCACTGAGCAGGGAGCCCATTGCAGGGCTAGATGCCAGGATTCCGGGAGCATGACCTGAGCAGAAGGCAGACACTTAACTGACTAAGCCACCCAGACACCCCTAAGCATCTGACTCTTTATCTCAACTCAGGTTTTGGTCTCAGGGTTGCAAATTCAAGCCCTCCGTTGGGCTCCAGGCTGGGCATGGAGCCTACTTAAAAAGAGAAGAAGAAGAAGAAGAAGGAGAAGGAGAAGAAGAAAAAGGAAAGAGGAAGCCTAATTAAATCTCAGTGCTTGCTAGGTAGGAGATAGCTACACCTCTGATATTGTCTCTTTTTCTCTTCTCAGGGCAGAGGTAAAAGCCCAAGCCAGAAACAGTCAGAAGAAAAACAGAGAGAACCTTTTCTGGAAAAGCTGGAAATGAAACAAGTATTGGAGAAATATAATCTATGATCCAGCACAAGATCATATGATTGAGATAATGGAGGATACAAAGGGAGGGTACTGAAACTTGGTCTGGTAACTTGTTTCTCAGCCACAACTTCCTGAAATTTTCAAAATACAGGATGACTGGAAACATTTTCACTTCTTTGACATTTTCATGCTGACACAATCCAGAGTAAACTATTGCTGGTAAATGAGTGAACTTTGATCTTACAGAAGTGAGAACTAAAAACATAGAACAACGAAAACCTGGTTATTGCTATTCTTTGACAAAACATATGTACTGATACTTGCCTTCACAACAAATCTGCTACTGTTTTGGGCTTCCTCCATTTCCAGTCTCCCAAAGTCATCTCCCTCAGATGCGTGGTAGCAGTTCCTGATCTAAAGGTTTGAGTCTCTTTCTCACCTTTACAATGAGCAGGTACAATGAATGTGACAACCTTCTCCTTTGGCAGTAGCTGGATATTCTGCTTTAAGGTCTCTCATAAGGCTGTAATCCAGTTGTCAGTTGGGGCCATGGTTTCACTTAAAGATTTGACTGAGGAAAGATCTTCCATAGTCACTGTTGTGGACTGAATTGCGTCTCCCCAAAATTTATAAGTTGAAGCTCCAACCCACAATGTGACTGCATTTGAGGGCCTTTAGGGAGATAATTAAGGTTAAATGAGGTTATTGGGGTGGGGCCCTGAACCAATGGGATTGGTGTCCCTATACAAAGAGGAGGAGACACCAGAGAGCTCTCTTTTTTCATGCACACAGAGGAAAGGCTGTATGAGAACTTGATGAGAAGGTAACCATCTGCAAGGCAGGAAGAGCTCTCACCACACACCAGATTTGCCAACACGTTGATCATGGACTTGAGTCTCCTGAAATGTGAGAAAATAAATTTCAGTTGTTTAAGGCACCTGATCTATGTTATTTTGTTACGCAGCCCAAGCAGACTAACACAGTCACTAATAAGGTTGTCAGCAGTATTCAGTGTGTTATGGGATGTTGTATTTGAGGCACACTTTTTCTTGCTCAGACAGAGGCTGCATTTAGTTCCTTGCCATATTGACCTCTCTATAGAGAGAGAGAGAGTCTGAACTCTTGCAACGAGAAAGAGAGAATACTAGAAAGATGGAATCACGGTTATTTATAACCTAATCTTCAAAGTGACATCTCAGCATTTTTGCCTTATTTTATTCATTAGAAGCAAGTCCTTAGGTCCAGCCCACCCACAAGGGGAGGGGATTACACAAGGCATTATTACTTGAGGACTTAATTGGGGAACATTTGGGGAAGAATCTACAACAAAGACTGAACAAAGAACAGGACATCCAAAAGCTGTGGGACAATATGTAAGAGTGCAACATACTTGTAATTGGAATACCCAGAGGAAAATGGTGATGGAATGGGGCAGAAGAAATGATGGTCAAGAATTAATGATAGACACCAAACCGCAGCTCCAACATACTTAAAGAACACCAAGCAAGATGGGAACACACACACACACAAACACACACACACACACACACACACACTACTGTACCTTGTATACTATGTTCAATTGAGAAAGGAGAGAGAGAGGGTGAGAAAGTTGAAGTCAAGTGGAGAAAAAGTCACATGAATTAGTGTTTCCCTATTCTTTGGGTAAATACCCATTAGTGGAATTACTGGATTATATGGTAGTTCTATTTTTAATTTTTTGAGGAATCTCCATATTGTTTTTCACAGTGGCTGCACCAGTTTGCATTCTCACCAACAGTGCAGGAGGGTTCCTTTTTCTCCACATACTCGCCAACAGTTTTTCTTGTATTTTTTATTTTAGCCATTCGGACAGGTGTGAGGTGATATCTCCTTGTGGTTTCGATTTGCATTTCCCAGATGATGAATGATGTTGAACATCTGCTCAGGTGTCTGTTGGCCATCTGTATGTCTTCTTTGGAAAAATGTCTGTTTATGTCTTCTGCCCATTTTTAATTGGATTATCCATTCTTGTGCATCTGTTGAGTTGTATAAGTTCTTTAAATATTTTGGATATTAACCCTTATCAGATATGTCTTTTTCAAATATGTCCCATTCAGTAAGTTGTCTTTTAGTTTTCTTGATTATTTCCTTTGTTGTGCAGAAGCTTTTTATTTTGATGTAGTCTTAATAATTTATTTTTGCTTTTGTTTCCCTTGCCTCAGGAGACATATCTAGAAAAATGTTGTTTTGGTTGATGTCAGAGAAATTACTGCCTGTTCTCTCTTCTAGGATTTTTATGGTTTCTGGTCTCACATTAAATGGTCTTTAATCCAGTTTGAGTTTATTTTTGTGTGTGGTGTAAGAAAGTGGTACAGTTTCATTCTTTTGCACATAGCTTTCCAGTTTTCCCAACACTGTTTGCTGAAGACACTTTTTCCCATTGCATATTCTTGCCTCCTTTGTCAAATATTAATTGACCATATAATTATGGGCTTATTTCTGGGCTCTCTATTCTGTTCTATTGATCTATGGGTCTGTTTTTGTGCCAGAACCATACTGTTTGAATTATGATAGCTTTGCAGTATATCTTGAGATCTGGAATTGTGATACCTCTAGTTTGTTCTTTTAAAGATTGCTTTGGTTATTTGGGTCTTTTGTGGTTCCATACAAATTTGAAGATTATTTGTTCCAGCTCTGTAAAAAATGCTGGTGGTATTTTGATAGGGATTGCAGTAAATGTGTAGATTGCTTTGGGTAGTATGGACATTTTAACAATATTTGTTCTTCAATCCATTAGCATGGAATGTCTTTCCATTTCTTTGTGTCATCTTCAATTTCTTTCATCAATGTTTTATAGTTTTAAGAGTGCAGGTCTTTCATTTCCTTGGTTAAGTTTATTCCTAGGTATTTTATCATTTTTGGTGCAATTGTAAATGAGATTGTTTTATTATTTTCTCTTTTTGCTACTTCATTATTAGTGTATAAAATGCAACAGATTTCTGTATATTGATTTTGTATCCTGAGACCTTACTGAATTTATTTAACAGTTCTAGTAGTTTTTTTGGTAGAGTCTTTAGTTTTCTATATGTGGTATAATGTCATCTGCAAATAGTGGAAGGTCTATTTCTTCCTCATCAATTTGGATGCCTTTTATTTCTTTATGTTGTCTGATTGCTGTGGCTAGGACTTCCAGTACTATAGTGAATAAAAGTGGTGAGAATGGCCATCCTCATCTTGTTACCAATCTTAGAGGAAAAGCTCTCAGCGTTTCACCATTGAGTATGATGTTAGCTGTGATTTTTTTCATATTTTATTATGTCGATATATGTTCCCTCTGAACTTACTTTGTTGAGGGTTTTTATCATCAATGGATGTTTTACTTTGTCCCAAACTGTTTTTGTATCTATTGAGATGATCATGATTTTTATCCTTTCTCTTGTTGATATGATGTATCACGTTGATTGATTTGCAAATATTGAACCACACTTTCATTCTGGAAATAAATCCCACTTGATCACAGCAAATGGTTTTTTAAATGTATTGTTGGATTCGGTTTGCTAATATTTTGTTGAGGATTTTTGCATCTATGTTCATCAGAGATATTGGCCTGTTCTCCTTTTTTTGTGGTTTCTTTACATGGCTTTGGTGTCAAGATAATGCTGACCTCAAAGAATGAATTTGGAAATTTTTCTTTATCTTCTATTTTTTGGAAAAATTTAAGAAGGTTAGGTATTAACTCTTCTTTAGATGTTTGGTAGAATTTGCCTGTGAAGCTATCTGGTCTTGGACTTTTGTTTGTTGGGAGTTTTTTTGATTACTGATTCAACTTCATTGCTGGTAAATGGTCTGTTCAAATTTTCTATTTCTTCTTGATTTAGTTTTGGGAGGTTTCCAGGAATTGATCCATTTCTTCTAAGTTGTGCAGTTTGTTGGCATATAATTTTTCATAATATTCTCTTATAATCTTTTGTATTTCTGTGGCATCAGTGGTCATTTCTCCCCTTTCAGTTCTGATTTTGTTTATTGAGTTCTCTCTCTGTGTTTTTTTTTTTAATGATGAATTTGGCGAAAAGTTTATTGATTTTGTTGATCTTTTCAAAGAACCAGGTTTCATTGATCTGTTCTATTGTTTTTTTTTTTTTTTTGGTTTCCATTTCATTTCTTTCTGATCTGATCTTTATTATTTTCTTTCTTCTACTGGTTTTGGGTTTGGTTAGTTCCTTTTCTAGCTCCTTTAGGTATAAAGTTAGATTTTTTTATTTGAGATTTTTCTTGCTTCTTATGGTAGGCTCATATTGCTATAAATTTCTCTCTTAGAACAGCTTTTGCTGCATTCCAAAGATTTTTTTTAAAGATTATTTATTTATTTATTTGTCAGAGAGACAGAACACAAGCAGGGGGAGAGGCAGGCAGAGGGAGAAGCAGGCTCCCCGCCAAGCAAGGAGCCCGATGTGGGACTCGATCCCAGGACCCTGGGATCATGACCTGAGCCGAAGGCAGCCGCTTAACCGACTGAGCCATCCAGGCGTCCCCATTCCAAAGATTTTGAACTGTTGTGTTTTCATTTTTATTTGTCTCCATGTATTTTTTTTATTCCCTCTTTGATTTCTTGGTTTATCCACTCATTGTTTAGTAGCATGTTTTTAACCTCCATGCATTTGCAGTTATTTCCAGATTTTTTTTTCTTGTGGTTGATTTCTAGTTTTATGGCATTGTGGTCAGAAAAAATCATAGTATGACTTCAACCTTTTTGAGACTTGTTTTGTGGCCTAATATGTGATCTATTCTGGAGAATGTTTTACATGAACTTGAAAAGAATGTGTATTCTGCTGTTTGGGGAATGAATTATTCTGAAGATACCTGTTAGATCCATTTGGTTCAATGTGTTATTAAAAGCTACTGTTTCCTTGTTGATTTTCTGTTTGGATGTTCCATCCATTAATGTAAGTGGGATGTTAAAATCCCCTACTATTATTGTATTACTATCAATTACTTCCTTTATGCTTGTTATTAGCTGCTTTATGTATTTCAGTGCTCCCATGTCCAGTGCATAAATATTTACAATTGGTATATCTTCCTGTTGGATTGCCCTCTTATGATTATGTAGTGTCCCTCTTTGTCTCTTGTTACAGCCTGTTTTAAAGTCTATTTTGTCCAATATAAATATTGCTACCTCAGTTTTCTTTTCACTTCCACTTGCATGATAAATGCTTTTCCATTCTTTCACTTTCAATCTGCCTGTGTCTTTAGGTCTGAAATGAGTCTCTTGTAGGCAGGATATAGATGTGTCTTTTTTTCTTCTATCCATTTCATCACCCTATGTCTTTTGATTGGAGCATTTAGTCCATTTACATTCAAACTAATTATTTTTTTTTAAAGATTTTATTTATTTATTTATTTGAGAGAAAGAGAGTGAGACAGAGAAACAGCATGAGCGGGGAGAGGGTCAGAGGGAGAAGCAGGCTCCCCGCTGAGCCGGGAGCCCGATGTGGGACTCAATCCCAGGACTCGGGGATCATGACCTGAGCCGAAGGCAGTTGCTTAACCAACTGAGCCACCCAGTTCCCAGGCGCCCCAAACTAATTATTGATAGGTATGTTCTTATTGTCATTTGTTACTTGTTTTGTGGTTGTTTTTGCAGTTCTCTGTTTCTTTGTTCTCTTGCTCTCTTCTCTCATGGTTTGCTAGTTTTCTTTAGTGATAGACTTGGATCCCTTTCTCTTTGTTTTTTGCATATCTATTACTGGTTTTTGATTTGTGGTTACCACTCAGTTTGCATATAACATCTTATGCATATAGCAGTCTATATTAAGTTGATGGTCACTTAAGTTTGAACCCATTCTTTACTCCTCTACCCACATGTTTTAGGTGTATGGTGTCATACTTTACATCATTTTATTTTGTGAATCTCTTGACTGATTTTTATAGGTATACTTAATTTTACTACTTTTGTGCTTCCTGCTTTTCTTACTCCTACTTGTGGCCTCTCTTTTCCACTTAAAGAGTCCCCTTTCACATTTCTTGTAGGGCTAGATTAGTGGTGATGAATTCCTTTAGCTTTTGTTTGTCTGGAAAACTTTTTATCTCTTCTTCTATTCTGAATGATAGCCTTGCTGGATAAAGTATTTTTAGCTGTAGATTTTTTCCTTTCAGCACTTCGAATATATCATGCCACTCTCTTCTGGCCTGCAAAGTTTGTGCTGAAAAATCAGCTGATAGACTTATGGGGTTTCCCTTGTATAGAAATGCTGTCTTTTCTCTTGCTGCTTTTAAAATTCAAAGAATATTATTTTTTAACTAGGTGATTTAAGTGGCCAAGTAATATAGACTTGAAAAATGAGAGCATTTGAGCATCTTGAGAAAGCTAGACTTGGAGCAGAGAGACATAGGCAAAAGTTGAGAGGACAATTTACTAATATAGATTTGGTCCTTTTCTCTGTTGAGGTGGCCCATACTCTATTCTTGCCCTGTTTCATCAAAGCAAACAAGTTCTCTACAAACAGTATCAGTATCACAAATTACACTTAAGTGGGTATAAGACAATGAAAGTTGGAAATGTTTTCACCCCATATATTTTCACTTTGAAAGTTGGTATATATCATATGATGGTTAAGAGCATGGCCTCTAGAGCCAGAGTATCCGGCCTCAAGGTTCAGCTCTGTCACTTACTAGTTGCATTCTTTTTAGGCAAGTTATTTAACTTCTCTGTCCTTCAGTTTTTCCAAATCTAAAATGGGTATTACAACCCATTTCAAATTATTATGAGTATTTACTTGTTAACTCATATAAAACATTTAAAGTAGTCTCTGGTGCATAGTAAGTACCATATGTTAACTATTATTACATGGAGTAAAATTTCACCATCCAGGGGACATGTTGAGCAACAGAAGAGGGAGGGTGCATTACTATTAATACTCTCTCAAAAAATTGTGAAAATTCTGAAAGTACCATCACAATTTTCATTTACTTCCTACTAGTGTATTAATAAGAAAGTCTTGTAACAATTGATGTCTCATACATAATTTGGGTAAAATAAATCTAAATATAAGTAGAAATTCTATTCATATTATATATTACTTTAAAATATGTACATAAATATTTATGTTAATTATTATATAGGTGGGGTTCCTACAAGTGTATCCTATAATTTGATACATATTATATATATACATATATAATATATATGTATATATATAATATATATATAGTACCTGACCTGTAATTAGGAAAATAGTGCATGGCATATAATTGGGTATTTAATGTCCAATGCCTGACAAATAGTAGGTGCTTAGTAAATATTGTTGAATAAAAGAGTAAATGATTAAATGATTTAATTAATTTATGTCAAAGATATGTCTGAAATTGACAAGAGGAAGGAAAGAAATGGGAAGTGAACCAAATTTCATGGTTCTACAAGATAATGGCTTTGAAGCCCTAAATGCCAGAAAAGAGTATAGACAATACCAGAATACTGAGAAAAGGCTAAAAATCAATTTGCCTCTCACACTGGGATATTTAACAACAGAGTCTAAGCTTAGTGTTGAATTGTTATAAGTCTTTCTTTAAATGTTATCTTCTGGGGTGCCTGGGTGGCTCAGTTGGTTAAGTGTCCACCTTCAGTTCAGGTCATGATCCCGGAATCCTGGGATTGAGCCCCATGTCACGTTCCCCACTAGACAGGGAGTCTGCTTCTCCCTCTCCCTCTGCCCCCTCCCTGCTCCTTCTCTCCCAAATAAATAAATAAAATCTTTAAAAAAATAAATGTTATCTTCTATGTTAATATATAATATGGATACGTGATTTTTAATAAAATAAGAATTTTCATTATAACTTACATTTATATAGAAAAGATGTAATTTACACATTCATTTCAGTTTTAGTTACACTGTCCTAAGGAACAAGGAAGTGAGCCATTGAGTCTTTGTACCTTTACCTGGTGTTGCTGTGCATATTTTGTCAGTGATGAAAGTTACAGTAACAAAAAGCAATTAAGAACAAATGAGATTCATGCCTTGTAGAGGTAACAATATATTATTAGCCTTTCAATAATCATTAACTTTCCCTTTCTTAAAAAAAAAACTAAGAAAAACAAATTTAATTTGGTAATAAGAAGAAAATTATTATTTAAACCAAAGTAGAAAACATATATGTTATATGCAAATGGAAACACTGTCAAATGAAAAGACATCATGTTATATTTATGAAACCCTAAAAAAGTCAGAAAGCCTACCCAGAAATTCATAAAATCAAGAGCAGGAAGTTAAGACAAATTCAAATCAGCAATATTCCTTTTTATTTAAACCCCCTGAAAGTCTTATAAAGAGCTTTTAATAGTCACATTCACCAATTTAATTTTTATAAATTCAGCAGCAGTCTTTGGAACACTAGGAGACAAAGGACTATATTGTAATCTTCAGTGAACAAGGTGGATTCTTGCTCTATTCCATAGTTCAGGTCTTCATCATGGGATCTTAAAGGCTGAACTGAAACCATAAATAGAAAAACTGTTATTTTCTCTTTATACACACTTGCACAGAGGAATTATACTATAATGTCATATAATGTGTTATATGACAACACACACACACGTGCACACACCAAACACACACACACACAAACTCACATGTATTAAAAAGCGTACTACTTCCCTGAACAGAAAACTTGAATGCAATGATTTGCAAACTTTAGCATGCATAAGAATTATTTCTATTTCATAGAACTAAGATGGCACCCCAAAATGCCATTTTAAAGTACCCTCACGTGATTCTGAAGCAGTGACTCAGCAATGATTCCTCTTTAAGGAAAAAGTAGTTTAATCCTTATTCATTATTGGAATAATATTCATATGTTCAAGATTATAAATCATAAGTCTATTGTCTTAATCTAACAAAGTTCGATTTTTAATGTTTCCATATACATATACCTACATATAATCTTATAGGTGTAAACATTTAATTATATCTGATAACATGAACACATAAATGGAATGATGCTGCATTTTTTGGATGACTTTTCCTTTTTCAGTTGGCCGTACCATAATTTTCTAGCCATTAGCTCACTGACATTCATTCTGTTTCCAGCTTTTTGCCACTACTCACAATGCTGTAAAAAGGAATCATTATATATAAGTTCTTACACACTAGTGGCTTTATCTGCAAGGAAGAAATTCTCAGGGGTAGAATTTTGCATGAATGGATCTGTGGAACATTTAAAAAAATATTTCATAGACATTTCCAGATTGTTTTCTGCAAAGGCTATCACACCTCCCATTTCCAATAGCAATGTTTGAAATTACAATTTTCTTTGTATTCCCACCAGCAATAAATATTGGTGCTGTTTTAAATTTTTGGTGGTCTGATTTACATAAAGTGACATCTCAGTGTTAATTGTAATTTGAATTGCCTTGACATACTGGTGAATTTGAGCATTTATAAATGTCTATTTGTCACTTGAAATTCATAGCTTTGCCCAGTGATGATCCATCAAATGCTATCCTTTAATAATTGTTAAGACATACATTAAGATGCATATAAATGTATATTTATCCCTTTCATGCCATATACAATTTATTACCTTTTATGTGTGTATGTGTATATGTATGATTTAACACTTTATATTTATATACTTTTAAGAGTTCCAACTTTAATCTTGTCTCAATCTGTATTTCTTATAAAAAAAAACCCCATACTTTGGTATATATTATTTCTAAATATATAGTCTTCCCGGGCGCCTGGGTGGCTCAGTTGGTTAAGCGACTGCCTTCAGCTCAGGTCATGATCCTGGAGTCCAGGGATCGAGTCCCGCATCGGGCTCCCTGCTCGGCGGGGAGCCTGCTTCTCCCTCTGACCCTCCCTTCTCTCATGCTCTCTCTCTCTCTCTCATTCTCTCTCTCAAATAAATAAATAAAATCTTAAAAAAAAAAAGAAAAAAAATATATATAGTCTTCCCAAAATTGTTTTTTTAATGGAAAATATATCCACTACCTCATTTCACCATCTTTTCTCTTTAATGTATAACTTAACAAATTTCTTCTGTTATACATCCTGCATGAAAGCAAATTATAAAATGCAAATCTGATTGTGTCTTGCCCCAGCTTAATCTTTCAAAGCCCACTGCCTCCATAACAGTCCCTAAAATGAAATATAAATGTGAAATATAGCAGACAAGGCCATTCATGATAGGACTGTATGCAGCCTTTTCAGCTTAGATTCTCACCACTTCCTCTCTCTTGAGATTTACATTAAACAATCATGTCTTTGTCAGTAATATCTTTTATTTATGTGTCTTCAGTGCTCAGAACACTACTTGTCACCATAAATATGATCAATACATATTTTTTTCCAATGGTTGTACCATTTTATTTTATTTTTTAAATTTTTTTGGTGGTTAACTTTTTTTTATTATGTTATGTTAATCATTTTTAAGGTTTTTATTTTTAAGTAATTTCTACACCCAACATGGGGCTCAAACTTACAGCCCTGAGAGCAAGAGATGCATGCTCTCCTGACCAAGCCAGCCAGGCACCCCAGTTCAATATATTTTTTTTTTCAAAGATGTTATTTACTTACAGAGAGAGACACAGTGAGAGAATGAACACAAGCAGGGGGAGTGGGAGAAGGAGAAGCAGGCACCCCACGGAGCAGGGAGCCCGATGCAAGGCTCGATCCCAGAACCCTGGGATCATGACTTGAGCCAAAGGCAGACGCTTAACGACTGAGCCACCCAGGCGCCCCTCAATACATATTTATGAATGAAAAACTTCTTACTCTTCCCCAAAGATGTGGTTCTTTTCTATGCCTCCATATTTTGTACATGCTATGTCCTTGCCCTAAAATTGTCTGTCTTTCAATCATTTGATGTTTGCCTTGAATATCACATCTTCAGAATTTCCTCCAATTTCTTAGGAAAACTTTCTATGTTCTTATGGCATTTTATACTACCTTTACCATAACGTGCATTATACAAGTGTTGACATAAGTCTTTTCTCTTTCACAAAATGACCGTTACAATATCTTAAAAAAATTTAATCATATAAATGTACCCAGTTTCTCCTTAGCTCCATGATATACCATTGTTATTGCTTAGAATATATAACTAATAATTGGGGTGCCTGGGTGCCTCAGTCAGTTGAGCATCTGACTCTTGATTTCAGCTCAGGTCATGATCTCAGGGTCGTGGGATCAAACCCCGAGTCGGGATCCCAGCTCAACCAGGAGTCTGCTTGGGATTCTCTCCCTCTCCCTCCCCCTCTGCCTCTTCCCTTTTTTCTCTCTCTCTCTTTCAAATAAGTAAATAAATCTTTAAAAATAATAATATATAACTAAGAGTTGGATAAAAGTCACATTTATAAAGAGCTGTTATATATTCTGAATATGGATATACATACATACATAAATATACATATGTATGGAAATACATGTATATACATTCTTTCTTTTTTTATAATACCAGAGGAGTTCTCAATTTTCAAAAAAATGTATCTGGTTTGAACAACATTGAATAATTTCCCCTCACTCACCATCTTGGGTTGTAATTCCCATTTTCCTCTTCAGTGTACCTCAGAATGGTCTTCTTTTTCATCCAGAAACAGGAAGAGATATAGACACAGAAATTAGCCCAACATCATTAAAATCATCTGACTCATTGGGATTTTCTGAAAGGAAGGAAATAATTACTGGGAAATAAATCAGACCTCCCCTCAAGTGCCTTAGAACCTCTTTGAACATTTAGACGCATTGCCCACAATTAGGAAGGCAAACGTGTGATTTACGGGGCACAGGAAGTCTTTTCCATGCCTTAAATATGTTTTCCCAACATAGTTGCTGCAAATACCAAGTCCCTGGGGTGGAAGAAGTGAGGCAGGCCCTTCTCAGAAGGTAAGGAATACAGAGAAGGTGTTGATCCTTCATGGAGTAGGTGGGTGTTGGGCTATTTCTTCCAACCCAGAAGAATTGGGCCGCCCAGAGGCAGAATTAGTGCATTGGTGCTAAACAGAAGCTGGAGGACAAAGAAAGCCATATGATGAAATGGGAAATAGTGATGGCTTCTATGGGAAAAAGATACAGGAACTTTAAGCTTTTAAATTTTTAGGGGAAAATATAAATATCAAATTAGAGTAAGGAAAGGAGCAGGAAGTAAGAATGGAAGGAATTGTGAAAGAAATGTGAAAAGTGAAACCTTTTAGATTTATTTGTTTCAGTAAGATGAGGTCCAAATCAAATATTCTACTTGCATGGTTCTTTGTACCTCCACCAGAAATCATCACAGACCTCTAAGTCAGATCGCATGATTGCAGTTTTTATGTTCTCTAAGAGTCACTTGTAGTTCATTCCTGCCTTTCTTCCATATATGCATCATAAGCTTCCTATTACATGTTTGAGATTTCTTTCACAGCTATGCAAAGTACAATGCCTCAGCTGCAACTGTAGCTACTGGTCTGAACCCCAGGGCTGTAGACCCTCAAAGAACCCACAGACCTGAGGAAGTCAGCACATCCAGATCATCTGCTTTCAGGCAAGAATTCATCTCCCGGTATTGAACTTGGTGGACAGAATTCTCTCCTCTCGAGCAAACTGACAACAGAGGTCCTAGATTAGGGATCAGCAGATCATAATAAAACTTGCCCTCCCTACCAGTGCTTTTTCCCAGCAGTGAGCACATACTCAATCTTTATCCATGCCCTTGTCTTGTTTGCATCCCTTCTACCACCAAGCTTTTCCCTTATAAGGCTACAAACTCAAATGCAGTAGGTTGAGGCGAAACCACCCCTACTGCCATCATATGCCACCCCAGTTTTTCCCCCCAAGCAGGCGGCAGTCTTCTCTAATTCATGGGAGCTTTAAAAAAAAAAAAATCTCTGAAATCTATCCATCCTCTCTTCTCCATGCTCACTATCAAGTCCTTTTCATCTTTCATGTCAACTATTTCAAAATGCTACCCCTGTCAATAATGTGGTCTTCCTACAACCCCTCACACATCCCGTCATCAAACAGAACTTTCTAAAAAACAGCTGGACTATTTCACCCTCCCCGATCACATAATACTCTTTGACTAGTCATCTTCTTACCATGAAGTACATGATTCCTCCTTTGTTCCCCATTCTTCTACAGCCTTATCAGTAGCTTCTCTCTTTGAACTCAACTTTTACTTCCCCTCAAAATGGCAGGTGGCTGTCCCTTAAGCTTCTCTACACTTGTACATATTTTTCTCTTTCCCTATAATGCACTTTACCTAGTTCTTGGAACTTGATTTTCAAAATGTCTCAAAAGCCTCCTAGAAGCCTCCAATTCTCCCCCTGTCCCTCCCCTAGTTAATTACTGTCTTCTCTGTGCCACTTGTGTTCCTTATTCTCATGAACGTGCAATACTACATGGTGCCTTATTTATCTCTTTTGCATATATATCTCTTCCGCTAGACTTGAAATTCCATGACTACCAAAACACTTGACTATTGATGTCTATATCTTCAGAGCCTAGTACATTGCTTAACAGAACAGTAGAATGAGTACTAAGTATATAGTAAGAGCAAATACATATTTGGGCAATAAAAGATTCCTCCTAAACCATATAAGCATATTCATTCTAAACTACCAATTCTATAATGTCCCAATTAAACATCCAGCTAAAGTACAGGAGTCATCAACCAACCAAAACCCCTTTCTCCTCTGAAATCTTGTTCCCTCTTTTGGAGAAACTGCTTAAACCTCTTCTAGGTTCCATCATTTTGGCTGTTCGATGCTTGAGTCTAATATGCATACACTTGCTTTTAATATGTATATATATTTCAGATAATATGTATTTTATCCCAAGAATTTTCTTATCCCATAGAAACATTAGAAAGACCATAGCTTGGCTCAGACCTGTAAGCCGCTGTTGCTGTCTTCGCCTCTGAATCCACAAGAGGAGAACAACGAGAAAGGCCAACACAATGACGCCAAGGATCCCAAATGCAACAAGGGATGCGTGACCTAAGTGCAAGTAAGTATCACAAGAGATGATGTCTTAGCTAACAGACTGAGGTCCCTGGTACCATCCCTCTCTTAAATACAGGATGGCTGAAGTAAGTTTCCCAATCCTCAGAAAGACTTCTGACCGGGGTGCCTGGGTGACTCAGTCGTTAAGCGTCTGCCTTCAGCTCAGGTCATGCTCCCAGGGCCCTGGGATCGAGCCCCGCATCGGGCTCCCTGCCCGGTGGGAAGCCTGCTTCTCCCTCTCCCACTCCCTCTGCTTGTGTTCCCTCTCTCGCTGTGTCTCCCGCTGTCAAATAAATAAATAAAATCTTTAAAAAAAGAAAAGAAAAGGAAGACTTCTGACCCAAAGTCTCTTAAAAAAGATTCTAAATAATGCAGACAATTGGACCCATGCTCATAAACCCCATGATATACCTCCAGCATTTGATGATCTCTGGGTCATGGCAATTTCTGTAGGAGAAAAGAGAAGGAAACTCAATTTGGGGAGTAATGTGTAGAACAAATATTTCTATTTTTTTATGTGAGCCTCGGTGCCTCTCAACCAAGTAAACTACTCCTTCCCACCTAAAACTAGGGTCCCTTTATCCTTATTCTTCCTGTACAGAGATACATATAAGTTATATGCTTTTCCTTGGTGAAAGCCAATGTATAACAACAAATGTTCTCATCGTTCCTTCAGATTGAAATATCATCATTCTGGGCGCCTGGGTGGCTCAGTTGGTTAAGCGACTGCCTTCGGCTCAGGTCATGATCCCAGAGTCCTGGGATCGAGTCCCACATCGGGCTCCCGGCTCAGCAGGGAGCCTTCTTCTCCCTCTGACCCTCTACCCTCTCATGCTGTTTCTCTCTTTCTCTCTCAAATAAATAAATAAAATCTTAAAAAAAAAAAAAAAGAAATATCATCATTCTTTCCCCACCAGGTCCCTGTGTTGAGGTGTCCAGTCTTGACACAAGGCACTTCAATGCCCACCCCCTCATTGCTGCCTGAGATTCCAAGCTTACTCCAGGCTCCTGGCACTCACCTGAGCACCTCACAGCAGCATCTTCCTTGTGCCCACAGTCACTGTGCCCCCAGGGTCTGGCAGGACAATCCCACAAGGAAGACTCATTTCCTTTGCATGTCACTTCATTGAGCCATATGGGCCCAGTGCCCTGGCCAAATGCTGCCTCTTTTAGTGCCTCTAAGGCTGGGCCACAGCCCGCCTGTCGACACACCACCTGCGCGTCTTCAAGGTCCCAGGAGTCATCACACACTGTCCCCCAGGAACCTCCATGCCAGAGCTCCACACGTCCAGAACAATTAGAGGTTCCTTCTTGAAGTCTTATCTTGTCTGAAAAATCACAGACACCTAAATCATTTCTGAGAACATAAAAACTTCTAAGAGGTCACAGAGGAAAAGAGAGATTTGAAATTCTTTTTAGATCTCTATTTTAATACTTTGCTATTTAATGTGCATTTAAAAATATATTTTTAACAAAATTTATCCTTTATGAAAGCCTATGTCCTTTCAGCAAACTGGATGTATTTCATCCTGGACATCAGAACATTAGTGTGGGGGCACCTGGGTGGCTCAGTTGGTTAGGCATCAGCCTTTGGCTCAGGTCATGATCCCAGAGTCCTGTGATTGAGCCTTGAGTTGGGGTCCCTAATCAGTGGGGAATCTGCTTCTCCCCTTTCCTCTACCTCTCCCTACTGGTGCATGCTCTCTCTCCCTCTGTCTGTCTCTCCTGCTTGCTCTCCCTCTCTCTCTCAAATAAATAAATACTTTTTTAAAAAAAATAACATTAGTGTGAGTCAGAAAATGTGAAATAAACAAAGTTAACACTGTATAATGTTAATTTCTCTCAAAGAGAAAACGATTTAGGAGATTGCCAGGTACATAAAAAACCTCTTCCAGGGGCGCCTGGGTGGCTCAGTTGGTTCAGCGACTGCCTTCGGCTCAGGTCATGATCCTGGAGTCCCGGGATCGAGTCCCGCATCGGGCTCCCTGCTCAGCGGGGAGTCTGCTTCTCCCTCTGACCCTCCTCCCTCTCATGCTCTCTGTCTTTCATTCTCTCTCTCTCAAATAAATAAATAAAATCTTTAAAAAAAAAACAACAAAAAAAAAAACCTCTTCCAGTGTAAGAAGATGGAGAATGGCAAAATACTTCAGGATTGATATTTTTGACTGCTTCCCTTCTTCTATTAGTAAAGCAAGATAATATTTGAAAGAAAAGTGGGAGGAGGGGTGCCTGGGTGGCTCAGTTGGTTGAGCTCAGGTCATGACCCAGGGGTCCTGGGATCGAGTCCCGCGTCGAGTTCTGCTCAACAGGGAGCCTGCTTCTCCCTCTCCCTCTGCTCATGCTCTCTCTCAAATAAAAAAGTATTAAAAAAAAAAGGAAAAGTGGGAACGGTAAGGTAGACCATTCAATAGTCAACTACTGAATTATATATTTTCTGCTCTTCATGTGTTCTCAGAGAAAGCAATTAAATAAAACTTTCAAGAAGACCGTGGGGAGTGTAATGCTTTTTGGACAACTAACCCGTGATCCTGAATACCTATAAGCCAAATTAAATGAAACCAATTACACCATCAGGGTAGAAGAGGCAGCAGAGGTTATTCATTCCTACTTAATGAGATCAGAAGATGATAGTAGAATTAAAAATGGAATTCTCATATCAACCAGCGGATACTCACCGGCACATATGATCCAGGTCTCCTCTGAAGGGCTGGCCACTCTCTGTTTCCATGGAGCAGATGGACACTGCCATAATGTGTCGGGTCCTTTCGGGCACTGGACATTGTCCACCCACATGTGTCTGGATGTTGGTTTGTCTAAAGATGCAGGGATGATGTCTCCTCTGTCTGCACAGCCCAGCTGCCTGCATACCACCTCCACGGTGGCTGCAGACATACCACTTTTGCCAACGCTGCCCCAAGCTCCATTGTAAAAAACTTCCAGACGCCCTGCACAACTGTGTCTGTTGGTTTCATCAATCAGTCTCAGAGACATGAACTCTGGGGTGAAATACAGAGTTAGTAGTTTCACATCTTCTCTGAAGATTCACAGGGCTCCCTCCCTTTACTCTAAGGTAGAATGGTTTTAAAAATAGGTATAATATGTCAATTACTAGTAATTCTTTAGTAACTTCTGGATGATTTAGTAGATTTCGATAAAATGTATTATGTTCTACACTAAATATAGTATAGCTCTATAAATAGCGTATGGTGTTCTAGTATTGGGTTTTGTGCTTAGGGACCTCTTTAGAAGACCACCAATGATTCTAAATTGATTTCTAAATCTTAATCAAGGGCTCAGAGCCTTTATATCAATCATTTAGTTTGTATTTTTCTCCCTAAATTACTGCAGTTTTAGCCTCAAGAAACTTATTTCGTTAATTTTTTTTGCAGCTCTCTTGATAGTTAACATTTATGGAGATACTCAGACACTAAAACCAATGTTGTGTACATTACCTTAAAATAAAATATTTCCTTTTCTGACTCTTCATAGTTGGCTGCATATGTCCTCTACCAGTTTATGGTATTAAATGCAAATGATATCAAATCACTTCTGGCATACAGAATTTTTCACTTCCCCAAGTAACCAAGTCATAAATTCTGTTTTTCCCAATATACTACAACTGAGTACAGTTCTCAACTTCACAAGAGTTTCTAAAGCTTGCCATGTATACAGAATAAAAGCAGTGGCTTCTTATGATAATTTTTGCTCCTATGACAAGTAAGTTTCATTTGCCTATCATGAAAAATTACTTGGGTATGGTAATTATCTTTTGCCCTGTAGAAGGTAGTGCTGGGTTTATTTCTTCTTGTCCCTTTTAATCTACTTCTTTATACGGTGATATCAAGTGGTGCACTGAATGTAGCTCCATATATATTCATAAAAGAAGTTCTCAGTCTTAGTTTTGTTGTCATGTTCATGATATGCAAGCCTATTTCTGTATTTTCCTCTTTCTGATGTTATACTACCTTGCACATGGGGTAGCATTAATTAATCAAATCCACATGTTGGGACCCTGACTCAAGCAATAGTTCCCTCTAAACCTGCTTCTCAGGGAATTCTCTCAGTTGAATATCCCTCACTCCCCTTGGCTCCTCCTCAGTCCTTTCTTAAGTAATTGTGACCAGAGCTTCCGTGTAGAACTTACCTGAGCAGATAACTCCTGCATCCTCCTTATGTCTGCAGTTGTGCCGCCCCCAGCCATGTGAACGGCATTGCCAAATACGAGATTCTTTTCCATTGCAGTTCACCTCATCCAGCCAGATGGGCCCTGTTCCTTCCCCAAAATGAGCAGAGCCAGTGGCATTAATGGCCATTCCGCAGCCTAGCTGTCTGCACACCACGTGGGCATCACTCAGGTCCCAGCTGTCATCACAGATGGTGCCCCAGGAGCCCTCATGGTAGATCTCTATTCTCCCAGCACAGCGACCACCTCCATTTACCAGGCGAAGCTGACCACTCCCTGAAAGGAGAAAATAAAATGTTAATAAAAATGAAGGGGGGGGGGAATCGGAGGGAGAGATGACCCATGAGAGACTATGGACTCTGAGGAACAAACTGAGGGTTTTAGAGGGGAAGGGGGTGGGGGGATGGGTTAGCCCGGTGATGGGTATTAAGGAGGGCACGGACTGCATGAAGCACTGGGTGTTATACGAAAACAATGGATCGTGGATCGCTACATCGAAAACTAATGATGTATTGTACGGGGACTAACATAATATAATAAAATTTAAAAGAGTTAAAAAAAAAATAAAACACATCCATAAGGATTGAGATCATTTTTCTAGATTGGTCACTGATTCTCACCTATGCAAGTAACATCACTCTCTTCTGGAATGGTAGATCTCGTCGTGTCCAGAGATGATGAGTTGCATGGCGATAGCGTCTGACTCTGATTTCCTGCAAACACCAAACTGCTCAGTCATACAAGATACAAAAAGTTAGGGTGAGGAAGGGAGATCCGATGAAGTGTAAGACAGATGAGCTGAGAACAAACAGCTTTAGAGAGAGGGGAAGGTGGTAGGTCAACCAGGCTAGGAATGAATCAAACACTTTGAGAATGGCTGGTACACGGTAAGCACCAGATACGTAATTATGAGGTTTGTGAAAATTAAGTTTACTTTTCCTCTAAAAAGACACATGAGGTTAATATTCTGGCACACTTCTCATGATCCCTTAAAATAGATCATGCCCTTTTACTTTTGTTCTTCATCTCTATAGGTACACCTGCTCTGAAGGCACGCCACCATGAGAAATGTTTGTCATTGGCTGTCCGTCATCCTCTTACCTGAGCAGATTACAGAGGCCACTTGCCCGGCTGAACATAGCGGCGCACCCAGAGCAGTTACAGGACAATCTCCCATATGCTGCTCAGTCCCAGTGCAGTGAAACATGTGCCTCCAGATCGGACCACTTCCTTTCCCAAAATGCGCTCCTCCTGGGGTAGAAAGGGCTGCTCCACATTTGAGCTGCTGGCACAAAATGTGGGCATCTTCCATGTCCCAATGAGAGTTGCAGAGGGATCCCCAGTTCCCAAGTATCTTAAGCTCCACTCTTCCCTCACATTGGGACTTGCCATTCACCAAACGAATTTCTGTGTATCCTGGAAGGAGACAGGGCTTTTAAAAAGATGTCTGCAATTACCTAACCCCACCCTCTTCACAGTATGGGAACAACTTGAACATGTTCTCTGGGCCTCACTTGAGCAGACGACTCCAACATCCCTGCTGTGGCTACAAGTCCCATCTGGCCGGGGGGCTACTGAGCAGAGTGAAAGATGGGACTCCTGCCCCTCACACTGGAATTCTTCAGCCCAGATCTGTCCATTTCCTTCTCCAAAGTGAGCTCCCCCTAGGATGGAAATGACTGTGCCACACTGTAACTCTCTGCACAGCACACTGGCAGCTTCCAGAGAGAAGTCAGAGTCACAGACGGTGCCCCACCTGTCGCCATGTTTCACTTCAACACGACCAGAGCAGGGAACTTCTCCTCCAACGAGTCTGGGTTCCCTGTGGGCTGAAAATGATACTATTTCAGTGAGAAATGACATGATTCCTAGATTTTCCTTCATGATGCGACTGGAAAGGGGATGTTGGGGTGTTTAATGATTTTTCATACTTGTTCCCCTTGGCTTTTCTGCCTGGAGTTGGGCATAGCAAATTCTAGATCTCCCCATTCCTCACTGGACCAATTCATCTGAGAGAATTTTAGAACTTTGTTTCTTGGCATCAACCATTCCTAGAAGCATGATAACTCTTCCCATTTAATATTTTGTGTACATTATTCATAACACTGGAGACCATAGATGATACATAGCTTCTCTTTTTATTTTGTAGCCTTATATTCATTTCTCTACCCACCGCAGTCTAGTGTTGGCCCCAACCTTTTTGAATGGTTTAATATAAAGTGTTGCAGTATACTTCCTGTTTTCAAACTGAACATGGGATTTCTTCTTCCCTTTGATATATGTTACACTTGATACATGAGATACTCCTTTCTCCTGTTTTCTCCTCCTTCCCGTCTGACAGTGCTTTACTAGACCACTTCATGCA
This sequence comes from Leptonychotes weddellii, assembly GCF_054177405.1. NCBI lineage: Eukaryota > Metazoa > Chordata > Mammalia > Carnivora > Phocidae > Leptonychotes > Leptonychotes weddellii. Next base: position 72,970,114 of record NC_138373.1, read on the forward strand.
TTCCCTGACCAAGATGCTGTCCTCAACTCCCTCACCTTCTCTTAAATGCCAATAAATATGTTTTTATCTCTATGTTTCTCTTTAACTTTATATTCATAAACCTATCTACTTGGACATCAGAATATAAGGTGTTCAAAATCGAATGAATTATTTTACTGACAGGACCACAGTATTCTTTACTCAATTAATGACATCCAGACCAAATTAGAATCACTTAAAAATTGAACCACTTCTTTATCTCATAAATAATGGTAATGATAATGACAGTAGTGAGCATTAAATGAGCACCTATTTTATTTATGGCACTTTACTAAATATTGAGCAAACATTATTTCACCTAATCTTTACAGTCTCCTCAGGGGATAATTATTAGTATCATCCCAATTTTACAGACAAGGAAACTGAAACAGAGAGGTGTAGTAATTTGCTGCAATCACATAGAGAGTTACTGAAGGGCCAGGATTCGAAGGCAGGCAGTATGTTCCAGAGCCTAGAATCCTGACCTTCTCAATACACTGCTCATGTGGAACATCACCAAGGTCAGTCAGTCCTCCAGGACATTTCTCCTCCTTATTTGTTGCTACTGCTTTTTCTTTTAAGATTTATTTATTTATTTTGGGGGGGGGCAGGGGGAGGGACAGGGGAGAGGGAGAGAGAGAATCTCAAGCAGATGCCCCGCTGAGCGCAGCACCCGACACAGGGCTCAATCTCATGACCCTGAGATCATGACCTGAGCCAAGAGTCAGATGCTTAACTGAACCACCCAGGCGCCCCTGTTGCTTACTACTGCTTTAATGTAATTTGTCATCTTATGTCATGTAGACCTTTGCAATGGCTTCCTAAGCAATCTTGTTTCTAAGCCTTCTTTCTAATAAATATATGCATGCCCACAGATATGTTATTACATTTCAAGTATTTTCACATGATTTCTTTGTCTTCAAGGCAATTCAACGTTTCTTTACTATTTATGCAATAATTTATCATTTCAACAAATAGTATTAAGGACCTACAATGTTTTAGGCATTTGGGTGGTCTAAAAAGTCTGTCACAGTTCAGTCCATCAGTGAAAATAGCTACTGCTACTAATAATAATCATAACCATAGCAGTTAACATGTATTGATCACTTGCTGTGTAATTCCTGTGAAGCAGGTATTATAACTACCACTTTTCTTTTGAGGCAATTGAAGCACAGAGAGCTTTGGTAGATACTCCAATGTCACACATCTATTAAAATTAAAGAGAGATAATAAACAGTAATTTCTTAGCATACTTTAAAATACTTTATGATGTCACCTTTAAAGCTTTCATGTCTATTACTCTATCAATCATACCTGATGTTCCGGCCTTAAAGAATCCTGGTCATGCCATGTTTCTGGGCCTCTGCAGAAACTTTTCTCTCCACTTATAATGTATTTCCCAACCTTTGTACCTGGGAAAAAGCTACTTCTTTTCAAGGTTACTCAATCTCTCATTGAACACCCTCTCCCTCAAAAACACACAGGTGAGCAGAAGATATACATGCTCAAATAATGATGAGTCCAGGGGTGCCTGAGTGGCTCAATCTGTTAAGTGTTTGCCTTCAGCTCAGGTCATGATCTCATGGTCCTGGGATCGAGCCCTACATCGGGCTCCCTGCTCATGGGGAGTCTGCTTCACCCTCTGCCCCTCCCCCATCCTGGTGCGCTCTCTCTTTCTCTCTCTCAAATAAAATATTAAAAAAGCAAATAATGATGAGTCCAAAACTAAAAATATATGTTAGATACAAAACTAATAAATGAAGGAGTCATCAGCCCTGTTGGAGGCTTTGCAGGAAAACTATAGAGAGTGCTATAAATTCGAGCTGAGTTTTGAAATAAAAAGATAAGGAGTTTGGCAAATAAGCGATGTGTAAATCCACAATTAATGGATACGGTCATAGGGGCGCCTGAGTGGCTCAGTCGGTTAAGTGTCCTACTCTTGATTTCAGCTCAGATCATGATCTCAGGGTCATTAGATTGAGCCCCATGACAGGCTCTGCACCTAACGTGGAGCTTATTTAAGATTCTTTCTCTCCCTCTGCCCATCCCCTGCTCTCCCTCTCTTAAAAAAATAAAATAAAATATAAAAATAAAGGGTACAGTCATGAAATATGGCATAATTGAGGAATTATGAATAATTTAGTATGAATGGGATTTAAAATGTAAAGAAAAGAAGCACCAGAAATAAAGCTAAAGAAATGGAGCTCAAGTTTTAAGAACACTCTTTGCCAAGTACAACCATCAAGATAAGTAAGAGTTTCTTTTAACATACTCAGAGATGATTGAAATTATTTGGGGAATACAAACTAATTCCTTTAATTAATTTTTTAAAGAAAGGAAGTGCATTTGAAGGACCTTCTAAAGGGCATACGTCTTTTAGAAGTGCCTGCTGTCAAACATCACTAATTCCCTTGACATTACTCTCATCGTGACACAGATATCCTATCAACACTTGCCAGTTTCTGAAAATGTTTTAGATCTGACTATATTCTCTATTGTAGCAGTATAAAATACCTCAGCACATTAAAATTTCACCACTTATCCATTAAATCTGTACAAAGCAAGTTTCTACACAAATGTGAGTTGAAGAACACATTGCTTTCTAAACACAGCTCCGAGTTTAAAGCAAATAATGTCCCTACCCCACAAATAATGAAGGACTCTTGAGTCCTTAATTTCTTCGTGCTAAATCATTATCTGAGCATGAAATTCCTCTAAGATATCATTAGCTAGTATGCATATGATCCCATTCCACTTTGGGAGAGATATAAACCTTTAAATAAAGGCAGTTTCTTAGACTGAGCCAAAGTCAGCTTTCTTGTAACCTCTTGTTCTCTCATCTGGATCCCTCTCGAACAAAATAAAACACAGCTGATGCCAAAACAAACCAAAAAATGAAACCAAACCAAATAATTTTCTCTTTGATGGTGAAAACTTGTGAAGCACTCGAAAACAGTTCCCTTCTATAAATATCCTCGTTTCCTTTTTCCCTAAAATGTTTGAATCCTGAGCAAAAGGAGAGTCTTCCATTCAGAAATGACTTGGGAGATTCCATTCTAGCTTTCTTTTTTTTCATGAATCTGTTAGTAACACATTAATCTACACCATGAGTTGGCTTCCTTATATCGTTTACTTTGTGTACATGGTTAGACTATTCATAATTTACTCCTTTAAGAGATTTCTTTCCTGCTAAACCTGTGACTGCATTTTAACATAAAAGCCATTAATTTGATTTTTGTACCTGTATTTAGCTCCTTTGATCAATAATTTAAACTTTCCCCTGGCATAAGTAACTGAATTTGTATTTCTTTCTTTCCCTAGAAGTAAATAAATGAAGACAGAAGAACAAATATAAGAATTCATTAGAATTACTTCCTTTTGTTTAGTAATAGATAAAATACACAATATGATTTAAAGAAGCATTAACACATTTTTATCATTTATTCCTTTCCAGACTCTGAAGAAGTATAAATCATTCTAGTATCAAAACTATTTCTCAAACCTTAGTAAATACAGGGGCATCTGGGTAGCACAGTTCGTTAAGGGACTGACTCTTGGTTTCGGCTCAGGTTGTGATCTCAGGGTTGTGGGATCCAACCCGGGGTCAGGCTCTGTGCTCAGTGCTTAGTCTGCTTGGGATTCTCCCTCCCTCTGCCCGCCCCCCCCCACCCTGTGCTCTTTCTCTCTCTAAAAAATAAAAATAAATCTTAAAAATAAAAAACCTTAGTAAATACAGCACAAATCATATGAATTGATGCTTAAGTTCAGATGTTCTCTGTGGCACATACATAGCCATCACAAACAAAATGTCTGGGATTCAAAGCAATTTTGTAGCCAATTTTCTTAGACCAGTTTGTGGCTGGTTTATAGAAACTGCACATCAGAGATAAACTGTTGCTTTATCTTTCTAGTCTTCCTGCTTTGTTGAGTTCTTTGGCCCTTTTCAGACCTAAAGCCCTGTGCTCTACAAAACTAAGAACTCTAAGAATTTAAAGAGATAATGGAATTTGGCAGGCACAGAGATAGTATTTCCATGATTTTCCCCCCTGGAAATCTTCTGGAAGTACCAAGAAATCAAGAAACAAAATTAAAGGGGCAGCTAGGTGGCTCAGTCAATTAAGTGACCAACTCTTGGTTTTGGCTCAGGTCATGATTTCATGGGTTGTGGGATCGAGCCCACTTCCGTTTCAGGTTCCTTGCTCAGCAGGAAGTTGGCTTGAGATCCTCTCCCTCTGCCCCTCCCCCTACTTGTACTCGCTAGCTCACTCTCTCATAAATAAATAAATCTTTCAAAAAAGAAACAAAATTACAAATTCTATTTCTAGCAAAACAAGAAGAGTGCTAAAACCTAGGTACCCACTAAGTAGAAGAGCTTCTAAAAACTGCACGAATATAACAAAAGAGTTTACAAAAGAAGACAAAGAGCACACACACCGTACTTAGCAAACAAAAATATAGTTCTGTAAACAGAAGGGCCCACCTTCTGCTGCAAATTTATGCTATTTCTATTTGGGATTTCTATTATATACAGTTGAATAGAATCCTAAATAATTCAGAATGTTACCAAAACTGCGTGCTCTAGTAATAAAACCTAAATTTTGGATGCGGTTGAATGGAATGGATGGAAAAAATATATAATAACTCAGATATTATAGGCTGGAAAGCTAATGTCTTGTTATCCACGGTAAGATATTTGGACAAGTGTCACCTTGAAAAGAAAACGATGTGTGCTCTGAAGCTGAAAAATCAGAGAGTGTACTTGGAGAACAAAAAAAAAACTGAAAAAAAAAATCGTAATGTTGGCATGACGTAAATCCTCCTTGCCACTTTTAGCATTTACAAGAGAGAGATGAACTCAGACTTGAAGTAGCCACACTGAAAGAAAAAAATAGAAGGAAAAATACCAATTTTGTGAGGGAGGTATGTTCTGCCTTCAGCAACTACATAATGAAATGAGAGACCTATAATTGGGAACTTGCAGGATTGGAAACAAAACAAAACAAAACAAAACCCTAAGCATCCCTATCCCCCAAACTGAGGTGGTGATAAAACTGTAGGCTTAACAGAAAATAGAATTGATACTCCACAAAGTCCATGAGCCTACCAGCAAAGACAGGACTTTGGTCTTGCTTTTTCTCCCAAACCCCAGGTTTCAAATGACCTTAGGGCAGTGAAGGAGCTAGTCATAGCAAAGATCAAAGTTTATAAATATATTCCTTGACTCTGGTTACTTTCAAGTGGCATTACCATGAAAGAAAATTGACCAGAAGAATTCTAAGTTTGGAGAGAATTATTTCGCTGACTTTGAGGACAGCTGACATCAGCCAACAATAACTCAACCTGTAAAGCAATCCAAGGGTCCCTGAACAAAAGTCAGCAGAAAGTGGGTTGTGAAAGGTGTGCAGCCCCCAAACCGCACTTAGATATGACTTTGGAGAGCCTGCAGTAGGAGGAACTGGCCCAAGAATAGACCTGGGCCCATGAAGGACAATGGACAGAGGACAGCTTCTCAGAGGGCAGAACCTGGACTATCAGATTGGCTTACCAGGAAGCTCACTCAGTTGCTTCTTGACCAATAGGATTTGATAATTACCTCAGAGAAACAACTCTAGGCACTTCTTGGTGACCACAGAACCACCCAGCCTTAAACTGCTTACCTATTTGACTTATTTTAGTGAGAAAGAAGTAAAATTTTCTTTATCCACTCTTATTTGGCTTTCTTTTGGATGCTGCTAAACTAAATGCTAACTAATATAAAATACAATTAATAGGAAAATATTTAGAAGAAAATGATCAGACATACAATAATGCTTACACATGCCCAAACATAAGCAAAGTTCCCCCCCAAAAAAGTTATGTAGAGAAATATAATTCATAGTTGTAGCATGATACATGATGACAATAAATATTATGGATGTATAATATGAC
>NC_138373.1:72976559-72999299 GCF_054177405.1 Leptonychotes weddellii
CTGGGTGATAGACATTGGGGAGGGTATGTGCTATGGTGAGCGTTGTGAATTGTGTAAGACTGATGAATCACAGACCTGTACCTCTGAAACAAATAATACATTATATGTTAAAAAAAAAAAAAGAAGAAGATAACAGGAGGGGTAGAATGAAGGCGAGGAATCGGAGGGGGAGATGAACCATGAGAGACTATGGACTTTGAGAAAGAAACTGAGGGTTCTAGAGGGGAGGGGGTGGGGAGGATGGGTTAGCCTGGTGATGGGTATTAAAGAGGGTACGTTCTGCATGGACCACTGGGTGTTATAGGCAAACAATGAATCATGGAACACTACATCAAAAACTAATGATGTAATGTATGGTGATTAACATAACATAATATAAATAAATAAATAAATAAGTCAGAGCAATGAAAAGTATACCATAGGAAATATAGTCGGTAACACTGTAATAACTTAGTATGGTTACAGATGGTGACCACACTTACTGTGGTGGACAGCTAATAATTTATGGAATTGTTGAACCAATATGTTGTACACCTGAAACTAATATAACATTTATGTCAATGATGCTTCAATAATAACTTTTTTAGAAAAAGAAGACAGGGGGTGCCTGGGTGGCTCAGTTGTTAAACGTCTGTCTTCAGCTCAGGTCATGATCCCAGGGTCCTGGGATTGAGCCCCGCATCGGGCTCCCTGCTCAGGGGGAAGCCTGCTTCCCCCTCTCCCACTCCCCCTGCTTGTGTTCCCTCTCTCGCTGTGTCTCTCTCTGTCAAATAAATAAATAAAATCTTAAAAAAAAAAAAGAAAAGAAAGAAAAAGAAGACAGGACTTTTCAGTACAGAGAACATGTACTATAAAAAGAGTTTCTGGGGCGCCTAAGTGGCTCAATCAGTTAAATATCTGACTTCGGCTCAGCTCATGTCTCGGGGTCCTGGGATCAAGCCCCGAGCGGGACACCCTGCTCAACGGAGAGTCTGCTTCTCCCTCTCCCTTTGCCCCTCCCCCTACTCTCTCTCCCTCTCTCAAATAAATAAATGAAATCTTTAAAAAAAAGGGAGAGGGGCACATGGGTGGCTCAGTCGTTAAGCGTCTGTCTTCGGCTCAGGTCATGATCCCAGGGTCCTGGGATTGAGCCCCACATCGGGCTCCCTGCTCAGCCGGGAAGGCTGCTTCTCCCTCTCCTACTCCCCCTGCTTGTGTTCCCTCTCTTGCTGTGTCTCTCTCTGTCAAATAAATAAATAAAATCTTTAAAAAAAAAAAAAAAAAGGAAAACATTCCTAACAGGAGATCTAGAGGCCACATTTTATCTAGAGGTTTGTTTGACTATCACAGAGTTTTTATTGGAATTCTTTGTTTTTTATTGGAATTTCTTTGTTTTCTTGTTAAATATATATTTGCATGTGTTTAGGTGATATGCACACACTCCGGTTTGCCCAGGACTCAACACTGATTCATTACCTGTCTATGACTACCTGGTTTGCATTATACACCTGGCCCCTTTGTGACCACTTCCTTAGTCTAAAAGCAAGCAAAGAGAAAAGGGGACCTCATCATTACCACTTTCACCTCCCCCAATCAATATTCCTCAAAAAACAGAGCTTGATCCTGAGCCATCTCTTATAATAAATAAGTTGCCCCTTTCTTCTGGCAGGTTTAGCGTTTGCTGCCACAATACAGTTTACTGGGAGTCCTCAGCATTGAGAAGAAATGTGCTGATTGGGGACCTAGAAAGATTTTGGTGGGTAAAGGAGAATGGAAGGTAACTCCTGTGCTTTTTTCGATCCCCAATCCCTCTCGCTTTCTTCAGCTAACAAATTCCATCTCTGCTGTAGGAATCCCATTCTTTGTAGTTCAAACAATAGATGGTCATGTTGTCCAACAACAACAAAAGGCCAATGTAAGAAATAGAAAAAGAGCCAGAACCCCCATGACACTGTTTCAGTGTTTGAATCCAGCCATGCCTGAAGCCAACAGTACCTCTGGATTTCCCAGTTTTCTGAGTCAGTACCCTCTTTCCCTAAAGTTAGTTAGTTAGTTAGTTAGTTAAAGTTTGAATTGAGTTTTCGTCATTGGAAGAAAATAAGATATCTGGTGAATACAGGGACATTTTTACTCTATTACATTTTTCTGAACTTTCTCTGGGGTTCAGGACCTACTAAGCTTCAAACTAAGAATTCAAGTGAAAAAAGGTGTGTCATCCCTGCACACACAAATCCACTGTCCCTGTGCCCTGAGCAAGCATGGAACACGAAAGTCTCTAGACAGAGTCCGTTCATACCATAGCACTAGCTTAAATGAGGTTTTAGTAGAAAACCAAACTATTTTTTATCATTTGATTCTGTGAATTTGAACTAATATTTTGGGAAGGGGTGGGTTAAACTCTTTGCAGGTAGAGGATGATAAGGAATGTGATTTGTTTTTAAAATTCATCCCAAGGGGGCACCTGGGTGGCTCAGTTGGTTGGGCGACTGCCTTCGGCTCAGGTCATGATCCTGGAGTCCCGGGATCGAGTCCCACATCGGGCTCCCTGCTCGACGTGGAGTCTGCTTCTCCCTCTGACCCTCCCCCCTCTCATGCTCTCTCCCATTCTCTCTCTCAAATAAATAAATAAAATCTTTAAAAAAAAATAAATAAATAAATAAATAAAACTCATCCCAAAAGTACAATTTGCTAGTTAAGCTGGTTTTTTTTTTCCTTTTCTCTTTTTCTTTCTTCTCTTTTTTGGGGGGGTTGGGGGGAAGAGGAAGGATTGGATTATTCTCTAAACACCTCCTTCTATCCTCATGACTGGGATCTCAGTTTCCCTGTTCATCCTTCCTCCCCAACCTAGTTATTCTCATTTCAGTTAAGATAAAATCTCCACAGGTATCAGATGGGGAACCTGAAACTAGGTCATAATAAGGTGATTGAGGAAGCAGGCCTCACTCTGTTTTTAAGAGTTCAGGCTTTTCAGACTCTTACCCCCTTTCTTTTGTCCTCTCAGGAAGAATAGAACAAACCCAGATCAGTCCTTACCTAAGCAAATCACTGCAACATCCTCAGAGTGATCACAGTTATGCTTTCCCCATCCTTCGTGCTTGCAGTTCCAGAGAGCTGACTCATTTCCACTGCATATAAGATCATCAAACCAGATTGGTCCAGAACCTTCTCCAAAATTAGCTGAACCAGAGAAACTGACAGCACTTCCACATTCGAGCTGTTTACAAACCACAGAAGCATGATCTATGTTGAAGTTATCATCACACACTGTTCCCCACTGTCCTTGGAACTTGACCTCTATTCTTCCAGAACACTGGTTTCCTCCATTCATCAGCCTTATCTCCAAGTTGGATCCATCTAGAGCAGAGAAAAGACCAGAGTTCAGAAGTGATATTCATTCAGAAGTGACTTTAGGAAATAAGATTTCTCTGGACGTTTGAGATTTGATGCTGTCCTTAAAAATGGTGCCTCATTTTGGATGCTGCCCATCTTTACATATTGGGGAATTTTAATCTTTTAAAGACCAGCTAACAATGAGGACTTTCCTCTACACCTACTTACCAAGGAAAACGTTTTACAGCTTAAAATTTGCTTTCTGTTTTGTTTTATTTCCTTCCATTGTTAAGACAAAGTAAGCACTCTTTCATATAGAAATTGATAAATTTGACTTAAAGCAGTTATTTTAAAAACTAGAGAAAATAAAATTAGTTCATCCAACAAAGTAGCAAAAATGGAAAACTGGTCGTTTGTTGAACATTTAAAATCTTTATTTTAATCTGTCTTTATTATCTACAGTTCAGAGCATGAAGAATTACCTGAAGTCAAATATAAAATTAGAAAACCGGAAAAAGGGGAAAATAAAAATGCCTAAGCATTCACAATAGTTTGCAAAAGCATCCTATGGTATACCAAATTAATAAAAATTAAAGAAAAAATAAGTCAAAATAATTCATTTCTTACCAATCTCCTGTTTGAATCAAAGCTTCCCCTCCCCCAAAGCATCTGGTACCATTTTTAGCAAAGAACAGCTCTTTCATAAAGGAAATTCTCTCTATACGCTCTTCCCTAGATTTTCTATGAGGACTAAAATACCCAAGAAAAGGAGATTTGGGATGAAATCTGGGGACACATCACATAAAAAAAAAACTGTTTGGGCTTGAACAAAATTTTTAGAGGCTCTCTTTTTGAGAAAGGGATTCACTTTTAGAAGCTCTAAATACCAGGCAAAGACCTCTACTTAACAGGATTTTTTATTCTGGACAATTAATAATCATAAAAGTAGTAGTTCACAATTAAAATATGCATCTTATGTTCCAAGTGTATCACCTAAGCTATCAATCTTTACAACATTGAGCATTACGTGTTATTCCCACTATCCCTACTTCACAGATAAGCATTCTCAGTTTGCCTAATTGTCACAGGATCATACACCTAGAAAACAGTAGAGTCAGGAGGTTAAAAGAAAAAGCAGTCTAACACCAGCCTTTATTCTCCTGACTGTTATACTATATTGTCCCTGCGCGTGTGATGATAACATAACCTCCCAACAGGTAGAGGTTCTAAGGATTGAGCATTAGTCAGGTTGGGGAAATCTCAGAAATATAGCCTCTGAAACCTCATGGAACTAGGGAGTCCTTGGGCAACTAGGCATGTACCAGTTGGAGCATTCACTGTATAAACTTCAAAAAGCAAATTTGATTAATTCTATCCTTAAGTATGAAAAAACAGAAAACAAGAGTTAAAAGTGCTACACTGATGTCTTAGCTTAAACAGCTCTGTAGGCTGCAATAATTATAGTAAGAGTCTGGCAAGAGTTGTTTTTTTTTTAAGATTTTATGTATTCGTTTATTTGAGAGAGAGAGAGAGAGAGTAGGGAGGAGCAGAGGGAGAGAGACAAGCAGACTCTGTGCTGAATGTGTAGCCAGACCGAGGCTCAATACCACCACCCCAAGATCATGACCTGAACCAAAATCAAAGGTCTGACGCTCGACTGACTGAGCCACCCAGAATCCCTGAGCCTGGCAAGATTTATTAGGATTTTTAACTTTGCTGTAGATGCTCCATGTAAATGTTACTATTGTTATTCCCTATCTTTCCCCTGTAATGATTAACAATAAAAGACAAGAAGAGGGAGGAGGGGGAGGAGGGGGAGGAGGGGGAGGAGTGGGAGGAGGAAGAGGAAGAGGAGGAGTGGGGAGCGCAAGGATGGAAGGAAGGGAAAAGGAAAAAGTAGAGCTCTACATGTATTAAAGCACTGAGTTTTCAGAAACTAAAGTTTAGAAAAGTTTAACAACTTGCTCAAAATAACATTCATGAGCAGCTGAGTTGGAATTTAGTCCCGCATTTTTCTTTTTTCTTTTTTTTAAAAGATTTTATTTATTCATTTGACAGAAATAGATACAGCAAGAGAGGGAACACAAGCAGGGGGAGTGGGAGAGGGAGAAGCAGGCCTCCTGCAGAGCGAGGAGCCCAATGTGGGGCTTGATCCCAGGACCCTTGGATCATGACCTGAGCCGAAGGCAGATGCTTAACGACTGAGCCACCCAGGCACCCCCCGCATTTTTCTAGATACTAGCCTGTGTTGTTCTCAATACACCCCAATGCCTGGAGAGAGATTAGTCCTTTCTAAAAATCAGTCCCATGGAGGAGATGGTCTCCAAGAAAGAGGCTAGGAGAGAGAGGCCAGTGAAATGAACAAGGAGAAATGGGAAGCCCAAGAATCTGAATTGGGTCATAAATATGACCCTGGGATTTACAGCAGAAAGGTCTGACGCAGAACTTTCTGAGTTATTGTAAGGTCAACTGAGATACAATTTATGAAATGTTTTATAAATCAAAACCACCATGGGGCATCTAGGTGGCTCAGTTGATTAGGCATCTGACTTGATTTCGTCTCAGGTCATGATCTGAGATCGACCCTGTGTTGAGCTCCATGCTCAGTGGGGAGTCTGTTTGAGAATTCTCTTTATATTCTCTCTCTCTCCTTCTCCCTCTGCCCTTCCCCCAGCTCTCTCTCTCCCTCTCTCTCAAATGAAATAAATAAATAAATCTTTAAAAAAACCCACAACAAACCACCATTAAATAAAATGAACAGCATTATACACTGGAAAAAGCAATTATACTTGGCAAAACATCCTTCCTCCAACAAAGGATTAGTGCTAGGAATATTTATATCTCGATTCAGTAAGTTGAATATCAGTGAATGACAAAAAGGTCAATGCACAAAAGCAGCACATTACTGAGAAAGAGGACAAAGAATTCACTTAGATATCATACTTTTATGTAGGAGTAGAGACTTATAGTAAGATTACTGACTGTAAAATTGAGGCTGGTCACTTCCTTATTGATTGTGGTATTCAGAATCTCTTTTGATTTTTTAATGGGGTTTGTCATGCATCTTCTGGTCTTTAGCAATAGATTGGGTGATTTTATATATGAACGAGATGACTTACAGAAAACTGGCTCCTTTTCATTTTTAACCCATCTACGTACCACCCCCCCCAAAGCATTTCATGTCGAGGCTTTGACTTTTGTAAGTCCTACCTGAGCAGGTTACTCCAACATCTTGTTGATGAGTGCAGTTATGCTTTCCCCATCCATCATGTTTGCAGTCCCAGAGAGCAGATTCATTCCCTCCACAAGAAACATGATCCATCCAAATGTGTCCAGAGCCTGGCCTGGAATTAGCCCATCCAGTGGCTTTGATAGCAGTGGGACATCCCAGCTGCCTGCAAACCACAGAGACCTCATCCATGCCCCAGCCATTATTACACACAGTTCCCCATTCCTCCTGGACTTTCACCTCCACTCTCCCGGTGCACTTGTCTTCACCATCAGTTAGCCTCAGCTCCTTCTCTGTTCCCCCTGCAACAATGTGTAAAGGCAGCGATTGGTCGGGATCCAGAGCAAGTGGAGAATTATTATTCCTTAGATTACTTATTTTTCAAAGTCAAATTTGAGAAACATTCTGGACTCATCCATGGTACAATAGAAGAATGCTATTTCATGGGAATGCAAGTACAAATATCAGCATCACAGGCTTCAGATGAAGCAAGGACATAAAACCAGTTAAGCTAAGTAACGCAATTGTGAGATTCTTTATAATGTCGATTTATATAATCTCCACAGAGAGTTTACTATGTAAATAATATATTACAAAATTTTATAGGTATGAGCTATGTAAGTTTCTCCAAGTTCGTAAGATTGATAGAAAGAAGGCTCATGATGAGGATGAAGAGACCAGTCTTAAGGAATTTAACGCCCATTACACACATATATGGAAAACACCAAGAATTCTTAAAATACTAGTTGAAATCTGGCTGAAACTTTTCTACTTAAATGGAAGTTGAGATGGAGATATTTTCCTATTATCTCCTATCATGAAAAAAATCCCTCTCCCTCCCCCAAACCACCCACCCCCCAAATGTCTCAGCTACCATCCTACGATTACTTTAACTAACATAGGAACCTGTGGTCTCACTGATATCTATCTGGCCTCCCTCAATACATTTTAAGGTAAATTTTGGCATTTGATTTTATTAAAGTGTTCCTCAAATTCCATTTCATCCCAATAATTCTGAGGTTTTTCCTCTTCTGTATTGTTCCCTATTTTTTAGGTAGACATTATTTTAAATCTTTAAGCAAAATGCACATTTTTTTTCCTGTGAAAGTTAATTTTATTTTGGGGGAACCATGCTATTTTGTTCATATTTTGGTGTCACATGGTTAGGATCTTACTTTGTGCTTTTAATATCTGATCCTTTGAAATCATGAAGCATGCTTTTAAATGCTGTTGAGCCTTCAGGAGTATTATTTGCATTTGACAAAGCACTCACCGAGAGAACTGGTGATCAAACAGGCACTGAGAACTGAGACCACAGCCACAGTGGAGGGGCTAAAGAGGATGAAACATCTTCTACAGTCTGTGAAAAAAGAAAAAAAAGAAGAAAAGAAAAAGGACAAAAGTATTGTCTTCCCAGAAGAGAGAGTTTGGAGAAGACAGATAGTTTCAGAGATTTGAGGTTAACAAGGGAAATCGAACCAAGACAAAGAACCCTTCCTTCTAAAAGGCAAGGTGGACAGGAAACCTTCATACCCAGGACCATGTAGTCTCAGTGAAATAGCTTTGGAAATGTTCATTTTAGAGGTGACCTAGGGGTGAGTAATAAGGAGGAAGTTGTGGATGGAAAAGAATTTCAAGAGCAGACCTTAAAACCTGGAAAATCGCAAAAGCATCGATGAAGCTTAGCAGGGGCACAGAACGAAAGTCAACTACTGAGGTTCCTGTCTCCAAGCCTGCTGGACCCAGATGGTTAGGTGGTAAGCTCCAGGAGGGAATGGATTCTATGTATCAGCCTCAGCACTACTTCACCAGTACCTGGCACAGTACCTGCTAAATGGTAGCTGAACATTGATGGAATAAAGTTACAATGTTTCTATCTGAAAAATCAAAATACTAGATCTTATCCCTAGATAGAGCATAAAGCTCTACAGCTTTCATTACTCTCACTTCTTATTCTTACTCTAACCCGACACTCATGTAAAAGCAAGAATGCGTTGGTAGCCACACAGGAGCATGTGCTTTGGGATAAGTCACTGAACTGTGCACTTAGGACTTGTGCTTTCATGTGATATGCTATACTATGATTAAAAGCTTTGAATAAAGAGCCCCTCGGTGGTTCAGTTGGTTAAGCATTGGCCTTCGGCTCAGGTCATGATCCTGGGGTCCTGGGAGCCAGTCCCAAATTGGGCTTCCTGCTCAACAGAGAGTCTGCTTCTCCCTCTCCCACTGCTTGTTCTCTCTCTCTCAAATAAAGAAATAAAATACTTTAAAAAAATAAGCTCTGAAAAAAATTAAAAATGCTAAATGAGTTTAACACATCCATGTAAATCATGAAGTAGATTTCAACATTCAGGATGCTATTCTAAATTTCCCTATGTGATCAACTTGAAATCAATATTCATTCCTGTATGATCTATCTATGTTTTCTAACAATTATTGTTTTCCTACTCAATACAGTTCAGTTTGTTTCAGCTCCTTTCTTAATTTCACCTCAGCAGTTTTACAAAATTGATGCCAAATCTAATCTTTTTTTATGCCAAATCAAATCTTTATCCCCCATCTTCAATTCTGAATCTATGGCAGATAAAAGTTACTGCCATAAAAGCTTAATGCCCATTTCCCATTCCTTACTCTCCCAATGCCAATCACTATTAAATAAGATCCATTGACTGTTAACTTTATACTATATTAAAAGGCAAATGTAGACTAAATGAGAAATGTTTACCTGCAGATCCAGAGTTTCCATGTGGGACCATTCTGAGTTTGTCCAGTCCAAAGTTTTAATGATTTCTAAATCTTCTTGTATTTTTCCTTAGAAATGTTCTGCTAAAGAGGAGGACCACTAAGACTTCTAAAAATCATCTCACTTCCACAAAACAAAACAAAACAAAAAAACCAGAAAGGCTACATAATGGAGGTGGAGTCAGTCAATGAAAAAAGGGAAGTCATTCATAAACTGAGATTCCCTTTCATGCTCATGTTTTCTTCAATATGGGACATGAAACAGCCAAAAGAAATTGAGAAACATTTACTACAGATTTATAAAAATTAAGGGGAAATATTAACTAATGTCCTATTGCTATTGAAATGAATATTTAGATTTCAGTACTTTGTTTTGGACTAATAGAAACAAGAATGACAATCATTGGGGCGCCTGGGTGGCTCAGTTGGTTAAGCGACTGCCTTCGGCTCAGGTCATGATCCTGGAGTCCCGGGATCGAGTCCCGCATCGGGCTCCCTGCTCGGCAGGGAGTCTGCTTCTCCCTCTGACCCTCCCCCATCTCACGTGCTCTCTCTCTCTCTCTCTGTCATTCTCTCTCTCAAATAAATAAATAAATAAAATCTTTAAAAAAAAAGAATGACAATCATTATGTAGTTATGTCAAAAAACTAAAGTGAAAGAAGCAAAGCATAATTTAATAATATTTTATCACTATAGTCACTTGTAATACTATTACCATAATCAAATGTACCAAATGAATAAATCTGTAGACTGTCTACGGACAGCACTTGCTTTTTCTTTTCTAATGAGATGAATAAAATTAGCCATGACCATTACAGATCTACAAATGGTGCAATACAAATTTATAAGACATAACTTTAGCTCTAAATAACTCAAATTCAAGTGAGAGAAAAATATATGTTAACAATAATAAACAGAGGTTCAAAGCACAGGGCGAAAAATAGAGAAAAAAATGATCATATCAACTGGGAGACAGGAATGAACTGTCAGAAAACTCTTTTCTGTGAGAAGATGCTCAAATTGTGTCCTAAAATATGAGAAGGGCTCTGCCCCAAAGAAAAAGGATAAAGGGATTTAAGGCATAAGAAATGACACATACAAAACAATACAGCCGTATGAAAACATGGAAATTTGATGGTCCATGATGGCATAAACATTCTCAGGTATAAGTGGTGTGCCAGAATAGGGGAGTTTAAGAAGCATCTCCCGTCTTGCAAGGAGATACTACAATCGGGTCAACAAGGGCATGCTGGCTTCTTTCCATTTCTTGGACATAACTAACCTCTTACACACATTGTTCCTTCTGTGTGTATTGCTTCCCGCCACTGTCTTTCCAGAGCTAACCCTTACTCATCTAGCTTTCATTTCTTCGTTAAACACCACTTCACTGGGAAAAATAACCTTAACCTTGAATTACTCAGGAAAATGTGCACTCACAGTAACCTGTGCTTTGAAGATTATAACTCATACTTTTTATAATTATTTATTGTTCATCTTACTAGCTGGTCTTAAAACACCAAGGATAGGAAGCATGTCTTCTTTTTCAACAAGACATCCACCAGCCCTTGCCAAAGGGTAGGCACTTGATAATACCTATTTTTTGTTACTGTGACAAATGTTGTTGATAATGCTGTTATTGTTTCAGAGCTAAACTGCAACATGAAGTTTACATGAAGAAGGGCATCCTGTACCATGCTAAAGAATTTGAACTTTATATTATAAAGGCCTACTCCTTGGCAAGGAAACTCTTTCAAGGCAATAAACTAGAGCAATCATTGGACTTAACCTGTTAGTTTCTCATCTCTCATGGATCACTGTCCTTTGTTGCCTGATATTCAGTGTCTTGAAAATTGTCGTTTCACCTATTTTGTCTGTTTTTCACTTATTTCTGGTGGGAGAATAAATGCACTTCCTTTTTCTTCATTCTTAATGGAAGCAGAAATTTTTTGCTCACTAAGATTTTTCTCTTTTGGGGGCACCTGGGTGGCTCAGTTGGTTGAGCGACTGCCTTCGGCTCAGGTCATGATCCTGGAATCCCGGGATCGAGTCCCACATCGGGCTCCCTGCTCAGCAGGGAGTCTGCTTCTCCCTCTGACCCTCCCCCCTTTCATGCTCTCTATCTCATTCTCTCTCTCAAATAAATAAATAAAATCTTTAAAAAAAAAGATTTTTCTCTTTTGAATTTTGCACTGGTCTATTCCTTCCATTTGCCTACTATTTTTTTTCAATTAGGCTCTTCTTATACTCTTAGTAGATTTAAAAAATAACATTCTACTTTCACTGCATTTTACTCTTGCCCTCCTTTCTATTACCACCCCTGCCTCCAATCATCCTCAATATTGCTACCAAGATAAAATGTAAAACACAAAACATCTTGGGGTGCCTGGGTGATGGTGTTGGGTAAGCATCCGACTCTTGATTTCAGCTCAGGTCATGATCTGAGGGTGGTAAGACTGAGCCCCTTGCGTTGGGCTCTGTGCTCAGTGGGGAGTCTGCTTGAAGATTCTTGCCCTCTGCCCCTCCCCCCCACTTGCTCTCTCTCTCTCTCTAAAATAAATAAATCTCTAAAAAACACACACAAAAAAACATCTTTTTGATACTCCAATTTTGAAAAACATTTACTGTCATTATTTGTCTATCATATAGCCTGTACTTTGAAAATTATAACTTGTACTTTTTATAATTATTGTTCATCTTACTTGCTAGCCTTAATATACCAAGGATAGGAAGAGTGTCTTCTTTTTCAGCAAGTTGAATATATGACTCCTCTATTTGTTATTTCTTGTGACTTTCATTTTTTCCCTTTGCCCTTCAATCCTGCTGCCTGCACTCTTTTCTCTCCCAGCCCTTGTCATGGACAAACACTCCAGTATTTGATGCAGATCCTCAAATATGCATACATGCAGCCTTGTAAAATGAGTTTTGCTTGCTTGTGTTTTTAAATTACATAAATGACATGTTATAACTAAAAAGAGAGGCACCTGGGTGGCTCAGTCGGTTAAGCATCTGACTATTGATGTCAGCTCAGGTCATGATCTCATTTTCATGAGATCAAACCCCATGTTCAAGTGTGGAGCCTGCTTAAGATTCTCTCTCTCCCTCACCCTCTGCTCCCCCCCTAAAAAAAATAAATAAGAAAAGATCATAACAATAATAACAAAGATAAGTAGACAAATGGAAGAATATTATTATAAAATTATGTACTATATATATAAAGTGGCAAAATATCTTTTGAAGGTAGACTATGATGAGCTACATTATATACTATAAACCTAAAGAAGCCACTAGAATAACAAAACAAAGAGTGGTAGCTAGTAAACCAACAAAGTAGATTAAGTGGAATCAAAGGTATTTAATCCAAAAGAAGTCATAAAGAGAGGAAAAAAGGAACAAAGAATAGATTGGACAAATAGAAAACAAAGAGCAAGATAATAGATTTGGACTCAACTATATTTATAATTACATTAAATGCAAATGGTCTAGGCATACCCAATTAAAAGGCATAAATTAGCAGCTTGAATTAAAAACACAATTCAACTATATGATGCCTAAATAATATAAAGAAAAAAATAGGCTATGAAAATAATGAAAAAAGATATTCCATGCTAACATCAATGAAAAGAAAGGCAGAGTGGCTATATTAAAATCAGTGAATGTTGATTTCAGTGACAAAGAAAACCATTTCACAATGGTAAATGAGTCCATTTATCAAGAGTGCATATCAATCCTAAATGTTTATGAAATTAACATGAGAGCTTCAAAACCCATGAAGCAAAAACTTATAGAACTGCAAGGCAAAATATCAAATCCATAATTACGGTAGGAAATTTCTATCTCTCTCTCTCAATAATTGATAGAACAACTAGGCAGGAAATCAGTAAGAAGATAGTAGAATGAAGCAAAATTATCAGTCAACTTAACCTGATGAACATGTAGAGAACAGTTTATTCAGTAACAAGAGAATATACATTCTTTTCAAGTGCATGCAAAATATTTCCTAAGATGATATTTCTGGACATATAAGAATTCTCAACACATTTAAAGTAATTTAAATCATACGAAATATTGTCTCTGATCACAATGGAATGAAATTAGGGGCCTGTGAGTGGCTCAGTCGATTAAGCGTCCAACTCTTGATTTTGGCTCTGGTCATGATCTGAGGGTCCTGGGATCCAGCCCTAAGTCAGGCTCACCTCCCAACAGTGAGTCTGCTTGTCTTCCTCTCCCTTTGCCCCCCTCCCCAACCCCACACCCTGCTCTCGCTCTCTCTCTAAAATAAATAAATCTTTAAAAAAAACCAATGGACTGAAATTAGAAATCAATAAAAATATCTCGGAAAACTAAATATCTGGAAACTAAATAGCTCACTTTTAATAATCCAATGGTCAAAGAAGAAATCAAAAAGGGAATTAAAAAATATTTAAGAATAAATAAAAATGAAAATAAAACATATCAACCTTTATGGGATGTCACTAAAACACTACGTAAGGGGAAATTTATAGCACTAAACTCTTATATTAAAAAAAGACATGACAAATAAATGACACCAATTGTCACCTTAGAAAAAGAAAAGAACCAGCAGATTCCTCTCCAACCTGTAACTTTGATGTGTTCTGCGTCAGCTTTTAGCTCTTGATAGTATATCACTGTCCTCTAAACCCCTTCTTCACTGCTACCCTATGGTTCTGGCTTCTTCCCACTGCAGCACACTTACCCCCAGTGTATCCTACAGTTCTAATTTCTGGAGGTCACCAGCAGCTTGACTTGGCACTTTAGACCCCTTAGCAGGGTGAGCTGTTAAAACTGCATGCCTACCTCTCTCACTCACCCCCATATCCTCCATTCCCTGCTGGGTTTTGGAAAGGAAAGATTCATGAGGACCACCCCCCTCCTCTGTGTCTCTGGCACTTTAGTCCCTTCCCAGTATCTCTAGTTAGGTCGCAGTGGTGCTCATTTGCTTGGAAGCAGGCTCCCAACAGGAGGGGGCTGCTGTCTACATGGTTTGTCTGAACATAATAGGACAGGGCTCTGTATCAGTGAGAAAAGTCCCAGAAATTTGCACTTTGTATTGTGGGTTGTGTTGTGAAACCTGAAGATTCCTTATTTATTAATGGAAAGTCTGATTTTGGGGGGGGTCTTTGTTGCTGTATTTTGTGGGCCTGGGAGAGATTCGATTATTCTGACATGGGGTCCTTTCTATAAGAGACACTTCTGAAGGTGAGATATAGGGTTGAAGAAGCCCAACCAGCTTCTAAAATCATAGTGGCCTTTAAAGAAAGCTGGTCCTCGGCACTAACAAAATCACTACAGTAGCCTACTGCTTTTTCAGAAGACTTTTTAAAGGAAGGATGTTAGGTTTTCAGTAATTAGTGCTCTCTGAGTTTTTAGAGCATTGAGATTTAGGAATTTTGAGGGGATGAGAAGGGTTGTTCAGGGTCTGACTTATGGATAAAAGATTTTCTCTTGTGAATTTTTTTCTTTTTTTGTTCCCATCATTTCTTTCCCTGTACCTTTCTACTGGCCCAACTCGGGCCCCCTGCTTTGTTTTTGGTTTTGCTTTGCTTTATCATTGGTTCATTCTAGCTCCCAATTAGTGAAGTAAGATGAATTTCAATCCTTACATCATATAATACAAAAATTAACTCAAAATGGATCAGAAGCATAAATTGAAGACCTAAAACTATAAAACTTTTCAAAGAAAACAGAGGAGAAAATCTCTGTGACCTTAGGTTCCACAAAGATTTTCTAATACTAGGGGTGCCTGGGTGGCTCAGATGGTTAAGCGTCTGCCTTTGGCTCAGGTCATGATCCCAGCGTCCTGGGATCAAGCTCCGCATCGGGCTCCCTGCTCAGTGGGGGGCCTGCTTCTCCCCCTCCCTCTGCTTCTCTCCCTGCTCATGTTCTCTCTCTCTCTGTATCTCTGTGTCTTGAATGAATGAATTAAAAAAATCTTTTAAAAAAAAAGATTTTCTAATACCAAAAGCATAAGTCATAAAATAACAATTTGATAAATTGGATAGCATCAAAATTTTTAAATCCTGCTCTTCAAAATCACAAAAGAATGAAAGCCAAGCCACAGATTGAGAGAGAAAATACTTGCAAATCATGTATTTGATAAAGGACTTATATTCAAAATTTATACAAAATTCTCAAAACTCAATACTATGAAAACAACCAGCCTCATCTAAAAAATAATACAAGAATTTTGTACAGACACTTCACTGAGGAATGTACAGGATGGTGAATAAGCAATGGAGTAATTATCAACATCATTAGTCCCTAAGGAAATGCAAGTGAGAAATCCACAATGAGATAAAACTTACTTATTAGAATGTGTAAAACTACAAAGACTGACTATACCACATGTTGAGAATCCTGAGGAACTGGAACTGTCATATAGTCTTACAGGGAATTTAAATGATGCAACCACTTTTAAAAACAGTTTGACAGTTTTTTTAAAAACACATTAAACAAATTCTTAAGTTTTTACTTAAGAGAAATGGTAACATATGTCCATGTAATGATTTGTGCATGAATATTTATGCCAGTTTAATTTGTAATAGACAAAAACTAGAAATAAACCAAAGGTCTTTCAACTGGTGAATGGGTTAACAAGCAGTGGAACGAACTACTGACACGTGTTACAGCAGGAATGAATCATACTTTGTGATTCTATTTCTATAGAATTCGGGAAAACACAAACCCATCTATTGTGACCGGAAGCAGTGGTTACTTAGAGATGGATCAGGAAGGGTGGAAAGGAGGGATTACAATAGCGGGTAATTATGATGAAACTTTTTGGAGCAAGTGATGCATTCATTGTCTTTTTTGTGTTGATGGTTTCAGGTATACACCTATATCAAAACTAAAAAATTGAATACTTTAAGCATGTACATACAGCTTAGCATATATCAATTATCCCTCAATACAGCTGTTTAGGAAATTTAATGAGCAATTATTAATGGAAGATAAAGGAAAGGAAAAAGTCAGCCCCATATTCCAGGTTTACAACAATTCATGGGGCAGGGCAAACCCTCCAGTGAGAGTCAGGTTTAGGGGAATTAGATATGTACAAAAATGTAAATGGATCTGGAAATTAGAACATAATTTGGTAGGAAATCTGTGACATTTTTATACAGGCCTGTGCATGGCAGATAGAAGAAGGAAGAGAAATGAGAAGGAGGGTGGTACCAGATTTTGGAACTTCTTTTGAATTTTGAAACAGATTTGGGGCTTATTAGTAAAGCCACTGTGCCCATATTCTCATTGTGTCCTTTCTATAAATGAAGTCGTTAGCTTCACCTAGTGGTTTATAATGAAATAAGCTTTATTGCTGTTTTTAAAGTCGCTACATATAAATTGCAGGTTTATAGTATGATTATACAAAGCAGGAAAAAATTCATGCTTTTTCCTTCATCTTCCACCACTCACCCATAGAGAATATCTGTGTTCTCTTCCTAATGTGTCTAAGATACAGTCTCCATAGAGCTGAGCAAGCTCAAGTTCAACTTTCCCTTTCTTTAGGTTCTACCAATCACTGAATAAGCAGTCACATTAATTGTTTAGTCTTCGTTGCAGTTTATAGAGAATGGCCACACCTGAATATCCTTTGTGACAGAATGCCAAAACTCCTTTGGTTTCAGATTCTTCAGGTATTATTTTTTAGCCTTTCTGGAAAGTTCTTCACCTCTTGTATCTGATTTTTTTTTTCCCTTCAAACCCCAGAGTGCAATGTCTTCTGACTCCTCTATGCTCTTGGCCCTCACTCAATATTGCCCTTGTTCTCAGATTATTTTTGCTTAACACTCCAGCATACTGAGTACAAATTTAAACTACACATTTGCAAACTCATCATTTACATTGAACATATAAAGTGTGCATGTGGCATATGAGTAGTTCGTCAGAGGCTGCTTATTGACTAATAGTTGGCTTTGATTCCATCATACTCTGATATTTTTTCCCCAATTCTAGTAACTGGACTTCTGCTTTTCTCTGGCCTTGTGACAGCCTTTGCCATGGACCAAAGTAATTCCAGTAATCTGTTTCAGATGCTCTATTTATGCTTCACTTACTATCTTGATTACCTCTCCAGATCATGAGTGCTTCAAGCAATATGTAGGAGACAGAAGCAAGATATTGCATACTGTTTTACTACCAGCCAGAGACTGGATATCTTTCTCTTTACCCTAACAGTTGCCATGGCTAAGCTATCTAATATCACAGTTTTATGGTTTATAACTAGCCTGTATTACTCCCCTATTGAGTCTAAATTGTTTATTCTCTACAAAGTAACATCATAAGTGCTGCTATACCTTTATGGGCTCCTGAAAATTATCATTTTCTTAGCCTTTACTTTGTTCTTTAAGCTAGTCAAACACAACTACACCCTATGTACAGAACAGCTTTTGAATTAAAAGTTATGGATAATCCCACACTGACCTTTCTCCTTGTTCGCAATCTTTTCTTGCTCTTTCTCCACATCTCCTGTAATAGAAACTTTTTGCTCTCAATCTGGTCTCTGATTTTATCCCCGGGAGCTTAGATTTCATGTTGTACTCAATACCCTCAGCATTTGATATTTGAGTTTCCCAATATTCTTTTTTTTTTTTTAAAGATTTTATTTATTTATTTGAGACAGAGAGCACATGAGAGAGGGGAGGGTCAGAGGGAGAAGCAGGCTCCCTGCCGAGCAGGGAGCCCGACGCGGGACTCGATCCAGGGACTCCAGGATCATGACCTGAGCCGAAGGCAGTCGCTTAACCAACTGAGCCACCCAGGCGCCTGAGTTTCCCAATATTCTTTAGCATAGACTTGCAACTCAAGCTTTTCCCTTTTATAATTTATTTGGTAAAAAGCAGTTCATACTCACAATTTGCTTTCCTTTCATCCAACTGAACTCAGTTTAATATGGCTTCTATTCCATATTTTATATTTTTGCATTTAGTAAACAAATATATTTAAATGTTATTTGTACCAAGTACTCTGTTAGTTTCTTGGAATACATTAGAAATTAATTCATTCATGCATACAGTCTAGGAGGAATGGTAGACAGAAACATAATAGGTAGAGGGCAGGAGCATAGCAAGGGGACTTAACATCCTGCAAACAATTCTAAAGGATTTGTATGACACCCAGGAACAGTGTCCTTTAAGTTGAGCTCCAAAGGATCAGTTAGACAGCTATAATGGAAAAGTAGAAGATTTTCCAGGCAGAAGGAAAAGCATTTTGAAAGTCCAGGAGGTAAGAAATAGACTGATGCACTGCAGGAACTAATAAGCCAGTATAATCGCAATAAAGAAACAGGATGACATTGGCATTTGATGAGTTCAGAGGTAGGGCAGAAACAGATCTCATGAAAGACTTCAGGCCATGTTAAGAATTTTTCATTAAAGGCATAAAGAAGATGCTGAGTGGTTGCAAACAAGTAGTAATATGATCAGATTTCTGTTTTCAACAATTACTCTGGCTATATTTTAAAAAGAACTTGCAAAAGGGCAAAAGTAGATGTAATAATGCCAGATAGAAGACTCTTATTGTGGTCAGTAAGAATGACATATGGTGTGGAGGATGGGATGTGGTGGTGGGTTCTTCTGTGTTCAATTATTCTTATTCAATTCTCATCTCAGTCTTGAGTTTCAGAGTCGGTACTTCAAACCTACATGTCTGTAGTCCATCTCTGCTAAGTATTTCCTGGTACCACTGCCCAACTTTGTTCTTCAGGTACTGACTATTGTATCCAAGCACTGGAAGAACCACCTGTGTAGAAGAAGGAGGACAAAATTACATGAAACAGCCTTCAGAAAAATATACAATCATTATATCACTAAGATTTGGTATATAAGAAAATCACTGGGGTGCCTGGGTGGCTCAGTTGGTTAAGCATCAGCCTTCGGCTCAGGTCATGATCCCAGAGTCCTGGGATCGAGCCCCATGTCTGGCTCCCCGCTCAGCGGGGACCCTGCTTCTCCATCTCCCTCTGCCTACCACTCTACCTACTTGTGCTCTCTCTCTGTCAAATAAAGAAATAAAATCTTCTTTTAAAAAAATGACTGACTAAATAAATAAATAAGATGTATATGTGTATTAATAATAACAATGTGCCATAGCCCAAGGATTATCACTGATTCAACTGTATCTACCTGAGACCCAAGAATAGAAGAAGAAAACAAGTGGATATGGGCAAAATACACACTGGTAGTCTAAAAGATAAACTTTGATGGTTGATGATGAGGGGTGAGAGGATTCAAGGTGATGGACTGAACAACCAATAAGGTTGTCATTAACTATGATAAGGAATACTGGAGTAAAACCGGAATGAAAGGCAGTAAGTTAGAAGTGACAGTTGAAGTCTCTTGGAAACATCCAGGAGGAAGCAATGAGAAAGCAATATACATGCAATTAAGAATTGTGGAGAAGCAAACTAGACTGGAGATGTAAGTTTTGAAGTGTTTAGCTGGCAATTGAGGGACGTAAAAATCAAAGAGATCACTTACCCTGAGAGCATGGGTAGTGATGAACATCCAAGAAACTCCAACATGGAATGATGGGACAGAGAAGAAAGAGTTTTCCAGAGAAACAGAGAAGGAATCCTCAGATACCTTGAGAAAATCTTGGAGAGTGAGGCCCTATAGTCAAGTAAAGAAAGTATTAGGAACAACAACAACAAAAAAAAGGAATCCATGTGTCAAATGATTTGACGTATCAAATGAGATGAGGACTAAAAAGAGTTTTTTAGATTTGTGATGTAGAGTTCAATAATGAATTGATGTAGAATTTCCGTGAAGTAATTTTATTTTTGTGTGTGAAATATGAACACGTGACATAGCACAGATTTTTGGGAAAGTGAGTGCATAACAAAACAGAAGACCCAGATGAGGGTCTTGAGATTATTATTTAAAATGATTCCTTTCTGCTCAATATTTTCCAGCAGTGATCACAGCCAGGGGAAATAAACAAGATGAGCAACTGGAGCAGAGCAAAATCCAGCCTCAATGTCTCTCTGGGTCACCCACTCAGAACTTCCCCATCATTGTGTAACAATTCATCATTATTACTAATTCCAGAAGCAATTACACTGCAATTCTACCAAGAAAAGGCTACTTCCCATTCTTTCTATCCCACGTTTTTTTGAAACAGCCCATTGCATAAATAATCTCTAGTCCCTGTGAAGACATTCTAAAGAAATGCTAGAGAGGACAAGTTCTTGTCTCACTCTTAACTGGCCACTGCAATTTCCAGCAACATGCACAGTGTTGCTGAAAGGAGACTCAAGGGTTAGTGGTTTCAGAAACGGGAATAGTATATATGTCTTGAAGAAATGTCAAAAAGTTCAACTTGTGTGGTCTCAGTTACAGGGAAGATAATTTTTAACTTCTCATCAGACAAGTGGGGAGAAAAACCACCACCTGGAGCAGATGAAAGGCCCCACATAGTTGCACTGATTTGGGCCCTAAGGCCAGAGCATGTGTAGAACTCCAATGGGACCTTGTAGAAATGAGAAAAGGTTTACAGATTTAACCAGGGCCCTTTGCTGAGACGTAAATTAAATCACCATGAACAGGAGTTTGAATTCTTTGTCTGCTAGGTTGAACTGGTAAGAGGAGGAAGGAGAAGCGTTGAGTTCTGTTATTTGCCACAGTCCTGGAAGATCATTCAAGCCACTTGCATCCTAAAAAGACACCTTTAAAATCTGCATGCATATTTGAGGTTTATATTTAGTTCTATGGCACTCTATATCTTACTTCTTAGCATATAAAAACATTATATTTTAGAATCTTTTGGCTGTCTACTATTTTTAATTTAGAAAAATAGTTCCACAGATTTTTTATTTTCTTTTTCTCTTCTTTGACCCCCTTTAAAAAGTTGTCCAAGCAAACATGACTTTTACCTTCTAGTCACTTTTTTACCAAAAGTTTCCTACAACTTTACTCTGTGTTTATATTTTTTTAAAAGTTGGATGGAACTAGAGGGTACTATGCTAAGCAAAATTAAGTCAGTCAGAGAAAGACAATTATCATATGATCTCACTCATATGTGGAATTTAAGAAACAAAACAGAGGAGCATAGGGGAAGGGAGGGGAAAAATAAAACAAGATGAAATCAGAGAGGGAGACAAACCATAAGAGACTCTTAATCATAGGGAACAAACTATAGGTTTGCTGGAGGGGAGGGGGGGTAGAGGGAAAGTGTAACTGAGTGATGGGCATTAAGGAGGGCACTTGATATAATGAGCACTGGGTGTTATATACAACTGATGAATCACTGAACTTACCTCTGAAATTAATAATACACTATATATTAATTAATTGAATTAAAATTTTTTAAAAGGTCCTTGGGGGCTTGTTTTGTTGAGGAAAAAATAAAATAATATAAAAAAATTAAAAAGTCAATAGTTTTTACTAGGATACTTTCAGATAAAAACTTCACCTTTGGGTGAGAAGATATTTATAACAGTTAACCATCTGGATAAAACAATTTTTGAAATACGTGTCAAATTTTACCTTTTCATACATAATGTATACAAAGCACAAAGTACAAAGCAATTTTACCTGGGGAAAAACTTTATCTGAATCAGGAAATATTATGGGGAAAAAGGTAATGAGCTGATTCTGAGATAAAAATACAAATACTATGTCACAGAGTAGTAACATATAAACTTATTAGTATCTATTAATAATCTAACAGAAGTTTCTTTACCAAATAAGTAGCTAATAGCAAGTGAAACTCAGGGAAGGTAAAGAAAAGCTCAGTTCTAAAAAAGTCAAGATTCTGGAATAAAATTCAGAGGAAGGTAGAAATCTGTCATCAAGATCTGTAAGGAAAATTGTGAGAGATAGAAAATATCAATAGAGGGCGCGTGGGTGGCTCAGTTGGTTAAGCGACTGCCTTCCGCTCAGGTCATGATCCTGGAGTCCCGGGATCGAGTCCCGCATCGGGCTCCCTGCTCAGCATGGGGTCTGCTTCTCCCTCTGCCCTCTTCCCTCTCGTGCTCTCTGTCTCTCATTCTCTCTCTCAAATAAATAAATAAAATCTTAAAAAAAAAAAAGAAAATATCAATAGACATGTAGAATGTAAACCCCAGAACAAAATTATCAAAAACAAAATTTAGGGGCAGCTGGGTGGCTCAGTCGGTTAAGCTTCGGACTCTGGGTTTCAGCCCAGGTCATGATCTCAGGGTTGTGAGATCCAGCCCTAAGTCTAGCTCCATGCTCAGCAGTGAGTCTGCTTGAGATTCTCTCTCTCTCTTCCTCTGCCCCTCCCCCTGTGTGCTCATGCATGTGCTCTCCCTCTCTCAAATAAATAAATCTTTAAAAAACAATTTAGTTCAATGAGATCTTGCCATTTGCAACGACGTGGATGGAACTGGAGGGTATTATGTTGAGCGAAATAAGTCAAACAGAGAAAGACATGTATCATATGATCTCACTGATATGAGGAATTCTTAATCGCAGGAAACAAAC
>NC_138373.1:72999799-73016110 GCF_054177405.1 Leptonychotes weddellii
CAGAGGGGGAGAAGAACCATGAGAGACAGTGGACTCTGAAAAACAAACTGAGGGTTCTAGAGGGGAGGGGGTTGGGAGGATGGGTTAGCCTGGTGATGGGTATTAAAGAGGGCACGTTCTGCATGGACCACTGGGTGTTATAGGCAAACAATGAATCATGGAACACTACATCAAAAACTAATGATGTAAAGTATGGGGATTAACATAACAATAAAATTAAAAATAAATAAATAAATAAAATAAAATAAAATAACAAACAAAAAAATATTTCCTGGAGAAAGGTGGTCAAAAGGTACAAACCTTCAGTTATAAAATAAATAAGTACAGGGTGGGAGGATGAGTTAGCCCAGTGATGGGTATTAAGGAGGGCATGTATTGAATGGAGCACTGGGTGTTATATGCAAACAATAAATCGTGGAACACTACATCAAAAACTAATGATGTAATGTATGGTGACTAACATAACATAATAAAATAAAATTTAAAAATAAGTAAATAAATAAGTACAAAGGATGTAGTGTGTGACATGAAAATGACTGTAGCTCACTTTGCTGTACAATATATGTGAAGGTTGTTAAGAGTCCTAAGAGTTCTTGTCAGAAAGAAAAACAATTTAAAAAATGTTTCTTTTTATTGTATATATATGAGATAGAGGATGCTAACTAAACTTACTGTGATAATCATTTCACAATATATGTAATTCAAACTATTATGTTGTGCACCTTAAACTTATAAAGTGATGTATGTCAGTTATATTTCAATACAGCTGGAAAATAATATATAAAATAAAAATATTTTCTGGATTATATTAGAAGGAAAATATTAATTTGTGAAAATATTTTATTATTTTTTGAAATCTATCATTAGACAATATTAACATTCACAACTTCTTTTGGTAATTCAAAAAATATATATTATATTAAGTGAATAAGAAATACGTATCTTGAGGCACCTGGGTAGCTCAATCGGTTAAACATCTGACTCTTGATTTTGGCACAGGTCATGATCTCAGGGTCATGAGATCAAGCCCCGTGCCTGCCTCTGTGCTCAGCAGGGAGTCTGCTGAAGATTCTCTCACTCCCTCTTCCTTTGCCCCTCCCCTGCCCTCGAGGGCTCTCTCTCCAATGAATGAATAAATCTTTAAAAAATAAAAAATGAAATATGTATCTTTATAAAGAGAATATAACCTTTGTCAGAAAAGGAGATATAAAAGGTAGTAATGATAGTGAACTACACTGAGCTCACAGTAATTTTCGAGTTTTCTGTTGTTTATAGAGAATGGCTGTCTATACCCGATTATCCTTTGTGATAGAGTGCCAGGACTCCCTTGGTTTCAGATTCTTCTGCTATTGTTTTTTAGCCTTTCTGGAAAGTTCTTCATCCCTCATATCTGATTTCCACCCCCGCAAAACCCCAGAGGGCAATGTCTTCTGACTCCTTCATGCTCCTGGCCCTCGCTCAATATTGCCCTCATTCTCAGATTATTTTCACTTAATATTTTAGCATACTGAGCAGAAATTTAAGCTACATATCTGCAAACTCATCATTTACATCGAACATATAAAGTGTGCATGTTGGCATAATATGATACATGCTTGTTGCATATGAATAATTCATTGTAAGCTTCTTATTGACTAATAGCTGGTTTTGATTCCATCATACCCTGATTTTTTCCCTCAATTCTAGTAGTTGGACCTCTGATTTGCTCTGGCCTTGTGACAGACTTTGTCATGTGCCAATTCCAATCATTTGTTTCATATGCTCTACTTAATGCTTCATTTATACTATCTTGATTACCTCTCCAAATTGCTTAATGCTTCAAGACTAGGAGTCCTTCTTTATAACCAATATGTAGGAGACAGAAGCAAGATATTGTCTTTATACTGTTTTACTATCAGCCAGAGAATGGATATTTTTATCTTTACTCCATGCATTGCCATGGCTAAACTATCTAATATCACAGGTTTACAAGTGGTCTCATTAGTCCCATATTGAGTCTAAATTCTTTTTCTCAACCAAGTAATATTATTAATGCCCTTACACATTTATGATCCCCCTGAAAATTATTATCTGCTTAACATTTTATTTGCTCTTTAAGCTAGTCAAATACAATCACACTTTATGTAAACAACAGCTAGTGAATTATGTGTTACAGATAATCCCACACTGACCTTTCTCCTGTTCTTGATCTTGGTCTTTCTCCAAATCTTTGCTCCAAATCTGGATGTATTTAATTCCTGGGAGCTTACTCATATTGTACTTGACATCTTCAGCTTTTCATATTTGAGTTTCCCAATGTTCTTCAGCAGAGACTTTCAACTCCTGCTTCTCACTTTTTAGAGTTCTTTGTGAGAAAGCAGTTTATACTCACAATCTGCTTTCCTTTCATCCAACTGAACTTGATACAATATGGTTTCTTTTCCACATTTTGTATTTTTGCCTTTTTAATTAACAATAACTTACCTGGTGGTGTCTAGAAAGAACTAGAAAAAACATACATGAACATCACACATCCTTGGTCTCAAGATATTAGAACTGCCTAGATCTATCCAGTGCTTGTAAGTATATTTCTGGTCCCACAAGTTATCAAGAAGACATTAGAATAAAGTAAGAGTTTTGAACAATATGTCCAAGAGCAAACATATTAATTTGTGTAAGGGTGACGTAATCAGTTTCCTCTTTTCTCTCTTAATGTTTTTGTTATTTGTCCTGGTGTTGGGAGGTGAAATAAACTGAAAATTAGGAAGAAATTTTTAAAAATGTAGGTACTGGCCAAAGGATTTTACTTATATAAATGTCAAGATCCACAGCTCAAGAGGCATCCATGTTGGAGAGGAAGAAGTAAAACTTCTACGTCACTATTTGCAGATGACATAATACTATATGTATAGAATACCCTTAATCACCAAAAAACTAGTAAAACTAATAAATGAACTCAGTAAAGTCACAGGATACAAATTAATATACAGATATGCAGAAGTAAACATGAGTGACACACATTTGTATCTTATATAGTGAATGAACAAAAAAAGTCAGCTTTGGGGCGCCTGGGTGGCTCAGTTGGTTAAGCGACTGCCTTCGGCTCAGGTCATGATCCTGGAGTCCCTGGATCGAGTCCCGCATCGGGCTCCCTGCTTGGCAGGGAGTCTGCTTCTCCCTCTGACCCTCCTCCCTCTCATGCTCTCTGTCTCTCATTCTCTCTCTCTCAAATAAATAAAATCTTTAAAAAAAAAAAAAAAAAAAAGTCAGCTTTATGTTATAAAGGATTATTGGGTAGGACAAGGAGTATCAACATGGAGGAAAAGCAACTCCTGAGAAGTTAGATATTTTGTCATCTTCAGTAGGTTTCCACATGTTGTGGCCTTTATGAGGTATGAACAAACAAACATGGGAAGAGAGCATGATGGCATCAAATTATAATAGGAAGAGTTGTAATGACAGCTTGCTGAGGTTAGTGAGCCTTGTAGAACATTGAAAATGTTACATTGTAATTAAAATCTGTATGGCAGGAAGTAAAGAAGGTAATTGACAGTACAGAAAAATAAATTTATAAGAGGAAGCTAAATCTGAGAAACTCTAGTAGACAATTGAGGAGGACAAAAATGGTCTATAGGGGATGGAGAGTAGAAATACAACCTAGGAAATAGAGGTCTTTTCTAAGTATCAATCACAATAGATGGGATAAAAGAAAATATGTATCAAATATGTAATTGGAGTAACAAAAGGTTTCTAAAGAGAGAAAGATAATGAAATATGTAGATTAAAATGGATCATTGCATTTTGGAGAATAAATAATAAAAAGAGAATCACACATATTATTTTAGCAACATGTTTTAACTACAAGGGGAAAGATAGGTAACCTATACACTAAAGGAACAGAACAACACTGACCCTATGCTTATTTTCTGCAACAGGTGACAATGGATATAGAATAATACACTGTTAAAATAATTATGATCCAATAATTCTACTCAATCAACTCATCTGTCATGTGCGAGGACAGCAGAATGTTTTAATTATTTAATGTCTTAAAAAATGTATACTCACACACAATGCCCAAAATTATTTCAGAAAGAAGCAACAAAAGTGACTAATTAAGAAAGATATGGGAAAGCAGAACAGGAGGAAAACAAGGGGAGACAGAAGAATATGTGTGTCAGCAGGACTACTGGGTAAGTCCTTCTGGAATCAGCGAAACTAAGTGTGAGAGGAAATGCTGAGTTTATTACTTAGGAGAATTTGTGGTTGAATTTTTCACCTCTTGCCATGCTCTTCTTCCTTCCACAGTCCTCCTTCCCTGGCTACTGTCTCTAGGGTTAGCAGGGGAAGGAGAAAGTAAGCATGAAGAGGAAGTAAATTTGGAAGGAATGAGGAAATGTAGTCAATGTGAGGACTATGACCTCTTCCTAAACAGGGAAAGGAAGTAAAAGTGGGCAACTCTGAATTACAGCCATCAAAATGAGGGTTACAGTGTGTTCACAAAGGCTTATATGATTTGGAAGGTTATGACTTTGGGTTAAAGGACTGTTAATTTTCCATGTCAGTTTTCGCTCTTAAGACTATGTTGTGGAACACTATTCAACTGACCTGACTTGAACATTACTGGTCCTTACACAGACATGGCGGGCAGAAAAGGGATTGTAGCAAGAGATGTGTAGGACATAGGGCCAAGATTAAGACCTTCAGGCTGTTCCAAGGTCTGAAGACATTATGGTGCTATTTCATATACATACTTCAAAATAAAAATATGTTAAACATTCAAACATGAGTAAGGAAGCCCAACAAGATTCTAGATTATTCCCCAACAATTACTCCTTCAATGGTTTGTTCTATATTTAGAATATGAAAAATTTCCCCCAATTGCATTAATTTGATGGTACCCTAAGCACATGCTTAGTCTTTCTGTTAGGTAAGACTTTACTGGGATTGTAGTTTAAATACTGTGTGTGTGTGTGTGTGTGTGTGTGTACCTGTATCTCTCTTTCTTGATTCCTATCAGTGAAATTCACACATCCTTATTTAGCAAAACCCTGTTACTTCTTAACTTTCTTCTCTGTAGGATTTCCTTATTTTCCTAGGTCCTCACTTATGTTACTCTTTTATGTTCCATTTGATGCATCCTTTTGTCTTATGTAGTTCCCATCATCTCTCTCTCTCAAATAGGTCAGATTCCTGTTAGTTCATAACACATCTTGAATTTAGTGTATTCAGCTTGCTTACCTCTTTCTTTACTCTTCTAGACCTACAAAAACTTGATTTACCAGAAAGAGTAACTCGTTTCCTTCCTCCTCTCTCTCTAGCTTTAGACTGTTCCATATCCATGTCTCAATGAGAGAGATGACAATGAGTTGGCCTTATCCCGTATTGATGCCCCTCCATATTATTCCTGCCTTATAGAAATGCTTTTAAGGTTAAAAGAGGCAATTATTATAAAGTGTTTACCACACTAAGACAAATTAAATGAACATTAAATTGTAGCTTTCGTTTGCCACACATGGGTGGCTTAGTGGGTTAAGCGTCTGCCTTCAGTTCAGGTCATGATCCTAGGGTCCTGAGATTGAGTCCCACATTGGGCTCCTTGCTTGGCGAGGAGCCTGCTTCTCCCTCTGCCTCCTTCTCCCCCTGCTTATACTCTCTCTCACTCTCTCTGACAAATAAATAAATAAAATCTTAAAAAAAAAAAAAAAAGAAAGTGTAGCTTTGGTTGTGTGCCATGGAGTGAGTTGGAAAGATTGAGCTGAATATGAGCATTTTATGCCACTGATTTTGTCTTATGCCCACTGTACACATTGGGTTTAAGGCCCTATGGTCAAATGATAAAAAAGAAAAATGCTACTTCTCTAGGGGAAGGGTTTAAAACTCACTTTTGCAACATCAGTAATGAAAAAATAGTCCAAATATTTTTTAAAAATTGAATATTTTGCTTCCTCTCTTTTCTCTTTACCTTGTTGCATAATTGGTGTCTAAAATAAAAATTTTAGAATCGTATTATTATTGCTGTTATGATCAGTAATTTTTCTTTAGGTTTTCCATTTCTCTTTCAAGGATTATTTATTTCATTGACATAGTTTTATAACCTTAGTTAAAGCAATTCTTCAGACTTAATTCCCATGTTTAGTTGTTTTCATTGCTTCTAATAATCCCTTTAATATTTTCCCTAGATTCTTTAAAATTTTTTCTTTTTTATTGTGGCAAAATATAGATAACATGAGGTGTACCATTTTAATGATTTTTTAAGGGTACAATTCAGTGCACAATTCAGTTAAGTGTCCTCACAGTGTTATGTAACCATCATCTCTATTTTGAAAAACTTTTCATCATTTCAAACAGAAACTCTGCACTATTTAAGCAGTGACTCCCAGCACCCTGCTGCCCGAGTCCCTTATAATTTCCCTTCTACTTTGTCCCTATGAATTTGCCTAGTCTAGGTACCTCATAGAAGTGAAATCATACAATATTGTTCATTTATATCTGGCTTATTTTACTTAGCATGATGCTTTCAAGGCTCATCCATATCACAACTTCCTTTTTGTGACTGAATAATATTCCACCGTATTTATATATTACAGTATTTTGACATACAGGTTTTTTAATTTAGCATTTGGTTGGACAAAGTATATCACTGGGCTTGACTTTACCTATACTTAATCTAAAGATATCATATTCTCTTACTCATATGTCAAATTTGGATTTTCATGTGTCAATCAAAGAGTTTGAGGTATTTCATTATTATGTTCCCCACTAAGTACCTTTTGTCTTGTTGCCACCATCTTTGGCTATAGCTTTGTTTGTACACTTATTTGAATATTTTTAATCAGATTCCTTTTTGCATTTAAAAGTGTAGAAACTGGGAACATTTGATACTATTGTTAAGACATGTAGGTTTCATGAAATTATAATGGAGATATACACATTGATTACACTGAAATAATGACTCTTTAGCCTCAGATGGAGATTTATTGCAATTAAACCACTTGATTCTGTGTTTGTGTGAAAGAAAATAGTTAATTTAAAGGAATTATCCCCCCCTCCCCATTTTCCCTGTTCCTTCCTTAAGAATTCTCTTTAAATAAGACATGAGCCTTGGAGAAGTAACTGTCTTGTAACCATGAGGGCAAGGTCAAGAAAATAGCATAAATTGAAATTAAATGTCTTCACACTACTGAACAACCTCATAATTCTAGATTTGTCCATTTCTACAGCTCCTATTATGTGTGAAAATTAAATGTCCTTATTAATTTAAAAAGGTGAGACAGTAGGGTATCATGAGGGTAAAGACCACATCATTCCATTACCCCATCATTGTATATGCAGTATCTAACAATAGTAGATGGCAAACAAATATTTCTTGATAAAATGAATATACACGGAATGCTTAACATGTATTATAAAAGAGTCTGTCAAACGGGTAAAGTGTAACTATGAATTTATGAACTATAACATGTAAACTGCACATTGAAGTTTCATATTTATTTTTAAAAAATACATTGTGTAGGGAACATTCCAGTTTATGATCTGATATACAAGAAGCTTAGAAGATATCATTCTTGTCCTTACAATAAGAAAAAATTGGAAAATCAACAACTCTTCTTAAAAGTCATCAGAGAATTGAAGTCACAGGGCAAACTGCTGTCCCCAAACCTGGAGAGTCTGACAGACAGATACAGAGAATCAGAAGCAGAAGTCCAGAATCAAAACCCAGCAGTTGAAGCCAATATTAGTAGAAACACTTTAAACTGTAATTGATAAAATGCTCAAAGCTCAGTATAGACTAGTTTGAGAGTCAAAAAATCTGAGAATCATGTTTTAAAGGTGTTTTCTTGAACTTAAACTTAAGAAACCATGTAGGAATCTTACTTTAAAGATCAAAGAAAAATCATCTTGTGGTCATAGCAGGGGGAGGGCATAGATTTGCACAAAGCTCTCTATTGTCGTTCACGAAGTCTGCTCTTCAAGGGAAACTATTCTACTCAAACCTCATCTATTAGAGTTTTATTAAAGCCCAAGTGGACCAAAGAAAAAGAAATATCCAACTCTACCTCCCTTTGCCTTCCATGCTGGGGAAAGGAAATACTAATTCAAGCTCACTAAAAGACTAAAACCTTGTCATAGGACTATAGAATGCTTCCTTCCTCTCCACACCTCACCAACACATTAATAGGGCCCCTACAGAATAGCTAAAACAACTGCAAGCCTCAGGAAGCTAGGTGGCAGGGTCAGTTAAGTGTCTAACTCTTGGCTTCAGCTCAGGTCATGATCACAGGGTGATGAGATGGAGCCCCACATCACGCTACATGCTCAGTGCCGAGTCTGCTTAAGACTCCCCCTACCCTTCTACCCTCCCCACTATTTCTCTAGAAAGAAAGAAATATATCTTAAAAAAAAAAAAACCAAACAACTGCAAGCCTCAGACCCTAGTTTAAAAGTCTAAGAAAACCCAAAGGCAACAGGGAAGACAATGATAAGGACACTAGGGGAAATCTTAGCCTCCAACACTGCACTACAGCAAACAGTAAACATGGCATAACTCCTAGCCAGATAAACGTAAAACTTTACACTAAAGGCCTATCTACTTCAGTTCCTTTTATGTGATATATCTTGTCAAGCTTTCAACAACAACAAAAATTACAAGTCACGTTAAAAAGCAAGAAGTACAGTCTGAGAGACAAAGCAAATCATCAAGCCAGATTCAGCTATGGCAGAAATTTTAGAATCATTAGACTGAGAATTGAAATAACAAGGAAAAATATGAAAGGGCTGTAATGAAAAAGTGGACAACATGCAAGAATAGATGTGTAATGTAAGACATGAAAAAAAATAATTTAAGACACAGATGGAAATTCTAAGAAAAACTCAAAAGGGACTGTTAAAAATAAAAAACACTGTGACAGAAATGAAAAATGCCTTTGGTGGGTTCATCAGTACTAGATATGGCCAAGGAAAGAATCCTTGAGCTTGAAAATATGTCAATAAGAACTTCTAAAACTGAAAAAAAGAAAAACATGGAACAAAAATTTTAAAATATCTAAATAAATGGAGATGTATTTCATGTCCATGGATAGGAAAGCTCAATATTTTTAAGGTATTGGTTCTTCCAAAATTGATCTATAGATTCAATGCAATCCCAAATGTCATCCCAGCAAGTTACTTTGTGGATATTGACAAACTGATTCTACAGTTTATATGAAAAATCAAAAGATCCAGAATGATCAATACAATAGTGAAGAAGAACAAAGTCAGAAATGTGCAACCTACCAAGACTGAGTTAAGAAGAAATAGACAACCTGAAAGACCAATGACAAATACAAAGATTGAATCAGTAATTAAAAACCTCCCAACAACAATAAAAGCCAAGGGCAAAAAGCAAAAGCTTCACAGGTGAATTTTACCACATATTTAAAGACTTAATACAACTATGTCATAAACCGTTCAAACTTCCAAGCTCATTTTATAAGGCCAGCATCACCCTAATACAGACAAAGACACTACAACAAAAGAAGACCACAGGGCAATATCTATAATGAACATATGTAAAAACCCTCAACAAAATACTAGCAAAACAAATTCAACAGCACACTGAAAGGATCATACAACATGACCTAGTAGAATTTATCCATAGGATGCAAGGATGGTTCAACATATGCAGATCAATCAATGTATTGCACCACAACAACAGAATAAAGGATAAATATCACATGATCATCCTGCCAGATGCCAAAAATGCATTTGACAAAATTTAACACCCTTTTGTGATAAAAACTCCCAACAAATTAGATACAGAACAATAAAGGCCATATTACCTAAAACAATAAAGGCCATATTAAAAAAGCCTATATCTAACATCATAGTCAATGATGAAAAGCTAAATGCCATTAAGATCTGGAATAAAACAAGGATAATCATTCTCACCACTTCAAATCAACATACAAAAATCAGTAGTTTTTTATTCATTGACAATGAACTGTCATTAAAAGAAATTTAAAACTCCAATTTACATTAACATCAAGAAGAATAAAATGCTTAGGAATAAACTTAACAAAGGTGGTGAAAGACATGTACACTTAAAACTATAAAACTTTGATGAAAACAATTTAAACAGGTACAAATAAATGGAAAGATAGCCTGTGTTCATGAATTGGAAGAACTAACATTGTTAAAATGTCCATACTACCCAACGTCATCTACAGATTCAATGTAACCCCTATCAAAATTCCAAAGGCAATTTTTACAGAAATGTCAACAAAATCCTAAAATTCATTTCAAACCAAAAAGACTCCAAATAGCCAAACCAATCTTGAGAAAGAAGAACAAAGCTGGAGGCATCATTCTTCCTGGTTTCAAAATATGTTAAAGGTACAATAATCAAAACGGTATGACACTGGCATAAAAATAGACACACAGAGCAATAGAACAGAATAAAGAGCACAGAAATAAATCAACACATTTACAGTCAACTGATCTTTGACAAGGGTGCCAAGAATACACATGGAAAAAGGTATTAGTGGTATTAGGAAATTCAATTATTGGTATAAGGAAAACTAGACATCCACGTGCAAAAGAATAAGATTGGACCCCTATCTTACACCACTCTCAAAAATTAACTCAAAATGGGGGTGGCTGAGTGGATCAGTCAATTAAGCATCTGCCTTTGGCTCAGGTCATGATCCCAAGGTCCTGGGATTGAGCCCCACATTGGGCTCCCTGCTCAGTGGGGAGCCTACTTCTCCCTCTGTCCCTACCCCTGCTCATGCTCTCTCTGTCAAATAAATACATACAATCTTTTTTTAAAAAATCAACTCAAAATGAATTAAAGATTTTAAACATAAGGCCCAAACCATAAAAACTCCTGGAAGAAAGCAGAGGAAAAAAATCTTCCTGACTTTGGCCTTGGCAATATGACCAAAAACAGACAACAAAAGCAAAAATGGACAAGTGGAATTACATCAAACTAAAAAGCTTCTGCACTACATCAAAAACTAATGATGTAATGTATGGTGATTAACATAACATAATAAAAATTAATTAATTAAAAAATAAAAAGCTTCTGCACAAAATGAAAAGGCAACCTACACAGTGGGAGAAAACATTTGCAAGGCATATATCTGATAGAGTTATATTCAAAATATATAAGGAAGTCCTACAACTCAAGAGATTTAAAATAGACAAAAGAACTGAATAGACATTTTTCCAAAAAAGACATACAAGTGGCTGAGAGATAAATGAAAAGATTCCCAACATTACTTATCATCAGAAAAAATGAAAACCACAATGATCAATTCATACCTGTTAGAGTGGCTATTATCAAAAAACAAAAGATAAAAAGATATGGAGGAAAGGGAACACTTGTGTACCGTTGGTGGGAATATAAATTGGTGCAACCACTGTGGAAAACAATATAAAGTTTTCTCAAAAAATTAAAAATAGAATTACTATATGATCCATTAATCTCACTTCTGGAAATATGCCCAAAAGAAATGAAGCAATCTAAATATCCATTGACCAATGAATGGATAAAGAAAATGTGGTATATTCATACAGTGGAATATTATTCAGCCTTAAATAAAGGAAATTCTATAGCAAATAATATGTTATATACTTAAAAATTTGCTGAGGGTAGATATTAAGTGTCCTTATCACAAGAAAATAATAATAATAATAAATAAAAAGGACAAAGCAAAACTTTTGGAGGGAATGGATATCTTTATAGCATAGATTGTAGTGATTTTATGGGTATGTGGTGTGCTGCTTTTATGGGTATGGACTTATTTCCAAACACATTAAGTTGTATACAGTAAATATGTACAACTTTTTGTATGTCAGTTGTACCTTAATAAAATGGCTTTTAAAAAGAAAAACAATATATAAAATTAATGAAACAAAAATTTGGTTACTTGAGAATACCAACAAAATTAACAAATGTTTAGCCAAACTAAAGAAAAGAGAGAAGACTCAAATTACTAAAATTAGAAATGAAAGTAGGAATATTACTAATGACCTGATAGGAATAAACATAATTAAAACAGAATGCTATGAACAACTGTACTGTAGCAAATTATATAACCCAGGTATGTCTGATCAGCACACTAAAATCAGACAAAATTCTAGAAACACACAAACTAACAAAACTGACTAAAAAAATAAATAGAAAATTTGAATAGATTTATAACAAATAAGAGATTTAATCAGTAATCAAAACTTTTCAACAAATAAAAGGCCAAGACTGGTTGACTGCACTGGTGGATTCTATCAAACATTTAAAGAAGAATTAACACAATCTGCAGACTAATATCTTTTATGAATATAGATGCAAAAGTCCTTTGTAAAATACTAGCACATTGAATCTAATAGCATATTAAAATTATTATACATTATGGCCAAGTGGTATTTATTCTAGGAATCTAAGTGTGCTTCAAAATAAGAAAGTAAATTAATGTACTACACATCACAACCCTATATGATGTATTACATTGATAGATTACATCTATGTGTCAACAGATGCAGAAAAAAAATTTGACAAAATCTGCCACCCTTTCATGATAGAAACACTCAATCAAATATGAATGGAAGATGATGTCCTCACCTGACAGGGTGTATTTATAAAAATCCCACAGCAAACATTATACTCAGCGGTGAAAGAATGAAAGATTTCCCCCTAAGATCAGGAACAAGTCAAGGATGTCTGCTTTCACCACTTCTAGTCAACATTTTACTGGAATTTCTAGCCAGATTAATTACTCAATAAAAAAGAAATAAAGGTATCTAATTCAGAAACAAAAAAGTAAAACTCTCTCTACTTTCAGATATCATGAGTTTATATGTAGAAAATCATAATGAATACACACACACACACAAAAAAAAACCTGTTTGACCTAAGAAACAAATTTACAGTGTTGCAGGATACAAAATCAGCATACTAAAAGCAGACATACAGATGGGCAACAGACACCTGAACAGATGCTTAACATTACTGATCATCAAGGAAATACAAATCAAAACTGCAATGAGATATCACCTCATATCTGTCAGAATGGCTAAAATGAATACAAGAAACAACAGGTGTTGGCAAAGATGTGGAGAAAGGGGAACCCTCTTGCACTGTTGGTGAGAATGCAAACTGTTGCAGCCACTCTGGAAAATGTTATGGAGGTTCCTCAAAAAGTTGAAAATAGAACTACCCTATGATCCAGCAATTGCACTACTAGGTATTTACCCAAAGGATATAAAAATATTGATTTGAAGGGACACATGCACCCCAATGTTTATAGCAGCATTATCTACATTAATCAAATTATGGAAACAGCCTAAATGTCCACTAACTGATGAGTGGATAAAGAAGTTGTTACATATGCACAATGGAATAAAATCCTGCCATTTGCAGCAACATTGATGGAGCTAGAGAGTATTATGCTGAAATAAGTCAGCCAGAGAAAGACAAATACCGTATGATTTTAGTCACATGTGGAATTTAAGAAACAAAACAAATGAGCAAAGGGGAAAAAAAGAGAGAGAGGCAAACCAAGAAACAGATTCTTAACTATAGAGAACAAATTGATGGTTACCAGAGCGGAGGTGGGGGATGATGGGTGAAACAGGTGCTGGGGATTAAGGAGTGCACTTGCTGTGATGAGCACCAGGTAATGTATGCATGTGTTGAGTCACTATATTGTACATCCAAAACTAATATTACACTGCATATTAACTAAATAGAATTTAAATAAAAATGTTTTTAAAAATCTGTTGAGTTTCTGTACATTAATACTGAAAAAATCCAAAAACAAATTAAGTAAACAATACCATTTACATAACATCAAAAGAATGATTCCTGGAGTCAGCCTACTATAGAAAGAGATCTATTAAGTTTGTTACTTAATCTTAAATTTAATAATTTTCTGTAACTTCTCTCTATCTCCTGAGAAAATGAAAAAAAACCATAAACAGTTAGGGTTCTTGTTTCTTCTTATTAGTTTATTGAGGAACTTCACCAAACATCTCTAATTGAAACAGTCTCCA
Organism: Leptonychotes weddellii; assembly: GCF_054177405.1. NCBI lineage: Eukaryota > Metazoa > Chordata > Mammalia > Carnivora > Phocidae > Leptonychotes > Leptonychotes weddellii. The sequence continues at coordinate 73,013,810 of NC_138373.1, forward strand.
AGGTCTTTGAAACTGACAATTATAAAGAAATAAATATACCAGGGACAACCTTAAAATATATGGTAAGATAAAGGGGGAAAAAAGGGCTTGAGATGAAAATACAAAGAAACAATAGCTTACCATTCTTGTTATTGACACAAATCCCCAGAATTAGGCAGTGATCAACAATAGGGGAATTAGGATATAAAATAATCATGCCAAAATGCAGAGATTATCTCCTTGTTTTTCACTGGGAAGCTTCTGTATGATTTTCAATAGCAGAAAAATGTTGCTGATCTCCATTTGAAGATGGTGAACGAAATAGACACTATAGAATCTTCCCTTTTGCATCAAGACTTTCAGAATGACAAGGAAATTATTTTTTAAAAATCTATAACCATGTTCAAATTAAGTGGAAACTCAATAGACCTAGATTCATATACAATTCTTGGGGAGAGATAACATAAAGAATGATATTAAATAAAGAAATCAATCCCCCATAACATACACTTAATACCATATATAATACTACTGAAACCTATGAGTGGTAGTTCCAAGAATGCTTCAAATTTAGCACAAGAAGAAATCCAAGGGCAAATGGCAAGATAATCACATTCATAACCTAAAGTCAGATTCACAGATGGAAATTCTAGGGTGTCCAAAAGACCTTAACGTGAAAAATTATTTCAGGGTCAAGAAAAACAAAACGTCTGAAGAAACTAAATATTATGAGAGAGAGACAATAAATACAGCAAATGAAACACCTGTACCCAAGGAAATATTTTAAGAAAACATACAAGATATATAAAATAAAATTGGGGCGCCTGGGTGGCTCAGTTGGTTAAGCGACTGCCTTCGGCTCAGGTCACGATCCTGGAGTCCTGGGATCGAGTCCCGCATCGGGTTCCCTGCTCAGCAGGGAGTCTGCTTCTCCCTCTGACCCTCCCCCCTCTCATGCTCTCTCTCTCTATCTCATTCTCTCTCTCAAATAAATAATAAAATCTTTAAAAAAAGAGAATAAAATAAAATAAAATAACTAAAAGTAAGATATTCTAAGAGACATTAAAGGATATTTCATTAATTAAAAAAAAACATAGATCATATAAAAATTTGCCTTGTTGAAACAGAAAAATACCTCAAAATAGTACTTGAAGGGCAAAACCAACACCTCAGAATAAAAAATTCTTGACCTGGGAGACATAAATAGATAATTCTCCCAAAGTACAGTAGATAGGGAGATAACAAAGATGAAGAATGTAAAAATAAACATGAGTTATATCCATCTAATAGGATTTATAGAAATATTAAATGAGAGAACAGAAGATAAGCAATAACAGTCATAATGACAACAGATGAGAAGTGTCCAATGAAATACTAAGAAAGCAGCAAAAAAGAACAACTATCTATACATGCTAAGATATATGGATGAATCACAAATGTATTTTGCCCATGAAAAGAAGTGAGATTCACAAGGTTGTATTTTGTATGAATCTACTTCTGTGACATTCTGGAGACAGAAAACAGAAGGCATGGCAGAAAAGGAGTTAATTACAAAGGGGCACAGGGCCATTTTTGTTGTGGTGAAACAGTTCTGTATCTTGATTTTGGTGGGGGTTATACAACTACATGCTTTTGTAAACGCTTGCAGAACTATCCACTAGAAAGGGGAGAATTTTACTGTATTTTGCCTTAGTACAGGTATTAAAAAAAAAAGGTAAAACAATAAAGTTTTCAATAGAAAAGAGAGCATTTTCATGATATTGGAGTAAGTTGTTTCTTTTTTTTTTTTTTTAAGATTTTATTTATTTATTTGACAGAGAGAGACACAGCGAGAGAGGGAACACAAGCAGGGGCAGTGGGAGAGGGAGAAACAGGCTTCCCGCTGAGCAGGGAGCCTGATGTGGGGCTCGATCCCAGGACCCTGGGATCATGACCTGAGCTGAAGGCAGATGCTTAATGACTGAGCCACCCAGGCGCCCCTGGAGTAAGTTGTTTCTTAAATAGGACACACACACCACTAACTTGAAAGGAAATAAACATAAATTTCCACAATATTAAGATGAAAAACTTCTGGGGGGCGGAGCAAGATGGCGGAGGAGTAGGAGACCTGGATTTCGTCTCCTCTCAGGAATTCAGCTGGATAGGGATCAAACCATTCTGAACACCTACAAACTCAACAGGAGATCGAAGAAAGGAATAGCAACAACTCTCTGAACAGAAAAGCGACCACTTTCTGGAAGGTAGGACGTGCGGAGAAGTGAAGCCGAGGCGATATTCGGGAGGATAGACGGCGGGGGAGGGGCCTCCGTCGGCCGCTTCTGG
>NC_138373.1:73016610-73032769 GCF_054177405.1 Leptonychotes weddellii
GGTGTCACTTATTTCTCTGATTCTATTTTCATGGACTCTGAGTTGTTTTTCCCTGGCCTCCTCTTTTCCCTTTTTATCTATTATATTATCTTCCAGGTTGCTTATTCGCTCTTCTGCCTCAGTTACCCTAGCTGTTAGATTATCTAGATTGGATTGGATCTCATTGATAGCATTTTTAAGTTCTGCCAATTCACCTTTTATTTCTGCCCTTAGAGACTCTATGTTGCCATTAATTGATTTCTCCATTCTAGCCATTGTCTTCACAATTGCTAGCCTGAATTCAATCTCTGACATCTTGGTTATATCTGCATCCATTTGTAAATCTGCAGCATAAGTCATAATCTGAGTCTTTCCTATTTTGGGGGCTCCTCCTCCTAGTCATTCTGTTGATGGGTGTTTGAGGGAATGTATAGAGTCCAAATTATTGACCAGAACCCAAGCAAGATGCACCTGTTTTCTAGGGACCTTAGGGTTGCTGGCCTCTTGTTTTCCCCGCCTGTCTTCTGGGGGAGGGGTCTGCCGCACTGTTACTCAGGCAACCCTGTTTGGGCAGAGATGCCCTGCCCCCTGTGGGGGGGGAGGGCTCAGTGAAAACTGGTTTTTTGGGGCTTTTGTTCTCTGGCGCCTTTCTCTGGTGGCTTTCCATGTTTCTTCTGCGAGTCAGAGCAGAAGAGACCGTTTCCAACCCTCTGCCTCAGAGCAGAGAGACTGCAGTCTGTTCTTTAGTGAGCCCTTCAGGCCACACCGTCTCCATTTCTGTCCCTGCTGCTATAAACTGCAGCAGCCTGGGTGGTGCGCCCCTCCACAGCGCTCCCAGTTCTGCCTCCAGGATGGGGCACGTCTCTGCCTTTTGCACTTCTAAAACTGCCAGCCGCACCCAGTTTGCGCCCGTGACCCTACCGCTCCAGGTTTCCACCCCTGGGGGGCTGCCCTAAGGTCCTTTCCCCGCCGCTACCAGTCTGTGAGTCTGTGCCCGTCCCCAGCACACGAGACTGTCACTCACCGGCGGTGTAGGATCCCCATGGCTAGGCACCCTCCCGCTGCTGTTTATCCTCTGATATCTGCCCGCAGAATCACGGCTCCCCGCTTCGTACCTCAAAACCAACCGCTTGCGATATTCTGCTTGTAGAGATCCAGATCTTCTTACATCTCAGGCTGGTTTCATGGGTGCTCAGAGTGGTCTGGTAGATATCCAGCTCAATTCTGGGGACCAGTTGAAATAGGGTCCCCTACTCCACCATCTCCCCCCCCTCCCCGACAACAGCCATTCTAATGGACAAGAGGTGATACCGTGCTTTGGATTTGCATTTCCCTAATGATTAGCAACAATGAGCACTTTTTCATGTGCTCATGAACACTTTTCCATGGCCACTCATATATCTTTTAGGTCATATATCTTTATGTCTATTCAGGTCTTTTGCCCATTTTAAACTGGATTAGTTCTTTTTACTTGAGTTGTATGAGTTCTTTATATATTTTGGATATTAACCCCTTTACCAGATATATTACTTGCAAATATTTTTTTCCCATTCCTTAGGTTGTCTTTTCATTTTTATTGTTTCTTTTGCTGTGCAGAAGCTTTTTAGTTTGATGTAGTCCCACTTGTTCATTTTTTATCTTGTAGTTTGCACTTTAGGTGTCATTTTGCCAAAAAAATAATAGCTAAGGCCCATGTCAAGGAGTTTTTCTCCTATGTTTTCTTAGAGGAGTTTTATGGTTTCTGGTCTGATATTTAAGTCTTTTTTTTTTTTCTTTTTTTAAGATTTTATTTGAGAGAATGAGATAGAGAGAGCATGAGGGAGGTAGGGTCAGAGGGAGAAGCAGACTCCCCGCTGAGCAGGAAGCCCGATGCGGGACTTGATCCCGGGACTCCAGGATCATGACCCGAGCCGAAGGCAGTCTCTTAACCAACTGAGCCACCCAGGCGCCCTGATATTTAAGTCTTTAACCCATTTTGAGTTAATATTTCTTTATTCAGACAAGTTTAAAAATCCTACTGATAGGGGCACCTGGGTGGTGCAGTTGGTTAAGCATGTAAATCTTGGTTTCCACTCAGGTCATGATCTCAGGATTGTGGGATTGAGCCTCACGCCGGGCTCTGCACTCAGTGTGGAGTCTGCTTGGGATTCTCTCCCTCTCGCTCTGCCCCTCCCCCAATTCACACACTCTCTCTATCTCTCTCTAAAAATAAAATAAATAAAATCTTAAAAAGAAAATCCTACTGATACATTTGGGAAGATGGGCTAAATGGAGTTTCCAGAAGTTTAGTTGCTATTGAATGCCATTACATTTATCACCATCTAACATTATTTTACTGATCGATTCTGATGGTTAGTTATGTGTCCTGACTAGAATAAAAACAGGACGACAGAAATTATTGTGTCATTGTTGTTGTTGTTCACTACTAAGCATCCCCAACGCTCAGAACAAAGTTTTGATAATAACTGTTATACGGTATTTATTACGTGCTTTGTAACTAGGATGGCTATGTAATTTATTTTCCAAGCTGGAACTCTTTATTTTTTTATTTTTTTAAAGATTTTATTTATTCATTTATTTGAGAGAGTGAGAGAGAGAGAGCACATGAGAGGGGGGAAGGTCAGAGGGAGAAGCAGACTCCCCGCAGAGCAGGGAGCCTGATGCGGGACTCGATCCGGGACTCCAGGATCATGACCTGAGCCGAAGGCAGTCGCTTAACCAACTGAGCCACCCAGGTGCCCCTGGAACTCTTTTTAGATTGAACGGGAGGCCTTATCAATAATTATGCTAGGACAACAAGAATAATCAAGAGTGTCCTAGGCAGAGTAGGATTCACAGTTACTCTGTAACTGTTCTACATAACCTATGTGTGTGTTTTACTTGTATTTCCTCATTTGCTCTTCATTACAACACTTGAGGGGATCACTGTTGTTATCCCCAACTTACAGATGAGATATAGACCACCATTATCTCCATTTTACCAATGAGGAAACTGTGAAGTAGAAAGACTAAATAATTTTTTAGAGGGCGTAGGGGCAGAGGAAGAGAATCTCAAGCAGACTCCCCACTGAGCGAGGAGCCCAAGGCGGGTCTTATGACCCTAAGATCATGACCTGAGCCAAAATCAAGAGTCCAACGCTTAACTGACTGAGCCACCCAGGCACCCCCTAAAGACTAAATAATTTATATAATAATCTAATAAATTAAATTTAAATAATCTATAAATCTATAGCTTTAAATATAAATAATCTAATAAATTAAGCCCAGGTTTGAACTCAGGTAGTCTGGCTTCAGTGCTTATGATCACTCTGTTATATTAATTTGAAAAATATTTGTGGCTTAATGAATGAACTGGCTACATTCTTTCATATCCTTTGTAGTTTCAAGTTCTCACCATCAGGACACTCTGGAGAGAGATTAGTCAGTCTTTTTTTCCCATAATGAAGCCCATAATGAAGCCCATACTCAGTGACTCACGGATAACTTTGTCCAATGAGCAGTTTGAAGCTTCATGTGAGATGATGTATCATGTATTAATTTGTTTCAATGTAAGAAATATATTCTGGCTAGGAGAAAATATAAAAACAGATATAAATTAATTGAAAACAATTTTACGTTTACCTGCTATAATATGTTCATTTAGTTTTTTGTATAAAATTTTAATTCCACTGACTACAATTCCTTCCAATAGAATATGAAGTCAAAGAGAATAAGTAATTTACCTAATCTATGTGATACATTTCTAAGAGCAGGTACACTGATTATTTCGGGTATATAATTGATGTGGGAAGACATGGGAGTGAGGTAAAGTAAAGAAAATCTATTCTTATTTTTCCAATCTTGGGGTCAAATATAGTCATTGATATTACTATTACTGATTTTCTGAAGAAAATTTCCTTCAAAACTGTTTACTTCTGTTCTCAGCCTATGTCTAAATCTTCCTGTGATGAAAATATTAATACTCACATTCAACAGCATTGTTTTGGTTTGTTTGTTTTTGCTGCCCAATATACAAAATTATGTTTGCCTAGGAACTTCAGAAAACATAAATCTGGCTCAGGAGAAAGGACAAGACCCTGATGTTTAATATCCTTTTTCACTGAGAGACCGCAAATGTTAATTTTCTAATGTTTTTATTTGAATTATATTTTCACTTCTTTTAGAACTCTGAAAGTACATAGAAACACATAATGGGCAAGAGTTTTAGTCAACTTTACTCACCTAGGGATCTTAGAAGAGAAGTAAAAAAAAAGAGAATTTTCACTATAGTTCCAACTGAAGAGGAACAATGTGATAAATTTTGGAAAGTCCATAAACTTTGGAGTCAGACCCTACATTTATGCTGTGTAATCTAACTTGTTTTTCTCATTAAGCCTCTCCTTTTTCACCTATAAAAAAAGGATGATAAAAAGCTTGCCATTGACCTTAGCAGAGTGATTAAGGTTAATATCACCAGTAATACATAGCAGCATCAAGTGCCCCTTGATATGGTGCACTGAGAAGCACATTGCCTTTTTGGCATCCCCCCTAACAGGCTGAACCTCCATCTCATAATGAGAAATCACCAGATAAGCCCACCCTGAGGCACATTGTACAAAATAATTGATGGGCACCCTTCCAAAGTGTCAGAATTGTAGAGACAAGGAAAAACTTAGGAATTGTTAGAGGCTAGAAGAAACTAAAGAGACAGGACAAAACTAAATCCAAGGTGCAATCCTGGATTGGGTCCTAAAACAGAAAGGAATGGAAAAACTGGTGAAATTCAAGTTTTGAATTTAGTTGATAGTATTGTACCAATATTATAATGTACCATCATTTCTTTTGATAAATATTTGATGGTTGTGTAAGATATTAACACAGTGAAAGTTGGGAAAGGGTTATATGGAAATGCTGTGCTGTTTTCACAACTTATTTTAAAAAGTCTATAGTTACTTTTTAAAAAAGCCTAAATTGGGGCGCCTGGGCGGCTCAGTCGTTAAGCGTCTGCCTTCGGCTCAGGTCATGATCCCAGGGTCCTGGGATCGAGCCCCGCATCAGGCTCCCTGCTTGGCGGGAAGCCTGCTTCCCCCTCTCCCACTCCCCTGCTTGTGTTCCCTCTTTCGCTGTGTCTCTCTCTGTCAAATAAATAAATATTTAAAAAAAAATAAAAAAGCCTATCATTAAGACTTTTAGAATAAAATATTCTGGGAAATCTGTAGTTTGATTTTCATCTTTATTGCTCTTAATTGAACTCAGTTTGTTACATTAGAGACCTTGCAAAGCTTTCTTGTTCGCAGTAACTTGTTAGAGTTACTTTTTACTTCTTTTTAACTTTCCTAATTTATTCAGCCTCTTGGGCCAGGCAATAATCTGTACTGCCAGGGGCCTTGGTTTTGTTGATAATTCAACAGAGAGTGCAATTTCACAGCTCAGAACTCTTCTGAAGGCTCAGGCTTAATGAGGATGTCTACCTGCCCCTGGAGGTTTGCATGATTCCAAACATATTTTTCACCTATTGTCTCGGTTATAATTGGAGGCAGGTGCAGAACCAGAGGCCATTAACCTCTCAAGGACCCTAATTTCTGGTTGAGAGTGAAAGAAGAGAAAAGTGAGAACAGCGCTAATGAATGGACTCCAGCTTCTCATCAGAGCAATAGAAACAGGAACCCCTTTAGAAGATGCTATCTTGGGTGCCAGGTCTCAGTATGGCAACAGGAGCGTGCTCAGCACAATTACCACATTACCAAAGTTTGTTACAGCAACACCTGCCCCTGTCATTTTTCTGCTCATCCTTACCTGATGTTTCATTCCATACCCTCAACCATATCATGCTAGACACCCCCTAGTACCGCTGGGTGATCACCACTGTTAGGTCACCTTAAGGCATATCTGTTTCTTGTATCTGTATCACATATGTCCTCCCTGCCTAATTCTGCTTCCATAAGTTCATATGGCTTTGTTATAAATTAACAAGGACTTCCTTTTGTATTTTCTGCTGTTGTATTTTAGAGAGGGCTTGAAGGCCCAAATAAGTGGGGGTTTTTTTTGGCAAAATTTCTGGTATTTATTTATTTATTTTTGATATTCATTGACTTTTTTTTTTATTCTTATGTTAATCCCCATACATTACATCATTAGTTTTAGATGAAGTGTTCCATGATTCATTGTTTGTGCATAACACCCAGTGCTCCATGCAAATAAGTGGTTTTAATGGTAGGCTGTAATTCCCTCAGACATGTTGGTTGAGACAGAAAGTTTTGATCCTGTGAGTATTTAAAAGCAATCTTTCCTAGGAATGTAAGAGCTGGGATGTCATAGATTTGTAATGCTTGTCTATGTCATTGATCACTTGAAGATTAGGCTGATTTTCCACATGCTGAGAGGACACTGCCCGTCCAAAATGTTTTTGTCCAATGAATATGAACTTAGATTCTGATCTTATATAATTTATCATTTATCAAGATCTAAGAATCTAACTTTAATTGTTAACATAGCCCAGATATTTCTGTTTATATTTTTTCACTGCTTAAATAAGGTAGGTCCAGATACTTTAAAATAAATTATCTGGAGGGTACCTGGGTGGCGCCTGGGTGGTGCAGTCAGTTGAGCATCAGACTCTTGGTTTCAGCTCAGGTTGTGATCCAAGGTCATGAAATCCAGCCCCGCTCCCAGCTACGTGCTCAGCGCAGAGTCTGCTTGAGACTCTCCCTCTCTCTCTGTGCCCTTCCCCCCTAAAATAAATTTTTAAAAATAAAAAAAATACATTATCTGGTAAGTAATGAGGACACATACAATTCTGCTGAGAGTTTCTTGGTTTTTCCGACTCTTACAAATCTGAAAGCAAACTACTCAAAAAATTAGAATTTTAGATAAACAGTACATATTTTTTGCTAATCTGGTTCAATGCCATCATTTTACACATAAAGAAACAAAGAGAATAAGTAATTTACCTAATCACATAGTTTGTGAACTAGAATCTAGAACTTATAGGTGGCCAGATGTTCTTTCCACCATAGCTTATTGTTTTTTTATTTAAAAAGTTTTAATATCTTTATTGAGTTATAATTGATATACAAATAACTACACCTTTAATGCGTATGATTTGATAAGTTTGGACATATGCAAACACCCATGGTACCATTGCAACAATCAAAAGACATATCTCATGCCTCCCAAGTTTCTTTGTGCTCCTGTGTGTTTGTGTGTGTGTGTGTGAGAAGCACATTTAATATAGATCTAACCTCTTAACAAATTTTGAAGTGTACAATACTGTATAGTTAACTATACTATATTTGTTGTACAGCAGATCTCCAGGATTTATTTATGTAGTATAACTGAAACTTTATACCCATTGAACAGCAATTCCCCATTTCTTTTACTCTACAGCCCTTGACAACCACTATTATATTCTTTGCTGCTATGAGTTTAACTATTTTACATACATTACATAAGTCAAATCATGCAGTATTTGTCCTTCTGTGATTGGGTTATGTCGCATAGAATAATGTCTTGTAGGCTCATCTACATTGTCACAAAAGGCAGGATTTGTTTCTTTTTTAAGGCTTATTAATATTCCATTGTGTATATATGCCATACTTTCTTTAGCCATTCATCCATCAGTGAACACTTGGGTTGTTTCCATATCTTAGCTATTGTGAATAATGCTGCTCTGAGCATGGGGGTGCAGATATCTTTGAGATCCTGATTTCAATTCTTATGGGTACATACCCAGAAGTGAGATTTCAGGAGCACATGGTAGTTCTATTTTTAGTGTTTTGTTTTTGTTTTTTCCATAGAATAGTATCTTTTATTTGTATAAAGTTATGTACTTTGGGTTTTTTTATTAACATATAATGTATTATTTGTTTCAGGGGTACAGGTCTTATATAAGTCTTATATAATTCATAAGTCTTATATAATACCCAGTGCTCATTACAACACATACTCTCCCCAATGTCCATCACCCAGTTACCTCATCCCCCTACCCTCCTCCCCTCCAGCAACCCTCAGTTTATTTCCTATGCATAAGAGTCTCTTATAGTTTGTCTCTCTCTCTGGTTTCGTCTTGTTTCATTTTTTCCTCTCTACACCCAACATAGGGCTCAAACTCTCAACCTTGAAATCAGGAGTCGCATGCTCCACCAACTGAGCCAGACAGCATGCTCCTTTCTTGCATGGCCAGTCCCACTCTCACACCACCCCCAAGATTCCACAGACTCAAGTGACTACAACTTCACAGTGGGGGATGACACTGCACGTAGAAGTGTCCTGGGCAAGGGCTTACTCCTAGTCTGTGGAGATGTGTTCTAAACTTTATCCTTCCTGCTTCTTGCATCCATTAGGATAACTATTAAAAAGAAAAGACAAGTTTTGGGGAAATTGGAACACTGGTACACTGTTGGTGGGAAGGTAAATTGGCACAGCCGTTATGGGAGAAGGAAGGAAGGAAAGAAAGAAAGAAAGAAAGAAAGAAAGAAAGAAAGAAAGAAAGAAAGAAAGAAAGAAAGAAAGAAAGAAAGAAAGAAAGAAGTAAAGAAAGAAGCAGGTTAATTTTGATGGATTTGGGGATCTATTTATTAAATGACCTTGTATTGTGCCATTTGATGAAGGCAGAATATTATTAAAAATAATGGAAATGATTTATTTAAGAACTTACTTTGTGCTAAGGACCCTTCAAACACTATGTATAGTGGCAGGCACTGTTGGTTTCTTAAGCAAGAGACTTTTCATTCCCATTTCTTTTTTTTTTTTTTTCCTGGAACAATGGGCCTTCTAAGAAAGTGGGTAAAAAGGCCAGATACTTCCATTCACAGCCTCCCTTGTAGGTATGAATAAGCATGTGACAGTGTATCATAAGAATTAACACTTACATACACCTTCTACGTGTCTGACACTGTTCTAAGGTCTTTACATATGCTACACAGTTTAATCCTCATGCCAACTTTCAATGTGAATATTACTGTTTCGATTTTACAGGTGAAAAACTAAGACATGGAGAAGCTAAGTAACTTTCCCTGGTCGCACAGTTAGTGCCAGAGTCAGGATTTGTTCTCAGACAGTATAACTGTAGTCTCTGCTCTTAGTGAGCACAGTACTGTCTCTCAGGAAAGACACAAAGGGGGAAGACCCACTGGTGGAAATTCTGGACAGTCTGAACATTCTGGAAATTCTCCTTTCCCCAAACAGAGAGATATAAGGGAAGGCTGCTGTCCTCTTTTTTTTTTTCTGATAAAAGTAATAGAAGTTTTGCTTTAATAACATTTTCTAGAAATTGATTTATCTCTCTTTTTATTTGAGATTTTCCAAAATATATTTTTTTGATAACAACTAGTCTTTTTTAAATTATGTTCAGTTAGCCACTGTATAGTACATCATTAGTTTCTGAAGTAGTGTTTAATGATTCATTAGTTGTGTATAACACCAAGTGCTCATCACATCGCGTGCCCTCCTTAATGCCCATCACCCAGTTACCCCATCCCTCCACCCACCTCCCTTTCCACAACCCTTAGTTTGTTTCCCAGAGTCCAGAGTCTCTCATGGTTTGTCTCCCTCTCTGATTTCTTCTCATTCAGTTTTCTCTCCCTTCCCCTATGGTCCTCTGCACTATTCCTTATATTCCACATATGAGTGAGACCATATGATAATTATCTTTTTCTGATTGACTTGTTTCACTTAGCATAATCCCCTCCAGTTCCATCCATGTCGATGTAAATGTTAGGTATTCATCCTTTCTGATGGCTGAGTAATATTTCATTGTGTGTGTGTGTATATATATATATATCACATCTTCTTTATCCATTCATCTGTTGAAGGGCATCTCGGCTCCTTCCACAGTTTGGCTATTGTGGACATTGCTGCTATGAACATTGGGGTGCATGTGCCCCTTCTTTTCACTACATCTGTATCTTTGGGGTAAATACCCAGTAGTGCAATTGCTGGGTCATAGGGTAGCTCTATTTTTAACTTCTTGAGGAACCTCCATACTGTTTTCCAGAGTGGCCATATTATACTAGCATTTCTAAAGCTATTTTTATTATATGGATAACAGTTATATTTCATTTAAGAATTTTATCAGCAAATAGTTATTCAACATATACAGTGTGTCTTAGCCTTATGTATAAATTAGAAAGGAAATTAGACATATTCCCTCTTGCAAAAAGGTTGTATCTTAGTCGATGATAAAGGCAAATAGCAATGCATTGTCACAAGTGCCATGATTAGGTAAGAACACAGAATCGCAAATGAGATCTCTTAATTCAGACATGGAAGAGCAAGGAAGTCCTCCTGCAGGGAGTGACGTCTAAACTGAACCAGGTCATTAGTGGAAGTTAGGTAAACAAAGAGAATGGGAGTTCTGTGAAAATGATCACAGTTGGAGAGTAAAGCTTGTGTGAAGGCTCAGAGGTCAAAAACAGCATTGCCTTATAAGGCACTCTAACAGTTGGGTGGAGCATGAAGTGTGGATGTGTTGGGAGGTAGTGGTCAAAAATGACATTGGATTGCTAAATAGGAAGCTAACAAAGTAGAATTTTGTAAAAAATTTTCAAAGAGTTTAAACTTTTTTTTGGGACAATGAGGAACCAAAGCATGGAAGTGGCAACAGTGTGGAGAATGGGAGAGGGTCAACATTAGACAGCTATTATTGACATCTAAATGGGACATCATCCTGTAAGAGTAAAAAGTGAGAGTGATGATGAAGAAGATTGGACAGATACTAGACCTGAGGAGAATTTGCCTATACATAGCAAATTAATAGCTTCATAGGTCTTTAATTTCTACGGAGAAATGTGCTCTAGATCTATCTCAAATGGGCCATTCAGATCATTTACCTTGTGTCTTGTATTGCTAGGTCACAAATTATAGACCTCTGGGCTCATCTAAAGCATAATCTATAAGTATCATGACAGGAGCTTGAGGGGAGGGGGCACACCAATCACCAGACATGAACCCTGCCGATTCACTTCATTGACTCTGGATGGGGTTCAAGACATGTTAAAAGGGATTCTTAGGCTGCCATCCTAGTACCACACGTCAATGCCTGACTCTATGAATACATATATCCACACAACACCATCTAATCTCATCTTCTAAGTTGCTGTTTATTTTGTGGTGAGCCACCTCGGTTCATCAGGAACCATTCGCCTTGCTCATTGGAGATCCATATATTTCCCTGGCCCCCAAATGTATCCATACACCACTAGCAGCAATGCTGTGGCTGCATTTACTACTTAAGTCTTCTGTCAATGGAGAATCTTCAATGGTTCTATAAAGAATTTGCTTCTCAAATTTAATCACTTCTTTTTTTTTTAAGATTTTATTTATTTATCTGTTAGAGAGAGAGAGAGAGTGCACAAGCAGGGGGAGTGGCAGGCAGAGGGAGAAGCAGACTCCCCACTGAGCAAGGAGCCCAAATGGGGACTCCCCATTCCATTTGCCAAGGCAAATGCTTAAACGACTGAGCCACCGGTGCCCCAAATTTATCACTCCTACATACCTTCGTTCAGTTTGCTGAAACTAAGCCAGTAGTTGGTAATAATGAAATAAAGTACCAAAGGGAAAAAGATACTGAGCAAATACAGAAATATATTTTTACAATGGAATATTATGCAGCCATCAAAAAATGAAATCTTGCCATTTGCAATGACGTGGATGGAACTAGAGGGTATTATGCTAAGTGAAATAAGTCACTCAGAGAAAGATAAGTATCATATGATCTCACTGATATGCAGAATTTGAGAAACAAGACAGAGGATCATAGGGGAAGGGAGGGAAAAATGAAACAAGATGAAACCAGAGAGGGAGACAAACCGTAAGAGACTCTTCATCTCAAAAAGAAAAAAGAAAAAAAAAAAAGAGAGACTCAATCTCAGGAAACAAACTGAAGGTTGCTGGAATGGAGGGGGGTGGGAGGAATGGGGTGGCTGGGTGATGGACATTGGGGAGGGTATGTGCTATGGTGAGCGCTGTGAATTGTGTAAGACTGATGAATCACAGACCTGTACCTCTGAAACAAATAATACATTATATGTTAATAAAAAATTTTTTTAAAAAGAAAAAAATATATATTTGCTGCTTTTCTTTTCTTTCTCTCTTTCTCTCCCTGTCCTTAATACGTGTCTGAAACGAAATCATTTACTTTGAAGCTCTGAGAACATACTATTTCCCTTTTTTCATATTCATTTATATTTTCTACTTAGGCAAAATATTTGGTATGAACCTCCTTGAAACATCTGCATTGAAGTTCACTCAAGTAGGAAACCCTGCAAGATATTAAGAACACTGTCCATAGTAGCTACTATTCTAATATATTAAAGAAGCTATGATGTTTGATTATCTGTCATTTTGCACTTTGTCCCTCCCTCTAAAATTCTGCTATGTAAATTTTCTTAACCTTAATCTGAAATTACTAATCAACAAAATGGAAAAGAATAGTCCTTAAAATTTCACTGTGGACAGGATATCAAAACAGCTAGGGTGAAATGCCCTCACATTCCTCCCTTTGAAATATCCTGAAATCTATTCCAATTTTTACCTTTGGGAAAGAAATTGATTACCCAGATGAGAAGAAAGCAGGCTTAGCCCATCTCCAAGTTTATTTTTCTAAGATAAGAATGTTCTGGGAATGTGAAATAAGGATCAAGTGTGGTTTTTTGTTTTTTGTTTTTGGTATCAGACTGCTACAGGCCTCCTCTGCAATCATTCCATGTTTTGTCATCAGTGCTGATCATCAGGGCCACTGTCAGGATTTTATAGAGCCTCTGTATTTCTCAGGCAGATTTACGTCCCATGACTAGGTATGTGTTAATGGTATACAGGAAGAACATAATACAAAACATCATGATAACCACTGAGAGTGTAGCCAGAAGTATGATGGACATCATCTTTTCCTGTGTCCCCAACAGCACACAGGCATAAGGTCCATGACACAGGTGGGCACGGCACCGAATGGGTTTTTTAATCAGTGGTAGGTGATAGTGAATGAGAATGACGAAGAAGATCACCTGTACGGACAACTGTGTGAGAAAGTAGACAAGATACGTCGCCAAGAGGGGCTTTTCCTGGGACAAGTCAAAAATCTCCTCTTCCTTTGTCTCTACCTGGTCTGCGTGGCTATCAGTGTCACTGGGTTCCTTTTCCGAAGATTCCTTCTTCAATATCTTGATTTGTTTATGCGCGCTCTGAGAGACAAAAAACTCCATCACAAAAAAGATGGAGGAAAAGGCAAAGCCAACCACATACCAAACTCCTAACACAGGCCTAGTGAAGTGGTTCTCATAGCATTCTGCCAGACAAGCTTTGGAGATGTTTCCATGGCACTGGAGGTCTTGATCCAGATCAAGCCAGGTGTTTTGCACTACAGACACAACTGAAATATGAAGAAAAGTAATGCTGAACCACAGTGCTCGCCCTATGTAGAAGTTGGGGGGGTCTTTGCTCATCTTCAGTATGATAGGTGCCATACCCCCAAATTTAGTACTCTCGGCCATCTTGGAATCTAGGAAGACAAAAGCAAAGTTGCATCAGGGGGAAGGAGTGGCTGTGTTTTAGCCCTTTCATACGATCTCTGCTGTTCTCTTATTAGGTGCTCTCTGTGAGACTCAATGGTCTTAGGTGACTGGACAACTCCAAAGAAAGAGTGTTCAAAATAAATATACTCACTAATATTTCCTGTTCTTTCATTTGCTAACTTCTCATTTTTCCTTACCAATCTCTCTTCTCAACCCCATTGCATTTCCCAACCTCTTCTCACAGTTTATTAAATCCTCTGTATAGCTATCCTGTTTGCTCTCATTATAAACTCTGTGGCATTTACTTCTTTTTATAATCTATGTACCAGCTGTCAACAGTACAGTTCCAACTGTCATAGGACTCCCATAGCTCTCTGCATTTAAGTGCTTAAAGGTAAGTCTTTATCACTTCTCCCTGAGATGTACCTATCTGCTGGATTAACTGAATTCACTAGTGTCATCTTAGGCTCTTCCTGAGGCCAACTTTCCCAAGTCCATTACCAATTTCAAAATCTGTTTCTGATTAGTCAAGATGCATGGATTGCCTTTTTCCTGGGAGAGCAGCTTATATTTCTTATTTGCATTATATTCTGCTGCTCACTTGAAATTTTTATTGATTCACAGATATTTTGAGCATCAAACGTAATTCTGAGTATAGAAAAACGAATGAGGTAGTTCTTGCCTTTAATTACTGATCTGATTTGCATTTCCTTGGTGATTAGTGATATTGAGTATATACTTTAATGCTAAAAATAAAAATTACTTTAATAAATAAAATTCTGATGGTGTGAAGAATGCTTTTCTTCCGATAAGTTTATTGTGACCTCCGTGGTTTCTGTAATTCACTATCCCACCTATGAAGACATTTTCAAAACAAATTATTATTACAATACTCGAATAGTCCACACTTGCTCCAGCCTTCCCTACCAAGATGGCTGAGATTTTGGGGGCCTGCATCATAGTTTAACTTCTTCCTTTATTCCATCTTGTTTTTCACACCCCTGACACTCGACTTCTTTTCAGAGACATTAATCCTTAATAAATATTTTCCACCCTCAACTCTGTCTCAACATCTGCTTCTGGAAAAGCCAACCAACAATATTCCTCTTCAGATTTTGGGAACCCGAGAGACAAGCCATACAGACAGTAGGGCTTTTCTTCATCCGTGGGGTCACAGTTACTGGAAAGCCAAGCCTTCTGTAGAAAACACTATGTTTAATCCTTGCCCTGGGACTCTGAAAAAATTCTAACATGGAGAAGTGACAGGCTTGCGTCAGTTTCCCCTATGGGGATTACCACTGAGGCTGATGCCATCCCTGTTCTGCGAAGGACCTGCTGAATTGTTGGTGCTGGCTACTGCTCGAGTCAGGGGAAGGGAACGTGTTGAAATTAAAAGTAGAGGGGGACTCTGGGAAACAAACTGAGGGTAACAGAAGGGATGGGGTGGGAGGATGGGGTAACCGGGTGATGGGTATTAAGGAGGGCATGTATTGTGATGAGCACTGGGTGTTATACGCAACTAATGAATTGTTGAACACTACATCAAAACTAATGATGTTCTCTATGTTGGCTAACTAAACAAAATAATAATAAAAAAAAAGTGGAGGGGGGATGGGATGCATTCAGACTGGAATATTCCCAGCATCCCCCCCTAAATTTCTAGGTTACTTAAAATTATTTTTCTAGTTTCTTGAGTAGATTTTTAGTACACTTTGAATTAATTTTTAAAGTGTAAATGTATACAAAAAGCACACACCGTTATCAAACAGTATATAGAACTTTCAATGTCATGTTAACATCAGATAAGTACACAAGTCACATCGTTCAGTTCTATGAATTTCACAGAATGAATACACTCAAGTAAATGTCATCCAGATCAAGAAAGAACAGTACAAACATCCCAAAAGCCCCTTTCGTACGTTCATTCAGTTACCGTTCTCCATTGTGCAACCAATATCTGAATATCTAACAATATAGTCTGCTTGCTCTGGAAATGCATATAAATGAGTCATAAAGTATGTAATCTTTCATGCCTGGATTTTTTGTTGTTGTTTTATATATTGTTTGTGAGATCCACCTATAGTATTGTTGAGTGTAGTTGTGGTTCTTTCCTTCTCTTTGCTATAGAGTATTCCTCTGTGTGAATATACCACGTTTTATTGATTCATTTTAATGTTGGTAATTTTCAAGCTGGGGCTTTTATAAGTGGTGCCATTATGATGATTTTGTACCTGTATTTTGATATATTAGTTACACTCCCACAACATGAGAAATCTGTTTCCTTTGCATATTTGTCAACACTTGGCACTGTCAGGTGTTTTTCATTTTAGCTATTCTGGTTAGGTCTGTAGTTGTATTGCATATGGATTTAGTTTGCATTTCCCTGGTGATGCTCATTGATGATGAGCATTGTATTGCGTATAGATTTAGTTTGCATTTCCCTCAATGATGCTCATTGACTATTTGAATATTATCTTTTGTGAAGTGCTTGTTCAAATCTTTTGCCCATTTTTCTCCAATAAGTTATGTGTCTTTTCCTTCTTGAATTAGAGGAGTCTTTTATGTGTTCTGGATATGAGTCCTTTATAGATATGTGAATTGCAAATATCTTCTCCCACTCTGAGGGATGCCTTTCCATTCTCTTGATAGTATCATTTAATGGACAGAAGTTTTTCATCTTTTTTTTTTTTTTT
>NC_138373.1:73033269-73051646 GCF_054177405.1 Leptonychotes weddellii
TGAAACAAATAATACATTATATGTTTAAAAAAAAAAAAAAAGAAGGTAGTAGGAAGGGAGAATGAAGGGGGGACATCAGTGGGAGAGACGAACCATGAGAGACTATGGATTCTGAGAAACAAACTGAGGGTTCTAGAGGGGAGGGGGTGGGGGGAGGGGTTAGCATGGTGATGGGTATTTAGGAGGGCACGTACTGAATGGAGCACTGGGTGTTATATGCAAACAATGAATCATGGAACACTACATCAAAAACTAATGATGTAATGTATGGTGATTAACATAATATAATAAAATTTAAAAAAAAAGAAAAAAAAGATTAGGTGGTTCAACTGTCCCACCAACTCCCCAAACTGTTAAAAGGACCACAACAGATTTGTTCAATTTATCTTATCCTTGGTTTTAAAATCTAACGATTGGGCGCCTGGGTGGCTCAGTCGTTAAGCATCTGCCTTTGGCTCAGGTCATGATCCCAGGGTCCTGGGATCCAGCTCCGCATCGGGCTCCCTGCTCTGTGGGATGCCTGCTTCTCCCTCTCCCACTCCCCCTGCTTGTGTTCCCTCTCTGGCTGTGTCTCTCTCTGTCAAATAAATAAATAAAATCTTTAAAAAAAATAAAATCTAACGATTGCATGAAAAACAAAGGGGTATATAGTATCTTCAGAGCCCGTGTGAAATACAACAGTTCAAGATAAAGGAGAGGATTATGACTCTAAGTAACAGATGCGGCAGGATCTCCTGGCACGGTCACCAGCAGAAGACACGAGACCATAGGAATTGGTTTGGGTAAAATGGTCTGGGAGTGGTGAAGAAATTTTTTTGGGATTGCTGGACTCTGATGCCTGATGAACTGTCACACCTAAACCTGCCAAGGAAAACAGAAAGATCACTGTAATTAAATTAAGAAAATAGAGTGGTGCAATTGTAGAAAGTCTGCAGGTGACAGTATGACTGAAAGTGGGAATTTATGAATGAAAGTAATTATGTTTGCTTCATCCCTCCCAGAGTGTGTTATAAAAACGGACGTGATGTCTAAATGGAGGACTTTTTCCACACCAAACCACTGGGAAAGAGATGTACGAATTTGCTCTTCATCCTGTTTTAATTGGTCCTGCTAGATGTTTTTATTCCATTTTGTGTCTTTTATTCTAGGAAAATCTCTGTAGAAGCAGAAATGTCTACAGGTTTATAGAAAACCAGTTACTGAGAGTCAGCTCACACCCAGTGCAGAGCACATGCAGAAAGGGAAAACTCCGTGTGTATAAGAAGAGATTTTAACAAAAGGTATTTAAATACATATGTGCCAAAACAAGTTTCACCAGAGAAACTTTTTTCTTACCGACCTATGCAGATGACTGACATTCCTATGATTTCTTGAATTAGCATTTTGAGGTCTATACTAAATGGGACATACATATCTCGGTGTGTCTATAGAAGTGAAGGATATTTCAGTTCACTCAGTGGACATAAACCTGGAAAGAACATGGCATGCAATCAACTGGCTCTGATGTAAAAGCTTAGTTTAATTTAGTTTAATGTAATTTAATTCAAAGACTTGATTTAATGAGTTCTGATTTAAAATAATGTAGAGGACTGGACCATGGAGTGTTGCCCCAAAAGGCAGGGCCTGCGCATCCATGAGGCATTAGAAGAGCATAAAACAAAGTCTCCGTCCAAGGCTAGAAAAACAAGTGCTAACAGAAAGGGAACAGTGACAAAGTGATGTATACTGCTGAAACCAACTTTAGCAACTTCATAATTACGCCTAGGGATCAGCCTCCTCAGAGAATATACTCGAGCACCTTGCTGAACACCAATGCAAGAGTTGGTACCTCCCACAGGGCCTGTTGATTTCCATGGTTCTTGATGAAAACTTTTAATCACGTCATTTATGTTACTCTTTTTCTTTTCTCCTTTCAACTTCAGATGAAAATTACAGTCTTTCAGGAGTTTCTCCCTGTGGCTCTGCACCTGCTTTCAGTTAGAATAGAGATAATGGATGAAAAATACGTTTGGGATATTCCAACCCTCTGGAGGCATCTGCCTTTGGCAAGTTGAAGACCGGGAGAGTGGTGAGTGGGAATTCTAGCCTATTCCTTCAAGCTTCAACATGCCTGAAGTTTCACGTTGCTGCCCAGAGGTTGATGCTGAAGGAAGTCAATAGGTCATAAAATGCAAGGAGTTAAAAGCTAAAAATTTTGAATCACCAAGCCAAAGACATGGACTCATGTAGTAAATTGAGTTAAAATGGTCAATCTAATGGGGGCTTAAAAAAAAAAAGTAGGCAAACACTTTTAGACTAAATGATTTCATTTTGTTGACTGGTAAAGTTATTTCAAATAGCAGAACACTCTAGGTACTATTTCTGTTGAACCATTCTGGAAGCACAAGTTGACATAAAACACCAATTCTCTTTCTCTTTGAACAAGAACAAAACTATCACATGAGATAACCTATCTTGTCCCAATCCTCAAACTCTAAGTTTGAGGAAAAGCTTATTGATTGAAATTGATAATTTACTACCTGAAACTAGTAAAAACTCTCTTACACAAAACCAGGCTCAAAGAGAAACCTGTTTAGACATTATTTCTGGGCATGAACTAACTAATATGTCACAGCAAAAACAATATCCAATTGGAAAAGCAAAGCTGAAGTCCTAATGATGAGGTAAGTGCTTGCCTTAGTGATATAAGTGAGCAGCTCCATACTTTTCTCAGTGGCCAAATAACAAACATTTCACTATTAGAAAATTAAGAAAATATCTTTGGAAAGATAATGATTATTCATTTCCACTATGAAAGGAGAAGTCAGGGCATCACAAAATAACTGGACATCTTGAAAAATATCGGGCGCCTGGGTGGCTCAGTTGGTTGAGCGACTGCCTTCGGCTCAGGTCATGATCCTGGAGTCCCAGGATCAAGTCCCGCATCGGGCTCCCTGCTCGGCGGGGAGTCTGCTTCTCCCTCTGACCCTCCCCCCTCTCATGTACTCGCTCTCTCTCATTCTCTCTCTCAAATAAATAAATAAAAAAAAAAAAAGAAAAATATTTAAAGGGACTGAAAAGAGAGAAAAAGGAAAAATTTCACCTACTCTATAAATTGTCCTAAGTCTTTGAAACAGTTTGTGGACAAAAGAATAATGGTCTATTTTGTTATGGAAATTTGGAAATACAACTGACCTTTGAACAACGTGGATTTGAACTGCACAGGTCCACTTATATGTGGATTTCTTAAATAAATACAATACAGTACCGTAAGTGTATTTTCTTTATGATTTTCTTAATCACATTCTCTTTTCTCTAGCTTACTTTACTGTAAGAATACAATACACTTATGGTACTGTATTGTATTTATTTAGGATAAAGAAGATGTGGTCCGTATATACAATGGAATATTACTCAGCCATCAGAAAGGATGAATGCCCAAATTTTACATCAACATGGATGGGACTGAAGGAGATTATGCTAAGTGAAATAAGTCAAGCAGAGAAAGTCAATTATCATATGGTTTCACTTATTTGTGGAACATAAGGAATAGCATGGAGAACATTAGGAGAAGGAAGGGAAAAATGAAGGGGGGACTGGAATTGGAGGGAGAGATGAACCATGAGAGACTATGGACTCTGAGAAACAAACTGAGGGTTTTAGAGGGGAGGGGGTGGGGGGATGGGTTAGCCCAGTAATGGGTATTAAGGAGGACACATACTGCATGGAGCATTGGGTGTTATATGAAAACAATGAATCTTGGATCACTATGTCAAAAACTAGTGATATATTGTATGGTGACTAACATAACATAATAAAATAAAATTAAAAAAAAAGAATACAGTATATTATACATACAACACAAAATATGCGTTAGTGAACTGTTTATGTTACTGGTAAAGTTTTCAAGCAATAGTACCCTAGTAGTAGTTAAGATTTGGGGGAGTCAAAATTATACATGGATTTTCCATTGCACAGGGGGTTGCCACCCCAACCCCTACATTGTTCAAGGGTCAACTGTATTGCTCCCATGCTCAGTGAAATTAAACTGTAT
Organism: Leptonychotes weddellii; assembly: GCF_054177405.1. NCBI lineage: Eukaryota > Metazoa > Chordata > Mammalia > Carnivora > Phocidae > Leptonychotes > Leptonychotes weddellii. Next base: position 73,037,303 of record NC_138373.1, read on the forward strand.
TCTCAAATTTTAGAATGTGAAAAAAATTCTAGGAAAAAAATTCTGCTGTAAAGGAGTCTTTGCATTAAAAGTTAGTAGCATTAATTATCATAACCAAAGAAAAAAATTAAAAAACAAAGAATTGTTGCAAAGCCAACTCCTTGGGTTCAAACCTGAGTTCTAAGTATATCAAGTGGAGTAATGAGAACACACTTACCAAGGAATCTAGACACTTAGCTTCTTGTTAAAATTTTGCCATTATCCAGTTGAGCATTCTTTTTTTTTTGATGGCTTCATATATATATGTACATATATATATGATATATAATATTGTGCAAATTTAAGATGTACAACATGTTGCTTTGATACATTTTCTATACTATAATATGATTAGCCTTGTGGCCAGAGCACTTCTATCCCATTTGCATAATAATCATTTCTTTTTTGTGGCTAGAACAATTAAGATCTAGACTCTTACCAAGTTTGATGATTATAATATATTATTGTCTATAATCACTGTACTGCATTCTTTTTTTTTAAATGGGAGATGATAACTTTTTAAAAAAATTTTTTATTATCTTATGTTAATCACCATGTATTACATCATTAGTTTTTGATGTAGTGTTCCATGATTCAGTACTGCATTCTTAAATAAATATAATTCAATTTCCATCTTTGTAAAATATATATAATCACACCTCATAGGAATGGCACAAGCATTGAATGGGAAAAGACTTGTGAAAGTACTTACAAGTTTCAAAATTCTGTAAAAGCATAAGACTATGATATTAGTCTCAACATTAATAATAATAATGAGATATATTGAGGCTTTACACAAATTATTTAATCCTATAGCATCCCAATAAAAAAAAGTATCATTAGCCCTTTCAGTTCCTAGAAAGAACTGAGGCTTACAGTCTCTGGGCAAGACAATGTGAAATATATAGCATTATTATTTCAGAAACTAAGATGACATTGAAATATATCTTATAAAGTTATGTTTGTGATAAAGAAAATTTCTGTTCAGGAAATCAATCTAAGGGCCCCTCGGTGGCTCAGTGGGCTAAGCATCCGACTCTTGATTTCAGCCCAGGTCATGATCTCAGGGTCGTGAGATGGAGCCCTGTGTCAGGCTCTGTGCTCAGCGTGGAGGAAGGAAGGAAGGAGGGAGGGAAGAGGGAAGGAAGGAAGGAAAGAAGAAGGGAGGTAGGGAAGGAGGAAGGGAGGAAGGAAGGAAGAGAAAGAAAGAAAAAGAAAGAAAGAAAGAAAGGAAGGAAGGAAGGAAGGAAGGAAGGAAGGAAGGAAGGAAGAATGAATCTCTATGCTTGAAAATAATTTGTTGATTTATTGAGGTTTTTTTGGAGTCACAAAAGTAGTACCTGCCCTTTGTTACAAGTAAAACAATATAAAAGTGTATAAAGGCAGCATTGATAAAAATGTTAAAAAATAACACATAGCAGTAAACTGAGGTAAACAGTGTTCTGAGAACTTATGTTAAATGAAGTAATATTCCCAACAAACTGATGAATGATAAGCACTACTTTGTAAGCAAAAATTTTATTTAACTATCAATAGAAACACAAAAAGCTTGTCACAAGGGTACAGACTGATGAATTTTCATGAAATCAACATACCTATGTAACCAATATGCAGGTAAAAACACAAAAATGTCACCACCACAGACACCGTCACCATTGTGTCCTCAGATACCTCTCTCTCCCCAGGGTAACCATTTATGCCAACTCTACACTGCAGATTATTTTGGCCTGTTTTGGAATTTTATATACATGCAATCATGCTTGCTATGTAATAGTTTGTGTCTGGACTCCTACTCAACATAATTGTGACAGTCACTTTATGGTGTTTTCTGTAGTTCAAGTTCAGTCATTTTAATTTCTGTATGGTATTCCATTTGTGAATCTACTACTTTTTTAAAATGATTTTATTTATTTATTTATTTGAGAGAGAGACACAAGTTGGGGGAGAGTGACAAGCAGACTCTGCATTGAACGTGGAGCCTGACGTGGGGCTCAATCTCAGGACCCTGAGATCATGACCTGAGCCGAAATCAAGAGTCAGATGCTTCACCAACTGAGCCACCCAGGCACCCTGCTAAGAGTAGTTTTATTTTTGTTTATCCTGTTTGAGGATTTTAGAACTTCTTGAATTTATCCATAAGTTGGTTTACTTCATAATTTGGAGAAAATTCTTAGCTATTTTCTTTACAAAAATTGCTTTTCCCTGATTTTCTCTCTTTTTCTTTCTGGAACTCCAAAGTAATGCATGTTAGACTTTTCACTATGTCTAACATATCTCTCAAACTTCCAGTACTAGAATTTCCATCTCTCCAGGGAAATGTTTTCAATGTCCCCCTCTTTTCTTCGATTTACTTAACTAGATCATGTGTATTTTATTTTATTTTAAAGATTTTATTTATTTATTTGACAGAGAGAGACACAGCGAGAGAGGGAACACAAGCAGGGGGAGTGGGAGAGGGAGAAGCAGGCTTCCCATGGAGCAGGGAGCCCAATGCGGGGCTCAATCCCAGGACCCTGTGATCATGATCTGAGCCGAAGACAGACACTTAACGACTGAGCCACCCAAGCACCCCAATCATGCGTATTTTAAAGTTTTTATCTGTTAATGCCAATATTCTGATCACCTGTGGATTGGCTGTGTTTATTGGACCTTTTATCTTGGTTTTCAGTCATTTCAGTCGTATAAAAACTAGAGAGGCTCCATATCACATCTTTTTCTCTGGTAGGCAGAATAGAGCGAGGTTAGAACACTTCAATCTTAACAAGATGCTGAGCTGAGTTGAGTGTAGGTTTCATTTTTGCTAAGGAACAGCCTACATCTATTCACCCTGCTCCTGAGATAGTCCTCCAGGGTTTTCAACATAGATTATGTTCTCTAGAGACCTCTTTGGTGGGCTCTAGAATCAAACCTTTGTCTCTTTAACATCACTAGGCTACAAAAACTCTGTTCTGCTTTTCAGAAGTCTTTGGCTTAGTTTACAGTATCTTGCCCTGGCAAGGTTCAGAATTTGCCAAATATTTTAAGGAGGAAACTGGCTGTAGACATAGACACTATTATACTCAGGTTTTTTTGGTTTTTTTTGTTTTTGAAAGATCTTATTTATTTTTGAAAGAGAGAGAGAGAGCACGAGTTGGGGGGCGGGGTTGGGCAGAGGGAGAAGCATCCCTGCTGAGCAGGGATCCTGATGCAGGACTTGATCCCAGGACCCTGGGATCAAGACCTGAGCCAAAGGCAGCTGCTTAACTGACTGAGCCACCCAGGCGCCCTATTATACTTGTTTTATAGATGGAGATGTTAAGGCACAGAGAGGTTAGGTTACTGGAAAAGTCACACATGTTAGTTAATGGCTGAACTGGGATTCAAAATTAGAGAGTTTGGCTCAAGATATTAATTATTATCCTCTTCCCTATCTTAACCACCTAAAATAACAAATATTAACATGAGTTATGAGTGATTCTTTCAATGTGCTAACAGCAACATACTTCTTTTTTTCAAATTTATTACAGTTGAATTATCTTTACCTTCAACTTGCATTTTTTGGAATGAACAATATAGCATGGACATCCATCCTGGCCAATACTCTTCTGAAAGTGTGCAGAGATGAGCTAAACACAATATTTAAGGTATGCTCTTTCTTTCAAAGTAGAGAAGAAGACAATAATCACTTTAATTGGTCCTTTGACTCTTTATGTTTAATAGTAAGATTGTAACTTTTTTGTTTTATTTTATATTGTTTTGTTTGGTAGGGTAAAAAAACCATAGTTATTCTTGAGCTTTTTCCTAACCTCAAATCCCTAAATCTCTCAGAAAGGATCACGTATACAACTGATCTTCATTACTCATGTATTTGTAAATTCACTTATTTGCTAAAATGTACTTGCACACTTAAAATCAGTACTCTGTGAGACTTTCATGGTCCTTCATGGACATGCACAGAGTGACAATTTGAGTTGCCTGAGGCATGTGTTCCCAACAGAGGGCAAGAAAGCCAATGCTCTGCCTTCTTGTTTCCCCTCCCATACACTGAACAAATGTCCTTTTCATGGTACGTTTAGGGCAATGGGTTTTTTGTGTGTGTTTTTGTGCTTTTCTGTTGATGAGGTCACAGTCTAAAATGCTCCCCATAGGGGCACCTGGGTGAAGGGCACCTCAGTCGGTTAAGCAACTCCCTTCAGCTCAGGTCATGATCCCAGAGTCCTGGGATCCAGACCCATGCTGGGCTCCCCGCTCAGCCGGGGAGCCTGCTTCTCTCTCTCCCTCTGCTGCTCCCCCTGCTTGTGCTCTCTCTCTCTCTCTCCTCTCTCTCTATCTGTCAAATAAATAAATAAAATATTTTAAAATAAAATAATAAAATAAAATAAAATGCTCCCCACATACGGTGCTGATGTTGATGTGCTGTCTATTGTTCATGAGTACAGGAAGGCTGTGATGTGCCTAATGGAGAAAGTACGTGTGTTTGATAAACTTCCTTCAGGCATGAGTTATGGTGCTGTTGGCTGTTAGTGAATCTTATAATGTTAATGAACCAACAAAGTATATTTAATACAGTGTCTTTAAACAGAAAATACATAAAACAGATGTACTGATCAGTTGACCAAAAAAAAAAAAAATTGTGACCAGAGGTTCACAGACACCTAACTTATATTTTTCTGAGACCAATGGTTCAATATTCACTGATTCCGTGTTCTTAGTGACTTTACACTATATAAGTACCATGAATAAACTACGCACACACACACACACACACACACATGTTCTATCTCCAAATTAATGATGTTATTTTCCCAACAGAAAGTAAAAAAGCTGGATTAAAGGTAATTTTTTTCTTGGAAATCTATATCCTAGAATAGAGAGTAAGTTGAAAGTTTACTTAATGTGAATTTCTATGTTATAATTTAATGTTAACATAGAAATATGTCATGGCATTTCCTAATAAGCACCCTGAATTCCAAAGAAATGAAGAAATGATTTGGCAGCAATCTAGAGCCACAAGGGGGCATCATTACCTCAGGAATGAGACTTGATACACCAAATAATTTATAAGAAAATATTTTCCCCGCATTTAGAATTTATCCTCTTCTCATCGTTTACTTTATCCTGTTCAATCACACAGCATTCATAATTCTTAAAACATTAGTTGGCATATGGTAGCCATGCAATAAATACTGACTCAGTGAAAAATTCATGGGTTCAGAACTATATAGAGTTAAAAATATTGAAGCAACGTTAAGAATTACTTTGGTCTATGATATTTAGATTTCCTATTTCTTGTCTCCATAAGCGGATAAGAAATGCAGCTCAACAAGACAAATGTGAAAGGGAAATGGAGCTATTTCATGACAAATTGGGGCCTTAGTGACCTTGTGAGAAAGGAGATCTCCACTTTAAGACACCACGACCCTATAATACTGGGTTTCATCGACATCATCAGACAGACCCCTGTCCAAAAAAATCACAGCAAAATTTACTCTGGCAGGAAAGCTCATGCAACCAACAAAATCTAGAAAATTGAGAGGTTGCCAGGTTGCATTCATCAGTCAAATTCAATTTTTCATGCCCATTTAACAAGAGTGTGCAAAGGCACATTTTATAGCCAGGGAGGTCGATTTTCTAAATGTTGCCCTGCCAGGGTTTGATCTGGACTGCTGGAGTTATCCTTAACTCCTACTTTCCCTGATAATTCATACCAATCCACCAGCACTCCTCCTGGTTTATCCTTCAAAATATATCTGGAATTTTAAGACTTCTGATTATCTTGGGTGCCTGGGTGGCTCAGTTGTTAAGCGTCTGCCTTCGGCTCAGGTCATGATCCCGGGGTCCTGGGATCGAGCCTCACATCGGGCTCCCTGCTCAGCAGGAAACCTGCTTCTCTCTCTCCCACTCCCCCTGCTTGTGTTCCCTCTCTCGCTGTGTCTCTCTCTGTCAAATAAATAAAATCTTTAAAAAAAAAAAAAAAAAAAGACTTCTGATCATCTTTACCACCTGGGCCGAAGATGCCATCACCTCTCATCGAGATTATAATTATTAGTAGTAATATAACAGATTTCCCTGATTTGTCTTTTTTTCCCCTCAATGCAGTAGCTGAAGTGATCTTGTGAAAAGGTAACTCACAATATAACACTGCTCTTTGCAAAAGTTCCAGTGGCTTTTTACCTAAGTCAGAGTAACGCCAGAGAGAATCCTTAAAACAGAGGACAAGGCCCTCAGAGATCCTGCCCTCCATGACCATGACCTCTTTGACCTCATTCCTCGCTGCTCTGCCCCTCACCAGTTCACTTCCTGCCTCTTACTCTTGCTCTAACCTGATGGATTTGCTCCTGATTTGAGCCTGGTCCTTGTTATTCCCTCTGCCTCTTCCCCAAATACCTTCATGGCTTGCTTTCCCACTTCTTTCAAGTGCTGGTCGATTATCTCCTTCGCAGTGAGGCTTTCCTTGACCTGTTTAAAATCTCAACTCTCTTCCAGAAAGAATTTCCTGTCTCCTTTCCTGCTTTATTTTTCCCCCATATTATTTATCATCTTCTAATATACTACATATTTTACTTAAAATTTTCATGATGCTCTTGTTTCTCCACTTACTAGAAAATATCTACCATACAAGCAAGGATTTTTGTCTGCTTTGTCACTTCAGTATTCCTAGAACCTGGAATAATACCTGGATCAATAAATACTTGTTGAAAGAATAAATGATAACTCTCAGCTGTGTGTGTGTGTGTGTATTAATGTGGGTAAGAACCCATTTCACAATCCCTTCGCATATCCCCAATGAAGTCTTTTCTTTTTTTTTTTTTTTTAAAGATTTTATTTATTTATTTGAGAGAGAGAGAGTACATGAGAGGGAGGAGGGTCAGAGGGAGAAGCAGACCCCCCGCCGAGCAGGGAGCCCGATGCGGGACTCGATCCCGGGATTCCAGGATCATGACCTGAGCCGAAGGCAGTAGCCCAACCAACTGAGCCACCCAGGTGCCCCTGAAGTCTTTTCTGTTAGAATGTAAACTACATAAGTGTAGGTACTTTATTTTTTCACCCTTAAACTCTCTTATTTTTAAGCAGAATAACACAACAACAAAACTCCACATGTGTTCGGTTGTTTCTGCAACTAAGCCAGGGCAGACTACTGTGGAGTGGTACATCTAGAAAAATACCAGGACCTAGGCACCCATGCGTTTTCAGTGAATAGACAAAAGCTAATATTTAGCAGATGAAACTCATGCTGTGAAAAGTCTGGTTGAAGATAAAAGACCGCAGATGTCCCAATTTCCTCTTTGTATGAATTTGGGAAACACGGGAAGGACTAGATCATTCTTAGAGGATGTTGACATTTCATAATTATATTGAATAATTGGCTTGAGGTAGGAACCGTGGAGCACCCCTCCCACCATGATGTGTCTCAAGTTCTTCTCCATTTATTAGTCCACCTACAGAACAAAATAAAAACTATGCTTTTTTTTTTTACCCTAAAGAGTTTATTTTTTTTGTATGTTATCCTTGAACATTAATATGGAACTCAATCCCATTCTATAGTGTTAGTGCTGAGTAAAGATGTTTTCAAAACTCTTAAGGAGGACAGTGTAAGATTTGTATGACTGGGCTGCCAAAGACATGACCAGGGAAGAACCTCCTTTAAAATATAGTGATAAGGGCGCCTGGGTGGCTCAGTTGGTTAGGCGACTGCCTTCGGCTCAGGTCATGATCCCAGGGTCCTGGGATCGAGTCCCGCATCGGGCTCCCTGCTCTGCGGGGAGCCTGCTTCTCCCTCTCCCACTCCCCCTGCTTGTGTTCCCTCTCTCGCTGTGTCTCTCTCTGTCAAATAGATAAATAAAATCTTTAAAAAAAAAAAAATAAATAAAAAAAATAAAATATAGTGATAAAATCAAAAACTAATGATGTAATGTATGGTGATTAACATAACATAACATAAATAAATAAATAAATAAATAAATTCCTAAAAATAAATAAATAAATAAAATATAGTGATAAGAACTAAAGGAATTATAAAGATGAAAAAGAGTTCAATGTTGACCCCCCACGCCCCGGGGTAGGTATGAAATAAGACTCATTTTCTAAATTATCAGAGGAAAAATATTTTAACGGAAATAATTTGGAATTATTTATCTATATTATTATTTCCCATTATAGAAGGAGATGGATAGCATAGATATTTATGGTAATAATCTTGTCTCAGAAATATTTAAGGGAGACAATGTCCCTTCATAAAGCCTTGTCAAGTGAAAAGAAAGTGTGATTTGGGTCCAGATGTTTTATTTCCCATGCTAGTAGCAGATTCAGTATTTTCACAGATGTGAGTCTGCGAAACGATCATGATGAAACCATTACACTGTATAATTGTTTAGCTGTTCCAGTTATTTTTCTTCTTCTCTAATGGCCTATCATGTGCTCTCCTCCCAAATAAAATCTGGGCATCTGGGAGAAACCGCAGCATGCTGTGTTTGCTCATGTTTACCTTTGAGATTATTTTTCTTGACCGATTGTGGATTTTCTAGATGTTTTATGTAAACTTAAAATTGGGTAATAAAGTGGTAAAACAAACCAACAACAAAAAACACAACACAGTGGGTTGGACAATTGTTCCACATCAAACACTGAATTGTTGGGTGGCAGTTTGTCGAAACAAAAGACTCAAGTGTTCAGGTCTTGGCGTTACAGAAGAAAAGCAGACGTGCCGTTGGTGTAAAGCAAGTTCATTTACTTTTTAAATTCTGTTCACACCTGAAGATTTAATTCCTGCTCATTCTTAAAATGTTTAAAATATTGTATGATTTTCCCAAATTTATACTTTGCTTTTTATTCTCAGTGTGTGCATATTCACAAATTGTATTTAAAAAAAAATGTTCTCTGCAATCAACTGCCTGTCTGTGTATTAGACAGGGTCCTCCAGGGAACCCCGAGATTTATTATAAGGAATCGGTTCATGCAGTTATGGAGGCTGAGAAGTCTGACAATCTTCCATCTGCAATCTGGAGACCCAGGAAAGCTGGTGGTGTCCAAGTCCAAAGGTCTGAGAATCAGGGGAGCTGATGGTATTAAGTCTCAGTCAAGGGCAGGAGAAGAACAATGTCTCAGCTCAAGCGATCAGGCAGAAAAGGGCCACCTTCTCCCTTCCTCTGCCTTTTGTTCTATTCAAGTCCTCAACAGATTGGATAATGTCCACCCACATTGGCGAAGGCAATCTGCTTTGCTACAACCACTGATTCAAAGTCTAATGTCACTGGGAAAAACTCTCACAGACACACCCAGAAATAATGTTTCGCTAAATATCTGGGTACTCCCTGAGGCAGTCAAGGTGACACATAAAATGAACCATCACACTCTGTTTATACTCATATTTACACAATACTACTATTTAGATTCCTGGTGCTTATGACTGTAATATCATCCTGACATGTGTCTCTTTTCTCCTTGTCCCCTCCAGACTATTCAGAGAGACTTTTTTTTTTAATTTTTTTATTCTTATATTATCCCCATACATTACATCATTAGTTTTAGATGTAGTGTTCCATGATTCATTGTTTGTGCATAACACCCAGTGCGAGACTTTTTTTTTTTAACTTAAGTCAGATTATACCACTTTTTTGCTCAAAACCCTGTAATTGTTCTTCATTTCGGGGTGACAAAAGCCAGTCCTTAAAATTGCCTTCAAGTCTCCAGGCGATCTAGCCACCTAGCTTCCTCCTCTCCTACCCCACCTTCCCTTACTCTACACCCCCTCTGTGGCCTCTTTGGTATGATCCATATCCCCCTTACTCCTGCTTACTGTGACCTTTGTTGGTCCCTCTGCTGGTAATGCTCTTCCCAATATATTCACACAGCTGATTTCCCAACAACATTCTCCCATTGATTTCAAAATCCATTGATGATTCCTGACTGAAACAATTGTTAAAATTAGAGATTGATGCAAAGCCATGATTTGATAATTCTGTCATTTCTTGCATATTTATTACCTGGCATTCTTCCATGAAGAAGAGCCCCCATATTTTGAGTAATGTTATGGACTCTGGATTCTGTTTTTAATTTAATGTTTTATAATTCATTATTGGCTTTTTTTGTGCTTAAATTTCCCCAAATCTGGCCAGTTCAAATCTCTTTGAGTTGATTCCCTTGCCCATTTGTTAAGTCTCCATCAGTTATTGAACACTGCTTTGCTTTCTGCACAAAAAAAAGATGGACTAGGCTTTGCCCTGTACCTTCCCTGTATCAGACCTACAATCATCCATTTCTCCAAGAACCTCCAGTTCACTTAAGTGAGAAATGGTGCCTGCGGGGCACCTGGGTGGCTCAGTTGGTTGGGCGACTGCCTTCGGCTCAGGTCATGATCCTGGAGCCCCTGGATCGAGTCCCGCATCGGGCTCCCTGCTCGGCAGGGAGTCTGCTTCTCCCTCTGACCCTCCCTCCTCTCATGTGCTCTCTCTCTCAAATAAATAAATAAAATCTTAAAAAAAAAAAAAAGAAAGAAAGAAAGAAAGAAATGGTGCCTGGGCGCTGGGGTGGCTCAGTTGGTTGAGCGACTGCCTTCAGCTCAGGTCATGATCCTGGAGTCCCGGGATCGAGTCCCGCATCGGGCTCCCTGCTCAGCAGGGAATCTGCTTCTCCCTCTGACCCTCTGCCTTCTCATGTGCTCTCGCTCTCTCTCTCATTCTCTCTCTCAGATAAATAAATAAAATCTAAAAAAAAAAAAAGAAAGAAAGAAATGGTGTCTAAGAGCCACTATCTAAGGTTTAAATGTTCTTGCCATTGGGTGTCACTGGTTTGTCTTTATTCTTTCTTTTTTAAAAGAGTTTATTTATTTATTTGACACAGAGAGAGAGAGAGAGAGAGAGCACAAGCAGGGGAAGCTGCAGGCAGAGGGAGAAGGAGAAGCAGGCTCCTTGCTGAGTAGGGAGCCCGCCGTGGGGCTTGATCCCAGGACCCTGAGATCATGACCTGAGCTGAAGGCAGACGCTTAACCAACTGAGCCACCCAGGCGCCCCTTTTTTCTTTATTCTTAAAAGCTCTTTATATTAGTTTTATATCTATGCTCTATTTTGCAAATATTTCTCTTATTTTCTCATTTGTCTTTTTGTCACTGCATATAATGTTTTTATAGGTTGTGTAGTATCTGGATTTTGAGATGTATTTAGTCACAGTTAAGTTCTCAGACTTGGGTTATATAAAACTTCATCTGTGTATTCTTGTATTTGTATGGTTTTATTTTTTTATATTTAGATTTCTTCTGTATTTGGAAACTATTCTAGTATTTGACATAGGGACCCAATTTCATTATTTTTCCAAATGCCTAGTTAGTTGTTCCCATTTTATTTATTTAAAAGTCCATTTGGGGGGCGCGTGGGTGGCTCAGTTGGTTAAGCGGCTGCCTTCGGCTCAGGTCATGATCCTGGAGTCCCGGGATCGAGTCCCGCATCGGGCTCCCTGCTCGGCGGGGAGTCTGCTTCTCCCTCTGACCCTCCCCCCTGTCATGCTCTCTGTCTCTCATTCTCTCTCTCGCAAATAAATAAAATCTTAAAAAAAAAAAAAAAGTCCATTTGGGGATGGCGCTTTTATATTTTTAAGTACTTGTATTAATTTCTGAATTTGTGTTGATTCCATTTGTCTGTGTGTCTCCTTCTGTGCCCATATCACAGTTTTCAAATACGGAGGCTTTATAATGTGCTTTCATATCTGAAGACTATTTCCCATTTATGGCTCTTTTCTTTTCTACTCAGTATTCTGTACATTTTTTAAATATCATGTGTATTCTAGTATGTTTTTTGCAATACGAATTGCAGAGGTTTTTTTTTTTTTTTTTTTGCTTAAAGAAAAAAATTATGCTATTTATGTTGGGACTGTGCTAAATTTCTACGTTAATTTAAGGAAAACTGACATCCGGGTGCCTGGATGTCTCAGTCAGTTAAGAGTCTGCCTTCCACTCAGGTCATGACCTCAAGGTCCTGAGATCAAGCCCTACGTGGGGCTCCCTGCTCAGTGGTGAGTCCGCTTCTCCCTCTCCTTCTGCCCTTTCTGCCTCGACCATAACCCCTGCTTGTGTGCTCTCTCTCAAATAAAGAGATAAAATCTTAAAAAAAAACCTCCCTGAAACAAATAATACATTATATGTTAATAAAAAAAAATTTTTTAATTGACATCCACAAACAAGGGATATCATTCCACTTGTTCACATCCTCTTTCAGAAGTGTGCTAACGTCTTTCTCATATGGTTTTTTCACATACCTTGTTATGTTTATTTCCAGGAATTGTATCTTATCTGTTGCTATTATAAATAGAGTTTTCTCTTCTCCCTGGTTATGTTTGTATACACATTGATTTTGTACGCTCCTTTTCTATTCTACTGTCTTCCTAAACTTATTTCACTGTTTGCATCCTTGATTCTCTTAGATGTTTCAGGTTTATTACCATATCACCTGCCAATAGAGATAGTTTTGCATCTTCTTTTCCATTTACTAGTTTTCTAGTTATTTTCATTTTTAAAAAATTGCACTGGCCCATAGTTCCAATATAATACTAAGTAGTAATGGAAATAAGTGAGCCTTCTTGCCTTGTTCTTGACCTTAGTGGGAATGTCATAGTGTCTCCCCACTAAGTTCGAAGCTGACTTTAGGGATAACCAGGTTATACTTTTCCAAGTGTTTGTATGAAGAATGGATATTAAATTTTGTCAAGATCCTTAATTGCTGAAGGCAATTTATGAAAATAAATAATTTTTCTCTTTAATGAAAAACAGAAAATAGAGTTTAAGGGACATTGAAAAATATAAAATGGAGTTTAAGAGGCATAGAATAAGACTATTATATATCCGTAAGGGGAGGAGATAGAGACTAGGGGAGACAAAATACTTTTTTAAATGTCTGAGAATTTTCCTAAAATAGTAAAAGTTACTCTACGTATTTAGAAAGACCAGAATATCCCAGACATGATTAAAAAAGAAATCCAACACTTGGTCATGTCATTGTGAAATTGTTGAATTCCAAAGAAAAGTGGAAGTAAAATGACAATTCCATTATGAATCAGGGAATTATAAGATAAGACAAAATGAAATACCACTTCACAATCTCAAAATGACAAAATTAACAGCCTGACAATGACCAAAGGTTGGTAAAAATGTAGAGCAGTAGGAGCTTATATAAACAGCTGTTGAAAGTTCATATTTAGAATTTAGAAATAGAATTTTAAAAAACAATTTGATATTTCCTAGCAAAGAAATACCCTATGATACAGAAATTCCACTTCTAGAGAAATAGTACCCATACAAACAGATTTGTACAAGAATAGAAGAAACAGCATCATTTGCAATAGGAAAAAAAAAGGAAATAGTCCAAATAGCTGTTTTGAAGAGAATTTACTAGTTTATATTATATTCTTACACAGCGAGATACAATATGCTGCTGGGACAAAAAATGAAATAAAACTATATCACATATGACTAGGTTATAAATCCTTAAAACAGGCTTTTGAAATATAGCAAATTACAGAAGAATATGTACAATATGATACATTTATATAAAGTTGAAAAGCAGCCAAAATTCAACAAGATATTATTTGGGGATGGAAAGCTATTTTCAAACAAAGCAAGGAAATGATGAACACAAAATTTAGAGTAGAGCTTCCCTCTAGAGAACTGCAGGGGGCAGAATGTGGTTGGGGAAAGAACATCCAGGGACCTTCATAGGTACTGATAAAACTTCTTTTTTTTTTTTTAAGATTTTATTTATGTATTTGAGAGAGGGAGACAGAGAGAGCACAAGTTGCGGGGAGGGGCAGAGGGAGAGGGGGAAGCAGGCTCCCCACTGAGCAAAGAGCCCATGAGGGGCTCGATCCCAGGACCCTGGGATCGTGACCTGGTTTGAAATACATATTTGGTAATGGGAGGCCTGGTTGGCTCAGTGGGTTAAGCGTCTGCCTCAGGCTCAGGTCATGATCCCAGGGTCCTGGGATCAAGGCTCCCTGCTCAGTGGAGAGCCTGCTTCTCCCTCTGCCTGCCACTCTCCCTGCTTGTGTGCTCTCTCTCTCTCTGTCAAATAAATAAATAAAATCTAAAAAAAAGAAAGAAAGAAACACATATTTGATAAATATTCACTTAAACACTTGGTTAGGCTCCTGCAAGACAATCAAATTTATACCATTTATTTATTTATTTATTTATTTATTTATTTATTTATTTATTTTATTATGTTATGTTAGTCACCATACAATACATCATTAGTTTTTGATGTACTGATCCATGATCCATTGTTTTCGTATAACACCCAGTGCTCCATGCAGTACGTGCCCTCCTTAATACCCATCACCGGGCTAACCAATCCCCCCTCCCCCC
>NC_138373.1:73052146-73071441 GCF_054177405.1 Leptonychotes weddellii
GATCCGTGAGCATGGAATATTTTCCCATCTTTTTGTGTCTTCTTCAATTTCTTTCATGAGTGTTCTGCAGTTCCTAGAGTACAGATCCTTTACCTTTTTGGTTAAATTTCTACCATTTATATGGAAATGTTCCTGAAGACATTTATTCCTTCTATCAATTCCTTACAATTCAGTGCTTGATATGCAACACCAACACAGAAAGATTTGCTCTAGAAAACGTGGCCTTACATTGTCATAATTGTGATCTTCCATTTTTTTAAAACTAAGCTTATCCCTTTTTAAGCTGTAAGTTCCAGTGAATGGATGCATAATGTAGCTGTAGAAACTTTCCAACACAACTTCTACAACACAATCTTTTCCATTATCATCAGGTAATAAACTGTGAGTATAACTTGCCTCATTCACATCAAAGCAGATTCTAATGGAATATTCCTTCCCTTTCCTACAAATTTATGGCCAAATAGAAGCAACTCAGTTCTGGGCACCTGGGTGGCTCAGTTGGTTAAGCGACTGCCTTTGGCTCAGGTCATGATCCTGGAGTCCCTGGATCGAGTCCCGCATCGGGCTCCCTGCTCAGCAGGGAGTCTGCTTTGCCCTCTGACCCTATCCCCTCTCATGTGTTCTCTCTCATTCTCTCTCTCTCAAATAAATAAATAAAATCTTTAAAAAAAAAAAAAAGAAGCAACTCAGTTCAATATAACCAAAATGGTAAACCTATCTTAATTTTAGTTAGAAATCTATTTTGTGGCGCACCTGGTGGCTTAGTCAGTTGAGCATCTGACTCTTGATTTCAGCTCAGGTCATGATCTCAGGATCGTGAGATCAAGACCTGTGCTGAGCTCCCTATTCAGTGGGGAGTTTGCTTGAGATTCTCTCTCTCCCTCTGCCCCCCCCAACACACACTCGCTCTTTCTCTAAAAAATATATCTAAATCTTTTTAAAAAATAAATCTATTTTGTTACAGAAAGAAAAAAGATAGGTGACAATTGAGAATGGAGTCGAGCTAAGAATACCTTTAATCCAAAGTTCCTTACTCTTACAGTTGTACTGTGTTCAATATTTTGTGCCAACACAATTCCTCTCAAGCTCCAGAACTTTGAATGACATATAACTCCCACTCTAAAAAGCAAAACAAAACTAAACAAAAACTAAAGAACTTTTACCTGATGCAGCAATTTCTGAGCATCAGTTATTTCCAATGCTTTTATTACTTGGGGCATGGCTGCCATGCCTCAGCAGGGACCCTGACCACCATAGAAGACTCCAGCTTAAGCTCCTAGAAATCAGGTATGTGGCACTTGTCTGTATGTACACGCAGATAATGACCTGGCAATTGAGGAGAGCTAAATGAGGAGGACCAGTGTACTCCTTTCCCAGTCCACTTGGCTGTTTGCCTTTAAACACTTGTATGACGGATTGATCTCTTACTGGATAATCAGAAATAGTCTGTGCAGAAGAATTCCCTTGCCAGAAAAAAATAAAAAACTGAAAAACTACATCTCCCAGAGAGAACTGTTCTATAGTTCATCCAGGTGCTTTAATTACAGTTGTTAATCTTACATTCCTGGATCGAAATCTCATTTCTTGATTCACATCTAACCCCTTACACATCTCACTACTGGAAAATATAGTTTAAGAAATTGTAAGGGATATTGGATATCAGTGGGGAGGAGAGGAAAGAGAAAATGTCTTAAAGTTCTGAGTATATTCAAAAGCAACCCTCTCCCATAAAGGACGATCTGTCTCTCAGTCAGTCAAGTTTCCCCACTTCAATGTTAGTGGGATCACCAATAAGCACTGTTTCCCTCAGTGTTCTCCCTAATCTTGGATCCATATGTCACCTGGGCGTATGGAAGCCATTTAGACTGCTTAAAGCTCAAATTTCATCTTGTTTTGGGTTTATGAATAGTTTAATGAGGGACAACTAGACATCACTAGCTTTCTACCACCAGAACTTAAAATGCCTTAAAATTGAATTTTTATTGAAATAAAAAGATAGCTAACAGAAAGGAAGCATATTTTTGAGCACCCATTATATTTTGACATGGATGATTTTATTTAATTGTCACCCTAACCGTTGTTCACCTGCTACATGTTGCTTAAAGATGAGAAAAATGTGATTCAAAGAAATGTTAATTGGATATAATGGAAGTCAGAGTCAGCCAGTAGGGGTGTTGAAATTGAACATTGCTCTCTCTGACCCCAGAGCTTTTTTCGCCATGGCTTGCTGCCCACAGCGATGACAGTGTCACCTGATTAAAAAGCAATTGCCATTGTTTTGATGAAATGCATTTATTTCATGCCACACTTTGGAATCTTTATTTCCATATTATTGTTCATTTTGTGTCAATGGTGCCACTTAAACACTAATTCCTTTTGCTTTTGGGGAGGAAAATATTCAAGTAATGTTTTCCTTGAATTCCTACCTGATCTTAGTAGGATCACATGGCACTTGGGAAGAAATATACAACCCAATAAACCAGCCCTGGAAGCCAAGATTGAAAAGGTTTCCAAGGCCGCCATGACTTTGCGTTTGGTGTTCAGATAGGTGGGTATGAAAGCAATCCACACACTATGGAAAATCAGCATGCTGAATGTGATTGGTTGGGGCTTATTGAAACTGTCTGGTAGCCTTATAGCCAGAAAAGCAATAGTCAAGCTCAGAAGTGCTAGAAAGCCCAAGTTATCCAGAACACAGTAGAAGGCAGTGGTGGATCCCTTGCTACACTGAAGGATGATTTTACCAAATTGATTGTGTGTCAATGTTAGGGAAAGAGGGAGAAGTTCCCAGCCAGATAATGCAGATATGTACTTGAATGAGGGAGCCACTATAGACTATAGCAATTGAGAATTGGGTCACCAACTATATTTGGAGTGTTTCCTGGTTTTATGGCTTTGAAGGCCACAACCACAATGAAGGTGTTTGCTAAAACAGCAGAAATGACTACAGAAAATATGACTCCAAAGAACGTTTATCTCAAGACAAAGGTGACCGGGAGAGGCCAACCAGTACAAGTCAAAGGCAGAAGAAGCAAAATATTAAGGAAACAATGAGGATAGAACTGAGATTTCAGTTATTTTCTCTGACAATGGGTGTGTCTCCATACTGGGTGAACAGTCCTAAAATCAGAGTAGTGAGGACATAAAAACTAATGGCCAGAAGACCAGAACAGCTCCTAGAAGATTTTCATGGGAGGAAAAAAAAAAAGTCATAATTTTGGGGAGGCATGATTTCTCTGTTTATTTGGATGTGGTTCTTCAGGACACCTGATACTTCATACACATCTGAAAGGGATGCAGTCTGATTTAATATAGCCTATCAGCCATTCCCCAAATATGTGTACAACAAATATATCTTGAACAGAACCATATTTGAATTCTGAGGTAAATATACCCAATTACATTCATGAGACCATAACACTGAAGGAAAAAAAAAAAAAGACCTTTAATAGGAGAGAAATGATCTATTACATGCTTGAATCCAAAATATCCAGAAAGAGTGAGTTGAATTACACAATAAGAGAGCAAGAATTTAGAAAGTAAAGTGATGTTGAGGGAAAAACACAGACCATATAAAAAATGTATTTGATAATGTATGAAAGGAAGAGGGAATACGTTCCAAGGATTCTGGGCTTTAATTACGGAAAACCTAGGAAATAAAGAGTACTAATATTCATTGAGTATCTTTACTATGGTAAGTGCTTTCTTGAAAGTTGTAATTTGGTTATGATAGCAGTTTTACAACAGATTTACCATGATTTGTTGCTTACAGTAAAAAATAACAATGAGAAGAAGAAACTTTAGAGGTAAATGTTTTGAAGAAATTGCAAAACAAGCATAATAAAGTATGAAGTTTCATCCATTAAGGCTTGACCTCATTCACTCTGAAGAACAATTATATATGGCACAATTTATATTAGAAAAACAATTACAAATTCAAATGTGGGTTTGCACTCCTCAAAAATTTTACCAAAACTATTGAAAAATATTGGTCATTTTTACGCTGTTAATCTCTCTTCCAAAAGAGTGATATAAACCAGTTGTTTTTAGGAACAAGGACTTCTTTATGATCATTATAAAAACCTACTGGGTTTGGCATCCACTTCCACTCATTTTCCTCTTGTTTTTTTTATGTCCTTTTTAAACATGAATACTAAGCACTTGAGATACCAAGAGAAAGAACACAAGCAATCTAACTTCCAGTTAGGGGATTGGAGAAGCAGGAGTATTAACCACATTATTACAGGTGTATGTGGAAATGTTTTAAAAAGCCTACTGAAATGATAAGCTGCTAATGAACAGCCTGTAGGCTATAATAAGTCTGAACTTCCTTTTAAAAGATGTGTGGAGAGCTCTTGTTGGGCTTAAATTATAGAAATAATATCAGATTTGCATTTTTGTAAGATCTTCATACCACCCCCACTGCTCGTGGGTTATTAAGGAGATGGAATATCCATTCAATGTCATTCTTTTGCCCCGTCTTATGTATCATGACATTTGAAATGTGACCCCCAATCACTATTCGATGAGACTCAGTTTCTTCAATCCCCTAATGGTAACAGCCTGGTTTGCTTGGCAGCAGAGGGAAGCCTGGGTTAGGCCAGATGCAGTGTCCACACAAACCAGAGCATAGTTAGAACCCTCATTCAGCGGAAGGGGGCCAATATAATCAATTTGCCAGTCCCTCACCAGCTGGGAACACTGGTGAATGACCCGCAGCTTCTTCTGGCAGTTGCCTCGGACCTTGTTTAGAACACACAGGACATGCTGTTACTGCATTAACCAAGTCACTGTCCTTCAAGGGCAGTCCAACACTCCCGGCAATACACCATTCTGGGTGACATGATGGCATTGTGATGGCCGCTCTTTCTGTGCATCCCATCTACTGTATCTACTGGAGCATCAGTAGCTGAGGTTCACACCCGAGCTAAGGTCTCAGCTTCCTGACTGCCAGGGGGTGTCAGTGCTTTCTGAGCTGGGATATGAAAAACCGTGAGGGCCACTCGGGCTTTTGCAGATGGACCCAAATGTCTTTCCACATATCCTGACCCCATCAGGGCTTATTCATAATCATTCATTCCTTGGCTTCCCATTGTCCAAGCCATAGGGTTAATCCCTTTAGAGCAGCACAACTATCAGGGAAAAGCGTTAAGAGCCAGGGCACACGGTGATCACCACTGAGACTGCTCTGAGCTCAGCCCATGGGCTGCTACAGTTCGTTCTTGTTTCCATGCAGATAGTGTCCATCATCGGGTTGAATAGTGAGAGCAGTCCACGTGGGCGGACTTCCTGGACTAGACCTGTCTGTATCCCAGTCATGGGCAAGAATCTCCTTTGCCCCCTCTTTGCAGGCTACAGGGGCTGCCATAGAAATGGGGGGGCATCTGGAGGATCAACATACTCCACAAGACCTCATAGCACCCACCTTTCTAGAAACAATGGGCTGGTGGACAGAGTGCTCCTCTGCTACAAAGAGACACGTCACTCATTCAAAGCAGGAGTTTAAGCCATGGCTGAGGTGGGTCAATGGAACATATTCTCAACCCACCCCTTAACAGGCAGAGAAGTTCTCACCACGATCTGCTGTTCCCTCGTGAGAGCTCTCCCTGGAGGAACACTGTGTATACCGTTAGGAGCTGCTGCTCCATGCTCCATGGGAGTATGTTGGGTCTCTGCCCCCTTCCAGAGCTGAGACCAAAATCCGAGGGGCACTCTCCCCTTCTGTTGACTCTGCCACAGTGCCTGGCCCATGGCTCCCAGAGTCACAGACACATCTAACTCAAATGCTAGCCCTGCTTGGGAGATGCCCAGAGATTTAACATGCCTCTCTAGCACTTATGCTTTCCCGAAGGCAGTTTATGTCTCCAATTCCCAGTCGCACCTGTGCCCTTTCTTCACCAGGTGACATAAAGGATGGAGGGACTGTGCCAGGTGGGGACTAAAAGTCCTCCATAGCCCCGAAATCCCTACAAAGCCTTGCACCTCTTTCACGTTCTTAGGGGTTGGATAGGCTGACTTTTATCAGTCAGAGCTTCTGGGACAACATGGTGTCACCAGCTGGACCCCAAAACCTGGCCTTTACTGCCCACGTGCTTGTACTCACTGACCGTTGTCCCACATTTTACCTTAAGCTCTTTTTTCCAGTTTATCTCTTCACTCAGGTGAATGGAAACCAAAACCACCCCTCAAGTGAAGTTACTGCCCCAACAAGACATCCAGCCAGCCCAAACCACCCAGACCAGTTTGAAAGTGACTGCCCACTCATGCCTCGCAGATGGACCACGGAGTGACCTCTGGAATGACTGACAATTACCTTTACTTCATCATAATACTGAAATCTCCACCCAAGGAGGACCACAAGCCTCATTTACATAACATATGTCTGTATAGGCATGTCTCCGTAAGGTGCATGCACGGCTTTATGCCCGTCTCTACATAGGGTGACAAGGCTTCCCTATCTAAATATTCATCTGAACCCTAAATAAAAGGAACCCATTCACCCTTGCTTAGGGGGCCATGGGTTTGGAAGTTATTCCCTGTGATCTCATTTACTGCAAATAAAGTTTCCTTTGTGCAACAGCTCGCCTGGTGTATCTGTGACTCACCAAGGAGCAAACTCACAATGGTTTGGTTATAATGGGTCTTATACCCAACCAGGAGACCTGCAGAAGCTTTACAGTGGGGCCTGAGCCTTGAATTTTCTGTGGGTTCCCCACCCATACTCTTCCTTGAAGAAAACGCCCCAATTTAAAAATTATTTTAAGTGAAATTCTTGATATTTGACTTTATATACAAATTTAACAGCTTTTTCAAAACCATTATTGTAGCATTTTATTCTTGATAATATATATAGATTTGTATTTCATCACACTGAAAGAAATTTCAAAAATAAATCATGTAGAGATTTTTAAATTCAATTTATATGTCCGCTGCTTGATTAAACTTAAATATGTAAACATTCACAATGAATCCAAATGCACGCAAAGATTGTAGTAAAAATTATTTAACTAATATTAAATAGTTATTAAAAAGGTCTTTTTTAAAAAAAATTTTTTTATGGGCTCAAATTGTGTCTTGATTTCTTATATCTTAATGCATGGAGAAATGTCCTTCAACCTCTCCATCTTGGCTCAATTTACTCATCATTAAAATGAGATTAATAACAAGACCTCATTATTGATTGTTGTGATCATTGAATGAGATTTGTGTAAACAGCTTAACCCAGTGAGTGACATATAGTAAGTAACAAATGATTAGTACTGTTAGATGGTAGCTGTGGAGGTATTTCTTACACCACTGTTCCTTTTTCCTACTTGAATTACTATGATAATACCCTCACAGACAGGTACCTTCTATCCCATCCACGTTGCTGATGCTCAATTAAATATTTGGGAAGATGTTATGTAAGGGTACAAACATGCAGCTAATAGAGAAATAACCCCTGAAGACTTAATGCCAAGCATGGAGATTATAGTCAACCATATTACATTATAAAATAAACTTCCAAGTTGCAAAGAGACCAGATCTTACTTCTATGCAAAAGAAATAATAATTATATGATGTGATAGAGGTGTTAGCTAATGCTACAGTGGTAATCATACTGTAATATGTAACTGTATCAAACCAACGTGTTGTATGCCTTCAATTTATACAATGTTATATGTAAATTATAGCTCAATAAAAAGTTATGAATTGTTTAATTCACACATGAAATTACAAGTATGTAGAGAATGTATGTTTTCCTTTGCTCCACTTTGTAAATTCAGAGAAAAGGCAGTCAAAATTCCATGATTGCTCTTTAAATCCAGGGTTTGTGACCTTTTTTTTTTTTTTTAAAGATTTTATTTATTTACTTGACAGAGACAGCGAGAGCAGGAACACAAGCAGGGGGAGTGGGAGAGGGAGAAGCAGGCTTCCTGCTGAGCCGGGAGCCCAATGTGGGACTCGATCCCAGGACCCTGGGATCATGACCTGAGCCGAAGGCAGTTGCTTAACCAACTGAGCCACCCAGGCGCCCGGTTTGTGGCCTTTTGATGGCAGACCTTGTAAAGGCAACTTTATTTTCTCAACTGCCTTTGCGAGAAAACATACTCGCTAGTAAGGAGGCAGGCAAGAAATAGGAAAAAACAGCACCAACCGCTGATATGAGGATCTGAGTCTTACACCTTGTTCTGCCACTCAATATTACATGATCTCCAGCAAATAAAGATATTCTTTTTTTTTTTTAAAGATTTTATTTATTTGAGAGAGAGAGAGCATGAGAGGGGGAGGGTCAGAGGGAGAAGCAGACTCCCCGCCGAGCAGGGAGCCCGATGCGGGACTCGATCCCGGGACTCCAGGATCATGACCCGAGCGGAAGGCAGTCGCCCAACCAACTGAGCCACCCAGGCGCCCTCCAGCAAATAATCTCTCCTATTTGGGACACAGTGTCTTGTTTGTGATGAATGTATTAAATTAGATCACTAATACTCTGGTTTCTCTTCAGATCGCATAAATCTTTCGCCTTTTATTAAATTAGATCACTGCGTTGAGCTCTAACGTTCTTCTCCATTCCCTTTCTCTTTGCAAATATCATAGAGCTCACAGAGCAAATCTTCTCAAACATTAAAGGCCACTGTTGATTAGAAACTGAGGGAAAAAATGATGATTGAATTCATGATAGGAAATAACACTTTCCTTTATTGAGATACATGAGAAGCACAAGGGCAGCATTATCAACATATCAAAGGTAGTTCTATGGGGAGGTTCTATTGCCAGAGGAAAGAGATTTGATTTTCAGCTGCCAAAATGCAGTGGGAGCTGACTGAAGCCTAAAGCAGGATTTTTAGAACCAAAGGCAGTAACATCAAATTGGGACGAGCCTGGGTAAAAAGCAGATGAATAACTTGTTCTTGTCCCACAAACAGATTTCATTAGGACTTCAATGAAAGCTGCTTGCTTCCTTCTTGTGCTTTACATGTTATTCCTGGGACTTAGCTCATCTCTGACTGAGTCCTCAATAGACCTGTAGCTCCCTCTTCCCAATCTGCTCCAAACAGATCCGAACTGGAAGGGAGAGGAGGCTACAGCCAAACCTGAGGGCTTAAGACGTGCAAGTCAAGTAATTCCCTAAGGAATGTGCATTCTGATCTAATCATCATCACAGCCACCATTTCAAATGGTTATATCCTTACCATCTCTGTTGTAAAGCTCTCTATTTGTAAATTATAAAAATAAAAAAAATAAATAAATAGGAAAATTGGTAATAACTACAAATATTTAAAAAGAGTGCAGGGGCACTGGGTGGCTTAGTTGGTAAGTGTCTGACTCTTGGTTATGGCTCAGGTCATGATCTCAGGGTCCTGGGATGGAGCCCCGTGTTGGGCTCTGTGCTCAGCAGGGAGTCTGCTTCATATTCTCTCTCTCCCTCTCCCTGGCCCTCCTGCTCGTGCTATCTCTTTCTCTCTGTCTCTAAAATAAATATATAAATCTCAAAAAAAAAAAAGTGTACAGTGTCTTCATAGCTTTAATAAAATTATTCACCAAAATTTAAATAATATGCTTCACATGCATTTATAAAATTTGAGATAATAATACAAATGTAACAGAAATTAATTATAGCATAATTTTAGTCTTTGCAGAATACCTCTGTTAGATGTAATAAACTTTAAAAAATGAGATAAATCATTTGTTTTGTTATTTAACTTCCATTTAGGCTACAAGGCTTTTAAGTTAAATTCTACATGGGAATTTTTTACATCTTGCACAGATGAATTAACAGCAGAATATAAATTTTGCCACCTTGAAACTTCGTAAGGGAGAAAAATTCCAAAATCTTACTTAACAAAATTCATAGAAAATCATATTTGATACAGAAAGAAATTCTTATTGTTGATTAGGAGTAGGAATAAGAAGGGATTCGAGAAGAGTAAGATATTCAAAAATATCTTGTTCTCTATTCTCCTACAGTGAAGAGGAAATTTGTATCATATAAAAAAATAGCAGCGTACCGATCACAAGAGTCAGGTACCAGCTGCTCTGTCGAGTAATTAATGCTCCCAAATGTAATGGCGTTGTGTTATACTTCTCTAATAAGGCTTTAATATTTAATTGCAATGAAAATTGCCTTCAGGGGCGCCTGGGTGGCTCAGTTGTTAGGCGTCTGCCTTCCGCTCAGGTCATGATCCCAGGGTCCTGGGATCGAGCCCCGCATCGGGCTCCCTGCTCACCGGGAAGCCTGCTTCTCCCTCTCCCACTCCCCCTGCTTGTGTTCCCTCCCTCGCTGTGTCTCTCTCTGTCAAATAAATAAATAAAAATCTTTAAAAATATATAAAAAATATAAAAAAAGAAAAAGAAAATTGCCTTCAGACAAAATTTTATATTTATGGTTATAGCCCAGAATGTTATTCTATGATGAAAGCTCAAGCCAAATAATGATTTTTAACATTTGGCATGTATCATTGAGCCAAATAGCGTGCCCCTGTAAATATGTATAAAGGTAGCCACTACCTCATGAGTTAGAGGAAGGAAAAACTAGAAATTATTTGTGCCCATTTATAAATTGCAGAAAAGTTTAAATAATAGAGTTAAGAAGATAGATACCCGAATACATTGATGAATATAAAAATAGTTTTTAACACATAAAAGTATTGCAGGTATGATCTTATTTGACTAAAAATGAATAAGCAATATCTTACATAGACTCGACTTATATAAGCTTGGAAAATGTCTCAAGGTATATACAAGAAATCATTAAGCATGGTTGACTTTAAATCTTTTTTTTATTATTATCTATCTGAGTGAGAGAGAGCGAGCACAAGCAGGGGGCATGGCAGGCTCCCCACTGAGCAAGGAGTCTGATGTGGGACTTGTCCTGGGATCATGACCTGAGCTGAAGACAGACACTTAACTGAGCCACCCAAGTGCCCCAAGCATGGTTGACTTTAGAAGAGTGCACTTAGGACAGATGGGAGGTCTTTTATTTGCCACATTCTTCTCATATTGTTAACCATAAAAATATTACTTTTATAATTTGGTGATAAAATTATAATCACTTACAAAAGTGATAAAGAATAAAAACATATACATATTTTGACTGATATTAAGATATTAATTTGTTGGTTACTAATATTAGTTAATTGCATGTTCATAAAATTATTAACATATAATCATTTATTGATATTAGTTATTACTGATTGATCATAGCAAATTATTGACTGTAGTCATTATGATTCATCATTTAATAATTCACTTAACTCATCCACTAGATCATCTCTTTTTACTGGTCAAAAACTAATGCTGATAAGATCCATGTTAGAGATGCAAATATTTTATGATATATACATGTAGAATTTTAAAATTTTCTTTAATAAATCTATATAACTATAAAATAGAGGATGTAGAGGAAATTGAGCAATACATTGAAACAATAAAAAGTCCCATTGAAAACAAGGATATTTTCTAAGATATGAAGTCTGTGAGTCATTGGTGTGGGGATTACCAGGTCATATATATATATAACTAATGCCTCCTGACACTTGTGAATTTTAATCAATAGAGACCAGTTTGATCTTGTTCTTAAGTATTTTTAAGGAAGGGAGGGAACACTACTACATCTAACTAACCTTCCAGAGAAACATGATATTTTCATGTCTAACTGAAATTGCTTCTTCTGACATTCAAATTTACTTCTCCTAAAATAGGCCCTAATATAAAACAAAAATCCCTAAATAATTTAGAAGAATAGAATGAAACTACTTGCTGAGTCTCGAAGGCTCCAGAAGCTGTTTTGACTTGAGGAATGGAGCTGAATTTCAAAGTAGTCATACCACGTGAGGCGGTTCAACTGGGGCAGACCTGTGAGATTGCCTAGTGTTGAACACTTTGATAGAAGAGATACAAACCCACAATGCAACTTGCACAACACGGGAGAAATCCAGAAGGTTCAAGAGAAGCAAGCAAAGGAGGAAGAAAAAAACATAAAATAGGAAAAGGAATTCACATGGCTAAGTTGTAATGCATATACTATATGCCCAGCTCTGCGCCAAGTGTGAAGATTTGGAGTCTGTCCCCTTACCAGTTAACAAATGTGTGGTGGCAAGGACTGAAAGTGAAATTAGAAGTGCAGAGGAGGGCCCCACAAATGTCAAGGGCAGACTGAAGGATGAGTGAGGCCTGGAAGAAAGCAGAGAAATTTTATCCACCAAAATTTTTCCACCAGTATTTTTCAGCCCCTGATGTGTCTGCACGCTCAGCCCATTTCTGTTGATATTTAACCACTTCACCATTTTCCCCATTTAGTTGTTTCGGGAAGTGAGGAGACAGACTTGTCAACTTGTCACCCGGTAAAATCCCTTGTCCTCCTTATGCAAGAAAGGAAACCCTGACTGAAACACAAAGCCACAAGACACATTAATATTATGATGTCTTAGGGTTGCACTTCCTAAAAAACAGAAAAAGATTCGTTTTCCTTGAATCTTACCAACAAAATACTCCTGGACTCAGAAACTGACAAGAGGAGAGAGAGAGGGAAAGAGGGAGAAAGAGAGAGAGGGAGAGAATGAATTCATCCCAACCATCTACATCACAAGGCACAGGTAACATTTACAACTCTCCCTTTCTTTCATAGATCTTTCTTTTGGGAAGACATGATAAATATTTTGAGGGACAGGACAATAGAAAAGTCTCCACTAGAACAAAAGAAGGGAGACAGAGACAGTACACAAGAGAGGAAGCTGAGGCAGTGGTTAGGGACCATATGTTGTACTGAGGATCACTGGGCTGGATTCCAGGGAGGTGAATCAGACTGCTCTGCCCACCCTTTCCCTGTGTCGTGCTGGGCAAATCACCTCACTTCTCTGGAACCCACTTTCCTGTCTGTAAAATGTGTATCAGGAGGGAGGGGGAGAAGAGCTACTAGAGCATGGCCAACATTTTATCTGAATTGATTTACAGAGGGTTTGGGAAATGAAACACCGAAAAGAGGAGAGCAGGAGAGAGACAAGAAAAATAGAGGGGGCAAGAGGGAGAAAGGGGAAGACAAAGATAGGAAAAGAAGGGGAAAAACCTGGGAGACTTAGGAAGGAAATATTGCCCATCTGTCTCAGTTCATGAATCTTAAGATTAGCAATGGCTTATTCTAGTGGTTCTGAAAGATGGTTTCCAGACCAACAGCTTCAGCAGCTTCTGGGAACTTGCTGGCTCAGTACCGGGTCTAATGAATTGTTAACTCTAGAGGTGAGGCGCCATTATCTGTGTTTCAACACACCATCCAAATGATTCTGATGCGTGCTGAAGTTTGAAAATTACTCTATATAGAATAGTGCAAGTGGGAAGGAAATAAGTGGTTGAATAAGAATTTCTTTTGTATCTTGCTAGGGGAAGACTGACCATGTTTGCGTATTTCTTTCTACAGAGAAAAGATGCTTGTCTTCCCAAGTGCTCTTATGGACTGTTGCTGGGGTCTCCATGCTACTGCTCAGCGCCTGTTTTATCACCAGATGTGTTGGTGAGTTCGAAAGGTCAAGTTTAATCTCCCTGGTGAATATTAGGAGTAAAATCTTTCTTGTTGCCTGTGGGTTGTCTTCCCCCCAAAAGGGTATTTCTGTTCCACTTTCTTCCCTATTTATCTCCAGGTTATTGCTCAACTAGAACCCCAACTAGTACAGAACAGTTACCAAATTTCAGCGACCTCTGACACATTTCTAATGATAGACACTTTTCATCTCCTTGGTGGCCTTGAGCCCTCCCCTTTATACTCCTATCATTAGGGTAAACTTCTCCATGGGATCCTAGCCAGAGGCATGAAAAATCACTTTTTGGAAGAAAGGTAGGGAGGGTTGGCATAAGAGAAAGTGAAAACGCATTTGTTTTCTCTGAGCCTTTGGACCTGAAATAAAGTACATTCATCTTCATAAATCAGGAAAACCATGAAATGTGAATTCCCTCTTCTTTCTTTGAATAAGTAAATCTTGGTGCCTCTCTGTGTAGAAGGACAAATAGAAAAAAAAAGAAAGAAAGAAAGAAAGAAAAGAAAAGAAAAAGAAACCATGATGATTATTGGTACTTTTGTTATAAATACAAAAATGATAAGATTTATTTTTTATCAAGAGTAATGAATATTAACTCTGCCCCTTTCTTTACAGTGACATATCGTGTCTTTCAACTCTGTGATGAGAATAAGTTCCAGCTACATGAGGCGTTCAGGGACTTCTCCTGCTCCAATGATGGATCGGGTATAATAGTCCTCAAATTTGAACATTAACATTTATATATCAATACTTTTTTTTAAAGATTTTATTCATTTATTTCAGAGAGAGAGACACAGAGAGTGCAAGCATGAAAGTCAGGGAGGAGCAGAGGGAGAAGCAGACTTCCCGCTGAGTAGAGAGCCCGATGCGGGGCTCCATCCCAGGACCCTGGGATCATGACCTGAGCCAGAGGCAGATGCTTAAACAACTGAGCCACCCAGAAGCCCTTATATCAACACTTTTTTTTTTTTTTTGGCTTCTAGATTGATTTGGGGACAAGTAAAGTAGTTGGATGATGTTCTGTTTTTCAAAAACGAAATGTAAAATCTTGCCTGTACTGTATGAGAATGCTAAGGAATTGGTAAGAAGACAGTTTTAGAACTTTGAAAATGCAATTAGCATCGAGACAGGAAATCTTGGGGACATTATAGAAAACTTTTAGAATAAATTTGAGATATGTCTTAACAGAAAATCTAGAAGTGGAAGGTATTATCTCCAGGAATGCATTTTCTTTTCATTCTTCACTTGCTTCCAAATGAGGTGAAGGAGAAAAAAATATATAGAATAGGGAATTTGGAAATATCTCAGAAATATACTCCCTACGCTCTTCTATATATAGTCTTGTTCCAAGTCTTAGCAAAATGCTACATGATGCTCCTCTGGGCTAGGACACTCATGGAAACTTCTCTCCTCCTAGGTTCAGTCAAAAATTGCTGTCCATCAGACTGGGTACATTTTCAGTCTAGCTGCTACTTCTTTTCTACTAACACCATGTCCTGGGCATCAAGTTTAAAAAACTGCTCCAACATGGGAGCCCATCTGGTTGTTATCAACACGCAGGAGGAGCAGGTAGTTGGAGTGCAGCCTCCTCTGGTGTCAATGTGACCTTCTTCACAGGATCTATCCCTTTCTCCATACGTGTATACAGTGTTTGGGCCACAGTCACTATTTGTTAAATGAATGTATTGAAATGCATGCTGTTCCTACTATTTCTGTAAGTCGATACTCTATTTTCATCACTAGAAGAGCCTTAAAAAAAGGGAATTTCCATGTTCAGTTTCTTTATTAGGAAGACGGGGCAGGGGCAGGGGGAAGGGCTGGGAGTTCATTTTAGAATGGCTATTAGATTGATGAGCATATCACATGATTATGTCAGATATGTCAAAGATGCGTCCACTATCTCTAAGCTGTGATGAATAATGTTTCATGCTGGATATATACAGTAGATTTTGCTACAAATAACAGTAGATAAACTTTGAATGAGTTATTGAGAACCTCCTTGTCTGTTAAAGATTTGATTCTACAGTAGGTATATTTTTACCACAATAAAAAAAAAATGAGGAGATAATCCTCCATGATCTTACACTTTCAGAGCCACTTATCTATTATCTGTAGTAAATGTCCTACTTTATCTTTTAATAACAATTACCTTCAACATTTGTTCAAAATTGGAATAATTGATCTCCTTTTTTTTTTTTATCGTGTTGCTTCCATAGGAATTCCTTTACTTTGCGAAACCTAAAAGGAGAGAGTTCTATATTGGACTGACAGACCAGGTGAATGAGGGTCAGTGGCAATGGGTAGATGGAACACCTTTGTCAGAAACTCTGAGGTAATTTCCTTCTTGCAGGAGAATTTTAACACTGTCTCAAATCCCAGAGTTAGACCATTGTTGCATGGAGTTCTCAGAACCTCCTTCTGTTCCATGAGATATCTTCAGGTCAAACTTTGGTGATAACGACATGCAAGAAGATAGACGAAGGAAGCATGAGGATCTAGTGCTCCCACTTCCTGAGACTATTTGATTAAAGGGGAAATAACAGATGAAAAGAAGGAGAGGGTTAGAATTAAAGACTAATTCATTGGAAATGCTGCAGAGACAGAGTGAAATTCAGAGTCTTATGCCCCAAACTAGTAAATGAGACAAAAATAGTGATTTGAAAAGCAGATTTATGGAGTGTCTCTTTTCTCCTTAATAATGACCTTACATCATTAGAGCACAGCACTTCGGAGTTTTCAAAGTTTTTATCTCATTCATTATTTCATTTTACCTAAATTACACCTTTCTGAGATACATTGATATTATTAATCTTCACTTAGCATTTGAGGAAACTAAAGGTCAGGAAGGTTAATGTCAGTTCTAAGAGTACAGGCCAGATGCGCTGAGACTTTAGAAAGTTGCTTCACTACAGCACTGTAACACCACTGAGGTATGTACCTAAGTGAATACAAACTCAGTGTGGAATATAAGGAACCAAACTTAAGATGAGATATGAGTGCAAAGGAAATAGACCCACCGAATATCAATAGCTACTCCTTTATGGGTGGACAACCATGAGGGAGCATGACAGAATAGAATGTCAGGAATATCCAGTTCAGCTTCACTCCTCATAAACTCTATGACTTAGACAAATGGTTTAGCTTTTCTGGGATTCCTTTTCCTTATCAATAAAATGGAGATTATAGGGGCGCCTGGGTGGCTCAGTCAGTTAAGTGTCTGCCTTCAGCTCGAGTTGTGATCTCGGGGTCCTGGGATCAGGCTCCAAGTGGGGCTCCCTGCTCAGCAGGGAGTCTGCTTCTCCCTCTCTCTCTGCCTCTCCCCCTGCTTGTGCGCTTCCTCTCTCTCTGCCAAATCAATAAAATCTTTAAAAAAATAAATAAAATAATAAAATAAAATGGAGATTATAATGCCTAACTAACAAAACTGTTGTGAAGTTATACAACACAAATATCATTTGCCTAGCATAGTAGATGACTTGACTTCTTCTAGCTGGGATTTTAAATCTCCTGCATTATTCTCTTTCAGCTTCTGGGATGTCGGGGAGCCCAATAATATAGTGACAGTGGAGGACTGTGCCACCATCCGAGACTCTTCAAATCCCAGGAAAAATTGGAATGATGTGCCTTGTTTCTTCAATATGTTTCGGATTTGTGAAATGCCAGAAATAAATGTCTCAAGCAACAAAAAAATTCTCTAAGAGCAGAAAGCACAACTTAAATGCATAAATATGGAGACACAAGAGCATGAACACAACTCCAACCTGAGAGAACTGTGTGCCGCATTTAATGAGGACTCCATAGAGACTTCGGGAGGACTTTGTTGCTTTCGCTACCAATAAAAATAAGTCGTTTCAAATGTTTTAATTTGTGATACTGATTGATGTGCTTGTTTCTCCATATTGGTCTCAGGACTTCTCAAAACATACCAAGCAATTCTTGAACTAATGCCAGGAAAAGAAAGGTATGCTCCTTTGGGCACATTTGCTTCATTTGTGAATACTGATGTGAAAATAGAGG
Source organism: Leptonychotes weddellii (assembly GCF_054177405.1). Lineage (NCBI taxonomy): Eukaryota > Metazoa > Chordata > Mammalia > Carnivora > Phocidae > Leptonychotes > Leptonychotes weddellii. The sequence goes on from NC_138373.1 coordinate 73,069,672, forward strand.
GACATAGAGCAAGTACAGAGCCCAGCAAGAAGAGGATTTTCAAAGTGACTTTGAACAATCCCCTGAATTCAGGCTTTGGTCAATTCTTTTTCTTTCTGCCTCCTGAAAAGCCTGCCTTGTCTTCTTGATTGCTTACCACCCATTTTTACCCCTGCCCGAGCAGGTATCCTCACTATGTTTTCCTGTACAAGAGTAAGAAACGCCCTCAAGTCATGAAACTTATTCCTGCTCCAAAGACATGTGGACTTCCTGGGTAAAGGCCTTGACTGCGTCTTGCTAGGAAAAGGCCATGCTAAGCTTCAGCTCCAAACAGACTATTATTCAGTCCGTTCATCCCAAGAACTCCCTTTCCTCTTTATTCTCTTCCACTGAATAACTGAATCTCACCTGAGTTTGTGGCTATTGTTCAGCTAGGGTCCAACAGTCAAATTGTTCTAGGAGAACATTCAGCTTGACAATTTCCTATCTCAAGCCTATCCACTATTTGCCTGATATTTTTTTCAGTACTGATAAGGTTATTCAAGAATATTTAAATAACATAGCACCTTTAATAACCATGTTTCTTGCACACAGCACCATAAAGAGACCCTCAAAATTCATATATTGGAATGAATGTGTAATCATGAAATGGGAAAATTCAACTGAATAAGTGAATATAATGTATTATCTTTCCCTACAAATGTTTAATCCTCTTAGGTATAAGGGATCACATGTGGTTTTGAAACCAATATGCCTTTAAACCAAAAGTCATTCAACCAAAAAGTAATCCAGTACATATATCTTCTACTTTCTAATTCTCTTTTTTCAAATTATAAACATCAATGAAAGACATATGGAAATGCTTTTGCTCACCATTGTTTCTCTGTTGTTGGCTATAATTTGATATTTTAAATTTTATTTTAATATTGAAAGATATATGAAATTAGTATACATTATCACCATGTATTTATAATTTGTAATGCAATTAACTTTATCTTCAAAGTTTGGCAAGAAAAGAAACAATCACTCAGGGTTTAGTGGTTAAAGATCAACAGAACCCAAGTTATTTATCTGGAAAATTCTGAGGGGTAGATCATCTGGTTGAAACTATTTTAAAATATATTTTACAATAGGACCTACAAAAATACTTAGGCATCAGAAAAGCCAGAAAGTTCCAAAAAATAAAAGAGTATAATCATCTGTAGTCCCAAGACTGTATTCCCAAAGTAAACCACTGTTAAGATGTAAATATTACCATTTGGGCCCCTAAATATTTTAAAGAAAAACCATTCTAATACATTTGGTGAAAATGATACATGCTCATTATCAAAATTTTTTATTCGTATGTTATTATGAATATGTAAATATTATTCACAGCTGAATCTTGTACTGTATCATGATTATATATTATATTATATACATTCTTAAACACATTTTGCTTTTTGTATAGCTAATATTGGCAGCATTTTTTATTTATCTAGTTTTCTATGTACTGATTAATAATGCATCCCTTAACTATGCAGAATTGTACATCACATCTCAATGCATTCAAATACATCTTATCAGTCCCATATTTTCAAGAAGAAAAGAAATCCTCTTGGAACTGTCTTCCTTTTCTGATCTGAACTGGGATTGTTCTCACGGTTTCTTTCACAGCCATTATTTTGTTGATTTTTATTATATAAAGGAAATATTTTGTCACTTAAAGGTTATTTCAGATTATGATATACCGATATAACGAAACACTATTTAGTTATTTGGAACAAGGTATAAAACATTTCCCAAACTATA
>NC_138373.1:73071941-73077420 GCF_054177405.1 Leptonychotes weddellii
GGGGAAGGAAGGAAAAAATGAAACAAGATGAAACCAGAGAGGGAGACAAACCATAAGAGACTCTTAATCTCAGGAAACAAACTGAGGGTTGCTGGAGTGGTAGGGGGTGGGAGGGATGGGGTGGCTGGGTGATGGACATTGGGGAGGGTATGTGCTATGGTGAGCACCATGAATTGTGTAAGACTGATGAATCACAGACCTGTACCTCTGAAACAAATAATACATTATATGTTAAAAAAAAGAAGAAGAAGAAGAAGAAGAAGATAGTAGGAAGGGAAAAATGAAGGGGGGGAAATCAGAGGGGGAGACGAATTTATGCAACCAACATAGGGTCACCTAAATATATAAGGCAAATATTAACAGGCCTGGAGGGAGAAATAGACAGCAGTACAATAATAGTAGGAGACTTCAATGCCCCACTTTCAACAACAGATTGATCACCCAGACAGAAGATCAACAAAGAAACATTGGACTTAAACGACACATAGACCTAACACACATGTACCAAACACTCCATCCAAGAGCAGCATGATACACACTCTTCCTAAGTGTACATGGAACATTCTCTAGCAGAGATCACATGTTAGGCTACAAAACAAGTCTTAATAAATTTAAGTAGATTGAAATCATATTAAGCATCTTTTCTGACCACAATGGTATAAATCTAGAAATCAAGTGCAAGAAAAAACCTGAAAAATTCACAAATATATGAGGTTAAACAACATGCTCCTATATGCATACATACTATTCATTGAGTCACTCTATGTCTTTTGATTAGGGAATGTAGTCCATTTCATTTAAAGAAATCTTCAATTATCATATGGTTTCACTTATTTGTGGAACATAAGGAATAGCATGGAGGACATTAGGAGAAGGAAGGGAAAAATGAAGCGGGGGGAATCGGAGGGGGAGACGAACCATGAGAGACTATGGACTCCAAGAAAAAAACTGAGGGTTTTAGAGGGGTGGGGTGGGGGGATGGGTGAGCCCATACGGTGATGGGTATTAAGGAGGGCATGTACTGCATGGAGCACTGGATGTTATATCCAGTGAGTCATGGAACACTACATCAAAAACTAATGATGTACTGTATGGTGACTAACATAACATAATTAAAAAAAAACCTCACTGATTAAAAAATAAATAAATAAATACCTTTGGGGGAATGTTAAAAAAAAAGGAATCATTATTATTATTTGATTATGGCATACTTCACACACCATAAAATAATGTTTTAACCAATGGGTCAAAAAAGAAATTAAAAAAAAGAAATCAAACTAGAAATCAAAATATGTCTTGAACCAAATGAAAATGGAAATATAAAAAGAAATACAACATAGAAAACTCATGGGATGCAACAAAAGCAGTTTTAATAGAGAAGTTCATAACAATAAACACCTATATGATAAAAAATATTATTTCTTTGAAGTAAAAACAAGAATAAAAAAGGGCAAACATCCTTTAAAAAAGTGGTATGAAGGGGCACATGGTGGCTCAGTCAGTTGTGTCCAACTCTTGTTTTCAGCTCAGGTCATGATCTCAGGGTCCTGAGATTGAGCCCCATATCCGGCTCTGCGCTTAGCGGGGAGTCTGCTTGGGATTTTCTCTCTCCCTCTCCCTCTGCCCCTCCCCCTGCTTGCACTCTAAATAAATAAATAAATTCTTTTTTTTAAGTGATATGAAAATCAAATCAGGCTACTAAATTCATTAAGATGTTGGTCAGACAACCCTTCCAAATAAGCAAACCAATGTGTGGCAACCAGGCCCAGAAATGGAGAGGAGTCTATGGAATGCAAGCCTGAAAGTTTGCTAGAGTGAGGGATCCAGAATAATCTGCTATTCAAAACTTCACAGTGCATTATTGCAAAGCCTGTTAGTTGAGAAAATTCTGAGCTGTGCATTCTTTTGGGTTGTGCAATCCCCTCCACACTATGGGTTTTGGTTTTTGCCATTTTCACTTTAATGGCTTTTGTCAGCCTGTCCCACAGTATCTCACAGATGAATTATTGCTCTAGAGTGAAAGAAACATTTCAACCTCAAATCTTGCATCAAAACTTAGCAAAGAAGTAATTCTTTGCATTCAAAGTGTTTGGACTCATCCTGATGATGGAACCTGAAAAAGATATATAGGAAATAAACATAACAGGGAAATTCCTGATGAAGAAACCAAGGCCAGGAAGGTGATGAAAATAAAAATGAATCAGTTGATTGGTAGCAAATATTTGGAAAGTATCTACTATGTGCTAAGCACTTTGTAGTTTCTGGGAATACAAGAGGGAACATTGTTTTTCACCAATTCCACAGTGTATCTATTATGTACCAGGGACTTTTCTAGGCACTGGGGAAAAGGCCATGGGCAAAATAAATCCAAATTATCCATCCCCCTAATGCTGACACTGTATTAGGGAAAAACAGATTTTCAACAAATGCTTATATATTTAATGAATACTACCCAGAAAGAATTAGTGGATAATAATGAAGAAAAATGGGAGCATACAACCCAGACTGGGGCTGGAGTAGGGTTGCAGAGGAAGGAAAGAAGGCATCTGGAGGAAGGGATGACTTAGAAGATGAGTAAGCATTGTTTGTCCCACCACATCCCACAAGTGCCGGGAGATTTAGGGACAATATGAGGTTGCATAATTAGTAAATGAGTCACTAATTAGATGAAACAGGGTCCCTTTCAAATGTGACAGAGACTCGGTATTTTACAAGAAATTTCTCTCATTCTTTGTTCTAAAATAATGTTATGAAAAGCAAATACATAAAAATGACAAACTAATGCTCATAGCCTCGAAGTATTTTAAAAGATTGAGCATCAAGAAAGGGCCCTAAACTCTTCCAGAGAGAAAAAAATACAGATCTCTTCAAAAGAAAGAAATAAAGTTGATCTTTGATTTTTTACCATTTTAAATGGGTACTAGAAATAAGGAAATTACACCTTCCTAGGTCACCAGGTCTATGTTTTCTCACTTCAGGGAAGGTATGTGGTACAGGGCCAAAAAGAAAAAGTTCCTGGTAACGAACAATATCCCTTTCTCCCCTTTGTTTTTCAGAAGATGGTGATACTTGGAGTGATTCATCTAAAGGGCAAATAAAGAGATAGAAGGGAGATTTCCAAAGACTTAGATGTGAACAGGGACACCTGGGTGGCTCAGATGGTTAAGCATCTGCCTTCAGCTCAGGTCATGATCCCAGGGTCCTGGGATGGAGCCCCACATCGGGCTCTGTGCTCAGCAGGGAGCCTGCTTCTCCCTCTGCCTCTGCCTGCCTGTCTGCCTACTTGTGATCTCTCTCTCTCTGTGTCAAATAAATACATAAAATCTTTAAAAAAAAAAAAAAAAGACTTAGATGTGAACAAAAGTTGTCACATTCCAGTAACCTTAAGGAATTGTACTCTGCATCCTGACAGAGATCCCCAAAGTGGATAGACTTCAGAGAAGAAAAGCTTTAGTTCACTGAGAGAAACCGGACTGTTGTCACAGAAAATCTGATGCCATCCGCTACCCAGATCCCACACAGACTTAAACAATGGTACGAGCAGTGGTGACCACAATGCACTGAAGATTAAGAGTCCCTCTCTTTTTTACTGGACAACACATAGGCTTCCTGGATCCTCCTGCAATTGCAGTGAGGGGAGAGGAGCCCCAAGATGACTGAGACTGAGTTTCCTAACCAGCTGGCATACCAGAATTTCAGAATCAGATTTATTTTTACTTAAAAATGTGAAATTGGGCGCCTGGGTGGCTCAGTTGGTTAAGCGACTGCCTTCGGCTCAGGTCATGATCCTGGAGTCCTGGGATCGAGTCCCACATCGGGATCCCTGCTTGGCGGGGAGTCTGCTTCTCCCTCTGACCCTTCCCCCTCTTGTGCTCTTTCTCTCTCTCACTCTCTCTCTCAAATAAATAAATAAAATCTTTAAAAAAAAATGTGAAATTATTTGCACATTTAAGTTTGTAGACAAAAAGTTATGCCCACAGCAACAAAGAGAAAGGCACAGTGTATAAGAAACAGTAGATCTAACCAGAAGAGCCAGGAAGGGAAGTCCTTGGATGGCCACTGTGAATAGCAATGGGTCCAGTACAGGGCAGCAGAAGGAGGGTTCTGAGAAAACTAGATTAAAGCTGAATGCCATGTAAGAGGCACACTAATTGGAAGGGTTGAAAAATAAGAGCATAACAGAAGCAGGATATACAAGAAAAAGCAATTAGCAATACCAGGGGAAAAAGCTGTATGACAAAGTAGAGTCTAATTAGGAAGCAAATTAAAATGTAACTTGAGTTAAAATAACTTATAGAATCCATTTGACCTTATTGAAAGGAGCAATCTTCTCTAAATAAATCAAAATTGAGACATGGGACCTATACATAATCTTAGCCCATCTTTTGGCCCAAAAGATTCATGATCATGTAAGTTTGTTGACTAGAATTAGCCTCTGTACAAAACATGGACACTTGATCATGACTGTAGTATACAATGTGAATGCCAACAACCTTGACAAGGTAAAATTAAAAATGTGACTGACAGGGGCACCTGGGTGGGTCAGTCGGTTGAGTGTCCAACTCTTGGTTTCAGCTCAAATCATGATCTCAGTGTTGTGAGATCAAGCCCCATGACGGGCTCTTGTGCTCAGCAGGGAGTCTGCTTGAGAATCTCTCCCTCTCCTTCTGTGCCTCCCTCCATCCGTGCTCTCTCTCTCTCTCTCAAATAAATAAATAAATAAATAAATCTTTTTTAAAAAAAACTAACCAATAAATTAATAACTGAAAGTAATAATCATCATTCAATCTTCAAAATTTGAAGAAAAAGTGAAAATAGAAGGAAAGTAAAAAAGAATTAGGGGAGCAAGGAGTACTAGATTATAATGTTCAAAAATAGAGATATTTAGAGTCATGGAAAACATCACCAGAAAAGGAGAAAGAAAGAAAGAAAGAAGAAAGAAAGAAAGAAAGAAAGAAAGAAAGAAAGAAAGAAAGAAAGAAAGAAAGGATACAGCTAAAACAATTTACCTGTGCATAGTAGGGTTAGGGTAGGAAAGGATGATGTGAGAGACTATTGCTTTTCACCATGAACTCGTTTATACTATTTGAATTATCATCTTGCGCATACTTTATTTGACGATAGACCTTTATGATTGCAGAGTTTGCATTCTTTCTGCTATTCCATACTACCCAAATTGGCAAGAGTATATAAGTTAGTTCAAGAGATTAGAGTATTATAATGGCAAAAGCTAACTAACCTCTCTGAGTGCATTAGAGCACAGGAATAAGAATGAGGAATCAGGGGCGCCTGGGTGGCTCAGTTGGTTAAGCGACTGCCTTCGGCTCAGGTCATGATCCTGGAGTCCCGGGATCGAGTCCCGCATCGGGCTCCCTGCTCGGCGGGGAGTCTGCTTCTCCCTCTCCCACTCCCCGTTTGTGTTCCCTCTCTCGCTGTGTCTTTCTCTGTCAAATAAATAAATAAAATCTTTAAAAAAAAA
>NC_138373.1:73077520-73147306 GCF_054177405.1 Leptonychotes weddellii
CTTTTAGGTTTGGAGAACAGTTAGGGGAGAGGGTTAGAAAGGATAAGATTGAGAGTCAATTAAGAAATTTTTAGCTCAGGGCCCAAAATTCAGCAGAAACCCAGAGTCGTGGGCATTAAAAACTGAGGCAGAAACCTAATCATATTTAATGGATCCAAAAAATGGGTGTATTTGCGGACAGTATGAGGATAGGGTAGAGAATTTCAAAATTCATATACAATGCATGTACCTCGCACAGTATATATCAGGTCTATCAACAGCAAAATTAATTTCAAGCCTACAAATTAGAGGAGTTGATGTCTTTTGTGATTTCTCAGGTTAACTCAAAAACTAAGCAAGACTGTGTGTAGGAGGTTGACATTGGTGGATGCAGCTGGAAAGCCTGGAGAAGAAAGTGGCTGACAAGTATGGATGATGTATAGACTGATTCCTAACAAGGTGGCTATACAGGTTGTCTTTGATTCATTATCCAGATATTTTGTTGGACCTTTAGTGTGTCCCCCTACCACACCCACACACTTCTGACATAGTACGTCAAAACTTAGAGTTTATAATCCCTAAGGACAAAATTCTAGCTTTTCTTTATCCCATCCTCAATGAGGGGATCATAATAAAATTATGCAAATTATTTTAAGGAACTTTGAAAACTAGCATTGACCATACCAGTGTAAGTTAAATACTGTATGAGTAGTCACCATCATTATTATTACCACGCAGGAAAATAGTTTCTCTTGCACAAATGTTCTTAAATTGAAATCATGCAAATGAGACCAAAAAGCCCTTAATGATAGTAGTAAAGGCAGGATCACTCAAGTTATTGGAAGCAAAAAGCCAAGCAAGAGTAATGTTTGAAATTCATGAATTGAAGTAATGCTATAAAATTTCAAATTAGCAGGTCAATGGCATACTCAAGCCATTGGTCAGCTCTCTATGTCTTCTAGAAAGAAGGAATACACTCCCCACAGATTGGAAAAGAGGTACATATGTACCTCATTGAAAGTAGAGGACAACAGGTGTCCACTACTAACTAATGAGCTTCATTTTAGTGATTGTCACTAAAGCAAGCACAAGATATTTTGAAATTAGCTTCTAAAGAGCATTCATCATGATTTAGAAAATGTAAACGAAGGCATCTTAGTATTCGGTTTTGATGAAGATAGCCCTTGTAAACACGGGAGTCAAGCAAATTTGGCTTGTTTTACAGACTTCGGTTATGACAGCTCAAAAACCATGTGCTTTTCACATGAATGAAGAAGATGAGCCATATTCACAGTTTCCAAAGCTGGACGTACCTCAGGGATTTCTCAAACAATTAAGTATTTTATAAAAACAAAATAATGATTTCGGCTGCTTGAGAAAGGTTTTGAAGACTTCATTTAAACACTGGTCAAAAAAAAGCTGATACAAGTAACCCAAGCAATACACCTGGGGGAATGTGAGTGCCCGCTATACTAGCTGTAACCTTGGAGCATTATTTAAAACATACATCTAAAGCATCAATAGTTAATACTTGTTGATATGCCGGGCACTAGTCTAAGCACTGAACAGAAATTAACTTGCTTACTCTCCATACAATCAGGTAAGTACTATTATTTCCCCCTTTACAAATAACATACCTAAGTCTTTGAAAAGTTAAAAACTTGCCTGAGCTCCTGCATAGAGTATTCTAGAACTGGAATTCAGATCCAGGTAATATGGCGCTCCAGCCCATACGGTTAACCACTGGGTTATGGTCCTCTGAGAAAAGAAAAACATTTTATCGGATAAAAAGCCACTAACAGAATAAATACTAGCTGACATAATTTTTTAAAAAAGACTAAAAAGAAATAAAAACATGTTTAGTATGAAGAGCAGACTGGAATACGCTGGGGAAAAAAGAGAGTCCATGCAAGAGGCAGAGAAAGGAAAGATGTACACCAACAACAATGGTGAGGAAACCAACATAGGCAAACAGGATGGAAAACACAGCAACAATCCAATGACTCAATAGGAACCCACACCTTCCTCTTTGGTTCGGCAAGTAAAGAGCCCTAACCTGGGACAATGTTTCTCAGAGGTCAGACAGGCCAGAACAAACCAGAAATGGTTATGAGTGAATATGTCCAGACCAACATTAAAGCTCTGCTTTTCTTCCCACAAACGCTGTGGACACAATCTCGAGGCCAGACTGTAGTCAAAGACATTAACCAAAGAACTTTCTTCAAGTTGTGTAGACAGCATCCATGCTTCCAGGCTACTGACTGGGTCTATGTACAGAAGATGAAATCCACAAGAAACAGAGATTAGACACTTACTCCTATATTTCTTTTATAGTCAAGGGCATACTTAATTTTCATTTTAAGGTTATAGCTGCTCCCCCAAACCACCATATATTTAGACTGCATCCCAATCCTTCCCAGATTGTCATCTTCCTACTTTTTATTGTCTGTATACCCTGTTTATTATTTATGTTAAGTTTTTTCATTTGCCAATAATAGAAGCCTACTAAAAACTGCTAAAGAAAAAATAAATGTATAAGATGGCTGCTCATGCATTTCACAGAATCCAAGAAGGAGATGAACAACCAGGCTTCCATAAGTGTGAACCAAGGTAGCTTGGGAAATCACAGACACAAACGTATTTGGATCTTCCACCTAGGGCCCTGCCATCAACAAGGTTTGATTCTTAAAACCAGTCCCTATGTCTCTCAGCTCAAATTCAGAATCCCTGAGAGAGAAAATTGGATTTTATAGCCTAGACCAAGTATAGCCAAAGGAAGAGAGAGTCAGGTAATCACAAATGTGATTACTAAGGTCTCTGTGGACAAAGCCCAAAAGAAACGAGGAGGATAGCCCTGAACTTCCTATTTCATTCCAGTGTTTCCCCTTATGCAAATATCTTCTTAGAAAATATGCACAACTGACAATTAGCTCATTTATTTGGCTGTAGGATACATTGGTCAGATTTTTGAGATGACATAAAGTGGAGGGGAAACATTAATCTTTCTGTGACCAGAGTCAGGTATCAAAATCCCAAACGGTTAGATAGGAAGGCCAAAAGTCACAAGAAGTAACTGAACATGAGTGAATATTAAAAATCTGTATTTGTGTCCAGAGATGTTTTGGTAAGTGGTGCTTTGGGAAAACATCCTCAGCACACCGGAGACTCTGCCACCACGTCTGTCCACAATTGGGTTGACTTCATCTCTGCTTCACAAGTGCCATGGAGATAAAGATGATAAAATATGTAAAATCATCAAGCAGGAAATTATATAAAAAGTATAAGGCAGAAAATTATTTGCATTATTCAATAAACACATACGTTATATTTACATATTCAGAATCTATTCTTTCCTGTAAAAGACAAGACTAACTAGATAACTGGAAAGGCGCACCTTAACCTCTTGCGTACCCATGTTATTAGCCAACTGGCCAAAGGACAACATAAAATCTTTTAGGGAGTAATTAAACACTGGACCACACATCTCCTTAATTTACAGCAATTTTATCTTAGAATGTTATTGCAGAGTGGTCCAATTTTAACTTTATAATTAACTTCAATTTAGAAAAAACCTCTACATTACAACTACAAACAACAAATTGGGTGAAAACAAAAAAAAAATCTTAACAAAACACATTTCCTACGTGTACTCACCGTGGCGTTATGTTATAGGTACCTCCAAAGCTTCAGACTGGATCACTTTGCACCAAAGACAATTAAAATGTTTAGATAATTAAGGATTCTTGGTTTAATCAAGTTATGTCTTTCTCCTTATAAATTTTGTTTTATAATTGATAACAAAGAACAAAATCAGTGATTTGCACCCTAAATAGTCCCTTTTAAACCTCATAGGTACCAACTAAATTACAGAAATACTTCAATTTTAGAAAGCAAAAAACCAAAATTGGATTTTAAAAAAATTGCTTCATTCATGGAAAGCCAATAAAATGGGGATTATTTCAGGGAACACTAAACATTTCTCTACAAAATTCAAAAGCGCAGGTTTGGGGAAATATTATTTCATTTACTTAGCAAAAAGTTTTAAGTCCCAGCTATAAGACAGGCACTGAGGATACATAGTCACGGCCATCAAAGGTCATCTGTTCAACATAAAAATTATTCCACTTGGAATCACTGCATTTCATAATCTCTGACCAGGAGCAGGGCCAGGCTTTTTTATCCATTTTGAATTTATTTCTGTGTATGGTGTAAGAAAGTGGTCCAGTTTCATTCTTCTGCATGTGGCTGTCCAGTTTTCCCAACACCGTTTGTTGAAGAGACTGCCTTTTTTCCATTGGGTATTCTTTCCTGCTTTGTTGAAGATCAGTTGACCATATTTTGGAAGGTCAATTTCTGGGTTCTCTGTTTCATGCCAGCACTATTATCTTGATGATTACAGCTTTGTAATACATCTTGAAGTCTAGAATTGTGATGCTTCCAACTTTTGTTTCCTTTTTCAACATTACTTTGGCTATTCATGGTCTTTTCTGGTTCCGTACAAACTTTAGAATTGTTTGCTTCAGCTCTGTGAAAAATGCTGGTGGTATTTTGATAGGGATTGCATCGAATGTGTAGATTGCTTTGGGTAGCATAGATATTTTAACAATATTTGTTCTTCCCATCCATGAGCATGGAATGTTTTTCCATTTCATTGTGTCTTCCTCAATTTCTTTCATAATTATTCTATAGTTCTCAGAGTACAGATCTTTTACCTCTTTGGTTCGGTTTATTCCTAAGTATCTTACGATTTTTGGTGCAGTTGTAAATGGGATCAATTCCTTGATTTCTCTTTCTTCTGCTTCATTGATAGTGTACAAAAATGCAACTGACTTCTGTGCATTGATATTATATCCTGCCACTTTGCTGAATTCCTGTATCAGTTCTAGCAATTTTGGGTGGAGCCTTTTGGGTTTTCTACACAGATTATCAAGTGGTCTGCAAAGAGTGAGAGTTTGTCTTCTTCTTTGCCGATTTGGATGCTTTTATTTTTTATTTCTTCTTGTTGTTTCATTGCTGAGGCTAGGGCTTCTAGTACTATGTTGAACACCAGTGGTGAGAGTGGACATCCTATTGTGTTCCTGACCTTAGAGGAAAAGCTCTCAGTTTTTCCCCCTTGAAGATGATATTCCCTGTGGGTCTTTCATATATGTCCTTTATGATGTTGAGGTATGTTCCTTCTATTCCTACATTGTGGAAGGTTTTTATCAAGAAAGAATGCTGTATTTTTTTCAAATGCTTTTTCTGCATCTATTGAGAGGATTGTATGGTTCTTATCCTTTCTTTTATTAATGTGGTGTATCATGTTGATTGCTTTGTGGATGTTGAACCACCCCTGCAGCCCAGGAATAAATCCTACTTAGCCGTGGTGAATAATCTTTAAAGTGTACTGTTGGATCCTATTGGCTAGTATCTTGTTGAGAATTTTTGCATGTGTGTTCACCAGGGATAATGGTCTGTAATTCTCCTTTTTAGTGGGGTCTTTGGTTTTGGGATCAAGGTAATGCTGTCCTCATAGAATGAGTTTGGAAGTTTTCCTTCCATTTCTATTTTTTGGAACAGTTTCAGAAGAATAGGTATTAATTCTTCTTTATTTCAAAGAGAGAAATAATACTCATCTATTTATTCATTTTAGAAATATAGGTTGAGTTCTTATTTTTGCAAGGCAGAGCACGATCTTAATTTTATAGAATTAAGCCCTGATATTTCTATTTGAGACATCTCTATTTCAGATATACATCTCTTTATCTCTATTGATCTTTATTTCCTATTTCATAGGAAACTCAAACTTAGAATGTTTGAAAATGAGCTCTTCGTTTCCCATCTAAAATAGTCTCATGCTGCCGGTTTCTTCATATCCAGAAAATTAAAAAAAAAAAAATTAAGGCTAAATTGAAATCTTGTCATTCCTCAACTCAAAAGCCTTCACTGTCTTTCTATCTTGCCCAGAATAACATTTAAAAATCCTTATCATCTACAAGGTATCACATGTTCTAGCCTATCTACCTCACCGATCTTCTCCCTGCAAATGCACATCCATTCATACTGGCCTCTTACTTTACACAGTCTCAAAATTCAGAGTCTTTATCTTCAAGATGACTTAGCCTGGACCCTCCTCTTGGATATCTGCCTGGCTCAGTTTTTCTCTTCTGTGAGGTTGTTGCCCAAATGTCACCTTCACAGAGAGGCTTCCCTAATCACCTATACTAATCAGTATCCCACCATCACCCTCTATTTCCTTATCCTGTTTTTATGTTTCTCCAAAGCACTTATCATATGATATACGATGTATTTGTTTATTTACTGCTTCTTCCCATTAGAATATAATATATATGTGAACAGGAACTTTGTTTTTTACTACTTTATCCCTATCCAGGAGAAAATTTGCACATAATAGGTTTGCAATATATGTTCTCTGAATGAGTATTAAATGAGGCATTAGGTTAAATATAGTTTGTATCAACAATGCTTATTTGTTTTATGAATTACACATTTAATTCTGTATTGCCATACAAGCTTGAGTATCTAACCTCTGAAGCCTACATCAGTGTTTCCTGAACAGATATATCACAAAATACTATTGTAGCAGTTACTTATAAGTACCACAAAAAAAATTAGTTGGAAAAATCCTGCATATCCTCCAATATCCCATTTTGAAGATTCACAGTGCATCTTGTCCCATAAAGTCCTCAGATTCTTATATAAGTTAATCTTAAAGTTGAATAAAACACTATTCTGAAATTAATTTGAGTTGTGAACACCTTTTTTTTTGGTATACCCATGTGATAACTACATCCTATAGAGATGTCTTCAACAAACCACCAATGCTTTAGTCCTAAGGCCTGGGTTAGGCCATCAGTTTCCCAAGCAGTGAGGACTCACAGTTACTCTGGTGAGTTCAGCTCTGAGCCCCACTGATGGTTACAGTGGTTCAAGTACCAATCTATCCCATTCTGAATTAATTAGGAAATTCATAAAGAAGAGTCAAGCAATCATCTTAGTAAATAAGATAAAATTGTGGGAAAAAAATGACAACCACATCATTTATACTGCAGATATGTAGGCACAAATCTACCTTTAAAATTTGCCCACTTCCTCTCACCCGCAAGTAATCTGGTTTCTTTTTTTTTTTTTTTCTTCTTTTTTAAAGATTTACCTATTTATTTGAGAGAGAGAGAGAGCTCATGAGAGGGGGGAGGGTTATAGAGGGACAAGCAGACTCCCCGCCGAGCAGGGAGCCTGACGCGGGACTCGATCCCGGGACTCCAGGATCATGACCTGAGCCGAAGGCAGTCGCCCAACCAACTGAGCCACCCAGGCGCCCCAATCTGGTTTCTTTTAAATGAAATGTATCCCTGTTCATTATATTCCAGATTGCCATGTAGGGAATTGAAGTCATATTCTACTTTTAGCCATCTCCTTTATGCTCAGAAAACAAATGATGTTAACCAAAGACTCTCTACAATTCTGAAGGTCACTTGTAGTCAGAGAATGCATGACTCAGAGAAACCACACTGCCTTAAAAGAAGTTTCTAATCATCTTGATTTATTTAAAACCCTCAGCCTCCATTCAAATAACAGATTTAAGTCTTAGCCTAATGTTCCTTTCACTGGAATATTTCTGAAAACAATTTTCTAGATGTGATAGCTCAGTTCCCCACAGTGAATGAATGTTTACAGGATTTTTATATGCTAACTGCATAGTTCACACCATTTCTGCTCTCTTGTGTTATAAAAGAGAACAGCTGGTGAACAGCTGTATAAGATAGCAGGCATCATAAAATTAGGACTGGTGCTCAGGCTAGGGCCTGAAGATAGACAAAAATCTCCTGGAAATATTGGGCAAGTCACACACTTGGGCATTATTTTTTTTCTTAATAGTAAAATATGCTGACAATGATACACATTTCATAAAGCTGTGACTTTGAAATACAATAATGCATGGAAAGTTCTTAGTATTCTAGAAAACACTCATTAGGTGTCCAGTTTCACACTCACTTTGGTATCTAATATCTATTATGTCATCTCCTGAGGCAGGAAGAATCACATTTTGACAGGTTTTCCCAGAAATAAGCCAAAAAAAAAACAAAAAACAAAAAACACCTTAACACCAAACACCACCATCTTCACCACAGCTTCCTGCAAATTGGAACTGTAACAACTCTAGGCAACTTGAACAGTCTCTGTGAATTTCAGGACTGAGCTGGAGACAGGAACTGAAACCATCCTTTCCCTAGGGAATAAAGGAGCATTCACTAGCATTGGTCACCTAGAGATGGTACCTCCATTTTGGTTTTCACTAGCCCCAAGCTGAATGGCTGCATGGCATCAAGAACAAAGGATTAAATAGAACAATAGGAACACCTCAATTGTGACAGTCTAAAGTAATTTTTTGAGGAACTACAGGAAATGAAAATAAAGTATTTTTAAATGCTCCAGAAAAAAGTATTTGGTATTATACCTGCTGATGGCCTTTTTGCAGTCATAGAAAACCATTCCCACGCATGAATGATAAAGCAATTGTTTTCAGAAAGCAATTAAGGGACCACCATTGCGGATAAGCTTAGTATTAGAAAGAAAAATGTGAAGGGCGCCTGGGTGGCTCAGTTGGTTAAGCGACTGCCTTCGGCTCAGGTCATGATCCTGGAGTCCCGGGATCGAGTCCCGCATCGGGCTCCCTGCTCGGCAGGGAGTCTGCTTCTCCCTCTGACCCTCCTCCCTATCATGCTCTCTCTCTATCATTCTCTCTGTCTCAAATAAATAAATAAAATCTTTAAAAAAAAGAAAGAAAGAAAAATGTGAAGAAAGAATATGCCTATGCTAATAAATATGCTTATGCTAATAAAAATACATTTGCATCACAACTTTACTGCAAAGTCAGTCCTGAATTTGAGTTAAAAGTATGTATCCAGGGGGCGCCTGGGTGGCTCAGTCGTTAGGCGTCTGCCTTCAGCTCAGGTCATGATCTTGGGATCCTGGGATCGAGTCCCGCGTCGGGCTCCCTACTCCACGGGAAGCCTGCTTCTCCCTCTCCCACTCCCCCTGCTTATGTTCCCTCTCTCGCTGTGTCTCTGTCTGTCAAATAAATAAATAAAATCTTTTTTAAAAAAGTATGTATCCAGGTATGTATCCAGGACCCTGTGGACAGCGGTGCAAGGGGACCCAGGGCCCGGCACTCTCCGACCGGGGGTATAGCTCCATGAATAACTTAAATAACCCCCCACATTGGACTATCTGGAACAGGAGCGGGCTCAGCTCATGCAAGAAAAGGGACAGTTACAGCCCTTGAGAAGTGCGTACTTGAGCTTCCTGGAAAAGGAAGAGGACTGGCAAAGGGAGGCCAGGTTCGTGCTGAAAGAATTTGATGCTCTAACGCGAAAGAGCGTTTACGGCAGCCTGCTCCTCCCTGGGGCAGGCTGCTGGAAATGGAGAACTTACTGGTCCGAGTATGCAGCCACCGACCTGCAGATGCAGCTGCCCTGACCGACACATTTCAGCACGATACGTATTGTGGCGATGCTTCCAGGCACCAACACACGCCAGAATGGGAGACTCATGAATCTCAAATACTGGGAACTGATTGTTGCACCGGAGAAGTGGAAGAGAGGGGAGAAAGCCACGCTAGAGAAGCAGGGCAGGGGTGAAGTACGTCTGCAGCGACACTGTGGCGTTCTGGGGTGTCTACCCTCGCTCCTTTCCTTCTGCCACGTGCAAGGGCGGCCACCTTGCAGCACAGCGTTCTGCTCCCGCCACCCTCTGGGCGGGATGCAGGGTTCCTTCCTTGACCCTCTTCAGCTACTAAGGATGCAGTTTCTTGGGAGGATTTTTTTTTTTTTTTTTTTTTTTTAAGCCGTAATGTTCTATTAGGCCGAACAGCACAACCTCATATCTTAGCTGTAGGGGAAGACTGTTTTTAAGGAAGTCAGCTATAGTATTGATCCTCGCTGGAAGTAGTTTTCTGTTTTTATCGTTCCCTAAATAAATTCCGTTTTCTCCTCAAATTACTTCTCTCTCTCCTACAATTATATTTAGAAGTTGACAGGTAATGGATAGAACTGCCTAATGATGATAACAGAAAATAGCAATATTATCGAGGTTTCATGCTGGTGTGAGGGTCTCTCTCACAAAGGGAAAGAAAGTGTTTCTTGTATCCAGTTGATACCTTGGTATGTGTTTGGGATTTGGCTTGTGTCTGTATTTAGTAAGCACATATTATTTATTAGCAATGACCCATAATAAAAAATACTTGCCATTCTAAAAGCAAAAAAAAAAAAAAAAAGCATGTATCCACAAAATATTTATTTTAAAAAACTTCTTCCAGCTGAGCAGTGACCATCCTTAGCACTGTGACTGTGGTCTTGAAATGATATTTTCCACTAAGAGAAAGCTGAGTTTCTCATAAAAATGGACGATTTTATGTCTGGGGGAAGGAATGTAGAGGATGAGCCTGGAACCATTCCAAATAGCAAGGAAATTATCAAATACTTCTAGGGTCATGTCAAAAATACTCAGAAGTCAACTTAAAGAGTCTTTCTCTGGTTAAAAGTGATATTATTTGAGCTTTAATATGAAGAATTCTAATGAATTGACACCCATCAAATATCTTTAAATCCATGAGTTTATAATGGTATTATAAGAACTAACTGAACTACCTTCTGAGAGTTGCAGAGAACAAATTCATGAATGTTGATAATCAGTAAGTAAGTTGAAAGAATCAGGTATATATCCCGCATTTCTCAGATGAAATGTTATAGGTACAAGAATAGAGAGGGAAAAAAAATCTCTTAATAAAAGTATCCCAGCTGGGCGCCTGGGTGGCTCAGTTGGTTAAGCGACTGCCTTCGGCTCAGGTCATGATCCTGGAGTCCCAGGATCGAGTCCCGCATCGGGCTCCCTGTTTGGCGGGGAGTCTGCTTCTCCCTCTGACCCTCCTCCCTCTCATGCTCTCTGTTTCTCATTCTCTCTCTCTCAAAGAAATAAATAAAATCTTTAAAAAAATAAATAAATAAAAGTATCCCAGCTGATAAATGACAAATAAATTATACACCTACAATATCAGCATCTTGGAACTCAGTGCATTTATGGATCTAGTCATCAAATACCCACCAGTGGCTACTCGCATCACAAGTAGATAAAATTGTGTGATAGAGTTATGCAGCTTCTGGGTAATGAAATTCTTACTAATGAAAAGAAAATAAGTCATAACATTATTCATTTTGAATAGAATTATGGCTTTTGAAAGGGTTCATAGTATAATAAAAGCTAGAAATAAATTATGTATTAAGAAAAATTACCATAATTTAAGAATATCAAAGATAGAAGGAGTATTTTTAAAAATTCCAGAGAAAAAGAACAAATCTCCTACAAAGGAAGAAAACTCTGATTTACTTCATGTTTCCCAATAGTAACATTGGATGCAAGAAGACAATGGAATAATATTTTTTATCTATTTTTTAAAAAGTATTTGGAATCTAAAATTTATATCCAGCCAAATAGTCTTTTCTATACAAGAACACTATATAAATATTCTACCCAAATAAATCTATCACTGAAAATATAAGTGATAAGCCCTTAAACATATAAGTAAATGCAAGCAAGTGCTGCCAAAGAAACAAGAAGGGAGAATCAAACATTTTAATAAAATTTATTGTTTTATAAAATGACCTAAGACCTTTAGTGAAGTTTATTGTTGTCTCAGAAAAAGCCAAGACCAAAGAAATTTTTAAAGGAATGTATATCTCTAACAATCTAAAAGCTTAATTAGAGACAATAGCAACGTGGAGCCTGGGGACGAAAAACATTAAGAATGTGCTAACATTGCATGTCTTTTTAAGGAGAAATATAAGGACATTGGTAAGCGTGTGAGTTATTACTTATGTTTGTCAAATATTCTAGTTTTACTATCTTCTGATCATATGGGATGATTTTACTTCTCAGTCCCTGAAGTTAAGTGGAGTCTTGTGGCTCCTTCTGGCCAATAATATGTGACACGTGTCACTTTTAGGTCAAAGAATTTAATACCAATGAGAGACCCTCCAGACCTGTCTTTCCCCAACAGTCATTGCCATTATTCCACATAGTGCCTGCTTCATCTGTTTTGGCTGCCAAGCGAGGAGAATTGTAACGTAGAACCTAGCAAACTAGAAATTGTTATGTGGCATAAGAAAGAAACATTTTGGTTTGTTTTGGTATAATTGTTTTTCATAGTATAATATACTCTATCCTGACTAACACAATGTCTAAGAAATTAATAAGGGCAATAATCACAAGCATGAATCTGAGGTTAAGAGTAACCACCGTAAGCCAAAAATAAAATGTAACTTTTTAAAATCAGAAAATATTTTGATTAACCTAATGAAAAGCAGGAAGCAATTTTTAAAAAGAAATAAAATTGAAAAAGAATACACTGAAAATCTGAAACAAGATAAGAATGATAACTCAGTATAAAATTATCTCAATAAATATAAATGGGTCGAACAAACTATTTAAAAAAAAAAAACAGAGACCAGGGCACCTGGGTGGCTCAGTCATTAAGTGTCTGCCTTGGGCTCAGGTCATGATCCCAGGGTCCTGGGATCGAGCCCTGCATCAGGCTCCCTACTCAGCGGGAGCCTGCTTCTACCTCTCCTACTCCCCCTGCTTGTGTTCCCTCTCGCTATACCTCTCTCTGTCAAATAAATAAAATCTTTAAAAATAACAGAGACCAAAAAAAAAAACCAAAGAAATCTTCAAGTTGGATCAAAGGCTGTTGTCTACAAGAGACATGTAAAACAAGTAGAAACATTAAAAAATGTTGAAAGAATGAAATGAAAGAAAAAATGAAAGAAAAAAGATAAAAGAAAAAGATTCAGGCAGTATGAACAAAAGAAAGCTTGACTATCAATTTGAAGTTCTAATAAAATAGAATTCAATGCAAAATAATATTATAACTGATGAAGAAGAATGTTATATATTGTTGAAAGGAGCCATAGAAGAAGGTTTAATCATAATAGTGGAGAGAGAGAGAGATTCAAAATATATGAAAGAACAACTGACAGACATAGAGGGAGAAACAGGTAAATCAAAATTTGTAGTTGGAGATATTAGCACATTTTTCTGAACTGGTAGATTAAGCACACTAAAATTAAGCAGAGACACCAAATGTCTAACCAATCCAAGTAATAAGCTTAAAATATTAAGCCATTCTTATTCACGCACAGCAAAGAATTCTCTTTTTTTACTTCTGTAGGTTTTTTTGTAATTTAATAGACATTATTTTTTAGAGAAGTTTTAGTTTCACAACTAAATTGAGTGAAAATACAGAGTTCCCACATATTCCCCCCAGAAGCATACACACAGCCTTCCCCACCATGAACACCCCACACTAGTGTGGTATATTTATTAAAATCAATGAACCAACACTGAAATATTTTTATCAATCAATGTCTATAGTTTATATTAGGGTTCGCTCTTTGTGTTATACATTCTAAAGGGTTTTGACAAATGCATAATGATATGTATCAACCATTATAAGATGTAATAGTTTTCACTGCCTTAAAAATCTTCAGTGCTCCATTTATTCATCCCTCCCTCCCCTCTGAAACCATGGCAACCACTGATCTTTTTACTCTCTTCAAAGTTTTGCTTTTTGCAGAATTTCATATAGTTGGAATCATATAGTATGTCTTCTAGGATTGGCTTCTTTCACTGAGTAGTATGACTAGGTTTTCTCCATCTCCTCTCATAACTTGATAGCTCATTTCTTTTTAGCTCTAAATAATATCCTAAATAATATTCCATTGTCTGGCTATTTATCCATTTCATACTGAAAGGGCATCTTGGCTGCTTTCAGGCTTTGGTGAGTATGAACAAAACTGCTATCAACATTCGTGTGCAGGTTTTTGTGTTCACATAGGTATAAGTGCCTGACAGTTTGGTTTTGGTTTTCATTTTTATGGTAATGCAAATGTCTGACTTAAGCTTTTAACTGAAAAGATGGCTATGTCAAATAAACACATTGCCAACAACATAACTAGATAAAGAGCCAGACCTTCTGTTGGCCACAGTGTCAGGAGTTCCACAGGTGAAATCTAAAATTGGCCCCCATACACAGAAGGCAAGGAGAGACTGAAGAAAGAGGCTGACCACTCCAGATTGGGGGTGGCAGTTTTAAGAAGCAAGGGAACTTACATATGAGGTTTGTCTTGGTTGACTAAAGACAAGTAGACCACCACACTTGTCCGCCAGAATTTTAAAGTTTATATAAAGGGCTTAG
Source organism: Leptonychotes weddellii (assembly GCF_054177405.1). NCBI lineage: Eukaryota > Metazoa > Chordata > Mammalia > Carnivora > Phocidae > Leptonychotes > Leptonychotes weddellii. The sequence continues at coordinate 73,091,751 of NC_138373.1, forward strand.
TGAGATTCAATCACACAACCACGTCTTCAGCCTGTCCAGATAGTCTCAAAAACTCATTACTCTCTCAAAACTACATCCTTAAAATGATTCCCAGTACAGACCAGGAGGCAGAACATACACCCCAAGAACAAGAGAGGGAATGAGAATTTCTAATTACTTGGGTCAAGCTCACAGGGTAACCAGTGGTCACATCCTTTTGATGGCCTCCTCCAATATTGCCCCCCACTCCCTGAAGTTTCGTTTTAGAGATCTTTGGTTGACTTAGATAACAGACCATTTGGTTGCTTGTTTATCCTTTTCTATGTTTTAAATACCACTCTTACGTTTGTTTTAAATTCACCAATAAAGAGGTTAACTCACAAAACTCTAGGACCTTCTCACCTAGGCCTACTCCCCAATAAAAGCAGAACTCCAGGTTATTCACTCTCTCTCTCTCTACCCCTGACTTTACTGTGTGGCCCCAGGCATGCTGGTACCCTCCAGGACTTGTGAGTATTAAATCTAATGTTGTTGTTGTTGTTGTTTTTCCCCAAAGTTTCCTGATGGTTATTGCTGAGGGAATCTTGCAATCGTAAGGACCACAAAGGCTGGTCCAGACAACATTGGTTCCAAAAGGGGAGATGTCTGTGTGGATTTGCAGTGGGCCCGTGTGAACTCCCCAGGCATGTCTAGCTGATAGCATCACTTATTGATAGGCTGAGACCAACACAAAACGGGGTAAATAGACAAAAATTACTGAAAATGACTCAGATGTATAATTTGAGCACCTGGGTATATACTGAATCCATTTACTTAAATGGGGAGCACTAAAAGAGGCCGTTTTTTGGTAAAATCTAGGGCCTCCTTTCAACATTTTAAATTCTTACTAAAGATCTCCAAATGAAACAGCAGGACCTACTTACTTGGAACTCAGAACAGAGTTCAAACTAAATGGAAATTTAAACATTAGAACAGGAAGTCTGATTACACATCACAAAGCAGTGTCTTCCAACAGTATTGCATTTCACAAGCAAGTCATAAAAAAAAAACCCTTGCCAGGGGTGTCTGACTGGCTCAGTTGTTGGAGAATGCAACTCTTGATCTCAAGGTCATGAGTTTGAGCCCCATAATGGGCAAAGAGCCTACTTAAAAACAACAACAACAACAACAAAACACCCTTGTCAAATTTCAATTATGTAAAGCTTTGATGAATCACGGGGAAAAGAGGAAGAGGATTAGTTCCCTTACACTTCAGCATGTGTTTGTTAGTCTACAAACTTGTATGTTTTTACAAACCACCAGAACACAAGTCTTACTCCTGTTCTCCTACATTTATTCTGTCTCATGTGTTTTAAAATTAAAATCTGCCAGCATGACTCTGACCATTTAATGGCAACTCTCGTCAATCCTCCTAAATATATTCACTCTTCTCTGTGTCCAGTCTTAAGAAGGAAAACTTTGCTATCTCAGAGTTTGCTAATATTTGTTTATTTTATTTATTTATAGGTTTGTGTATTTTTTCAATGTCCATCCTGTTAAATTGTAAGAGTTACGGTTTATTTATTTATTTTTTTTTTAAGCAAGCTTTGTACCCAATGTAGGGCTTGAACTCATGACTCCAAGATCAAGAGTCCCATGCTCTACAGACTGAACCAGCCAGGTACCCCAGAGTTATAGTTTAAAGCAGGAACTGTTATGGGGCACCTGGGTGGCTCATTTGGAGACCAGGAGACAGAACATACACCCCAAGAACAGGAGTGGGAATGAGGATTTCCAATTGCGTGGGTCCAGCTCACAGGGCAACCAGTGGTCACCGGTAGTCACATCATTTTGCCCACCTCCTCCAATAAAGAAAGAAAAACTTTTCTCCAACAAAGAAATAAAAATCTTCACCAATGGGATCCCAGATGATGGAGCAGCCCAGAGTCCCTGCTGCTATGTCTTTTTCCCAAGACTGGAGTTGTCCTCAGTGATGACACTTGCCCTCAGGGGCCCCAGTCACAGCTATGCCCCCATTCTCCAGGATCAGGATGACACAGCACCTTGCTATATGCAGACCAGAGCTGCTGCTGCTCTACCTGCTGGGTACCAAGTCATGCTTTCACTGCCATTATGAGTGTGAGCTGCAGGGTTCTGACCCCACCCTGGGGTTCCAGTTCTCCGCTCTAACCAGTCATTGCCAGGACTGAACAGTCATTTCTCTGCAACCCATCCCCTGCGTTCTGACATGTCCCTAATGGGCCACCACCAGGGATGTGCTCCTGCTATCCTGTTACTGCCCTGGGAAAGGAGCTGGACTTTGACCCAGCATGCCCAGGCTGTGCTGAACAAACTAGAAGTTCAACAAAGAAATAAAAATCATTAAAAAAAACAAACAAATTCTGGAGGTAAAGCATACAATGAATAAAAGCAGAAATACAAGTGAGCTTCAACAGCAGCCTCAATCAGGCAAAAGGAAGAATCGGAGAACCTGAAGACGGATTTCTTGATATTATCCAGAGGAGAAGAAGAAATTAGAATGAAAAAGAGAAAAGAAACCCATGTTAATTATGGACCTCATAAAGAAATCATATTCACATTATGGGAGTTCCACAAGGAAAAGATAAGGAGAAATGGACAGAAAATTTATTTAAAGAAATAATGACTATAAACTACTCAAATCTGGGGACACATATGGACATTCAGGTACAAAAAGCTCGAAGATATCCAAACAGATTCAGCCCAGAGATCTTCACTGAGACACATAATCAAGCTCTCAAAAATCAAAGAAAGAGAATTTTGAAAGCAGCAAGGGAAAAAAGGCTCATTGCATACTTCCCAGTATCCCAATAAGGTTATTAACAGATTTGTCTCAAGAAACCTTGCAAGCCAGGAAAGACTGGGATAATATATTCAAATGCTGGAGAAAAAAACAAACAAACAAACCCTTTCAGCCCAGGATATTTTACTGATGAAGAGGAGATACAGTATTTCCCAGACAAGCAAAAGCTGAGGGAATTTATCACCACTAGATATGCCTTATGAGAAATACCACAAAGAGTTTTTCAAGCTAAAATGACAGGATGCTAATTAGTACCATGAAAACATATGGAAATATAATATTCACTGGTAAAGGTAAAGATATGGTCAAATTCAAAATATTCTAATATTGCAATGGTGGTGGGTAAATCACTTTGAACTATAGCTATTAGATTAAAGACAAAAATGTTCATAGCTACAATATTTTGTTAATGGATACAAAATATAAAAAGATAGACATTGGGACATCAAAAACATAAATTGCAAGGGGGCAAATAAATGTATAGAACTTTTTTATAAAATTGAAGCTAAATTGTTATCAGATCAAGGCATATTGTTATAACTATAAGATGTATTATGAAAGCCACATAATAATCACAAAGCAAAAGCCTATAATAGATACACAAATGATGAAGACAAAGAATCAAAGTATACCATTACAAAAAAATATTCCACTCCCAAAGAAAAACAGCAAGAAAGGAAGAACAAAGGAACTACAAAATAATCAGTAAGCAATTAATAAAATGGTAATACTAAGTCCTTACTTATCAATAATTACTCTAAATGTAAGTGGTTAGGGGCGACTAGGTGGTTCAGTTGGTTAAGCATCTGCCTTTGGCTCAGATCATGATCCCAGGGTCCTGGATCAAGCCCTACGTAATTTTCATACCACTTGCCATACCAGGGAGCCCGCTTCTCCCTCTGCTCCCCTGCCTCTGCTCTCTCTATCTCAAATAAATAAATAAAATATTTTTTAAAAATAAAAAATAAAATAAAGGTAAGTGGTTAAATTCTCCAGTTAAAAGACATAGAGTAGCTAGATAGATTTAAAAAACAAAAAACAAGACCCAACTATATGCTGCCTACAAGAGACTAACAAGCTTTAAGGACACCTATAGCCTGAAAGTAAAGGGATGTAAAAAAATCGTTCCATGCAAATGGTAACCCCAAGAGAGCAGAGTAGCTATACTTTTATATAAAACAAAATATGTGTTAAGTCAAAAATGTAACAAGAGACAAAAAAAGTTGTTATAGATGATTAAGGGATCAATTCTTTAAGAAGATATACCAATTACCAGTTGTATGCACCCAATATTGGAGTGCCTAAATAGATTACACAATTGTAAATTATCTGAAGGCAAAAATAGACAGCAATGTAATAATTGTAGGAATTTTAATACCCTGCTTTCAAAATTGAATAGATCATCCAGACAGAAACTCAACAAGGAAATAATTAATTCAAACTACTAAGATTCTGACTGATTTCACTTCTGGTCACCAATTTCAATTCTGTATGAAATTCCAAAATGGGGAGGTGAGCCCCACACCAAAAAGCAATTCTCCAACACCAGCAGAGTGTCCTAAAACTAAACTCAATTCTAATACTATCTACCTGGAGATAGTGTCAGATCTCACTGCCCTCCCCCCCGCCCCCAGGCCCAACCCAAACTTCAAATGCAAGTTGTTAAGTCCAGGTTCTCACCTCTGCTTCTGAGTGACTGGCTATAGATCTGAGGTTCCCATGACCCCCTCTTTGGACTTGATTAATTTGCTAGAGGGGCTCAGAGAACTCAGAGAAACATTTTGCTTACTAGATTACCAGTTTATTATGAAAGTATAGCTCAAAAATAGACAGAAGAGATGCATGCATAGGGCAAGGTATGGGGAAAGTTCCAACTTTCTAATCACATGGTTGCTTTTCCTTGCAACCAGTCTTCATCATTAGGTGCTTTCCAAAAATCACCTCTTAAATATACCAAAAGACACCTATCTCATTTTCATCACTTAGGAAATTTCAAGAGTTTTAGTAGAAAGAGACCAAATATATACTTCTTATTGTAAATCACATCACCATTATACTTCAGATGAAATGGGCCTAAAGACATATACAGAACATTTCATTCAAAATCATCAGAATACACATTCTTGTCAAGTGCACATGGAATATTCTCCAGGATAGATCAAATGTTAGGTCACAAAACCAAGTTTTAACAAATTTGAGAAAATTGAAATCATATCAAGTTATCTTTTCCAACCACAGTGGTACGAAAATAACAGGAAGAAAGCAAGAGAATTTATAAATATGTGGAAATTAAATAACACACTCTGGAACAACTAACGGGTCAAAGAAGACATCAAAAGGGAAATCAGGGCGCCTGGGTGGCTCAGTTGGTTAAGCGACTGCCTTCAGCTCAGGTCATGATCCTGGAGTCCCGGGATCGAGTCCCGCATCGGGCTCCCTGCTCGGCAGGGAGTCTGCTTCTCCCTCTGACCTTCCTCCTTCTCATGCTCTCTGTCTCTCATTCTCTCTCTTTCAAATAAATAAATAAAATCTTTAAAAAAAAAAGGGAAATCAAAAACTATCTGTGGACAAAGAAAAATGAAAACACAATAAATCAAAACTTACAGAATGCAGCAAAAATAGTTTCAAGAGGAAAGTTTATAATGAAAAATTCCTGCTTTTCCCTCTGCCTGCCACTCCCCCTGCTTGTGTTCTCTCTCTCTCTCTCTCTCTCACACACACACAAATAAATAAAAAATAAAATATTTTTTTAAAAAATCTCAAATAAACAACCTAACCTTACACGTAAGGAACTAGAAAGAAACTAAGCCTAAGTTAGCAGAAGTAAGGAAATAAAGATTATAGCAGAAATAAACTAAATAGAGACTAGAAAGTCAACAGAAAAAATAAGTAAAACAAAGAGTTGTTTTTTTGAGAAGATAAAGTTGACATTACCAAAAAAAAGATGACTAAAATTATGATTAAAAGAAGATACATTACAACTGATACCACAGAAATAGAAAGGATCATATGAAACTACCCAGAATAATTATAACCAAAAGTTAGATAACTTAGAAGAAATTGATAAATTCCTAAAACACACAACTCATAAGACTGAATCATGAAGTGATAGAAAATCTTAACAGACCAATATTAAGCAAGGAGATTTGATCGTCAATTTAAAATCTTCCAACAAATAAAAGCCTAGAACCAGATGGCCTCACAGGTGAAATCTACCAAATATTTGAAGAGTTAATACTAATCCTTCTCAAACTCTTCCAAAAAATTAAAGCCAAAGGAACACTTCCAAACTCATGTTATGAGGGCAGCATTACCCTGATACCAAAACTAGATAAGGACACTGAAAGAAAACAAAATTATAGGCTAATATCCTTGCTAAACATAGATGCAGACATCATCAAAATACTATCAAACCAAATTCAAGAGCACATTAAAAGGATTATAAACTATGATCAAGTGGGACTCATCCTTGAGGTGTAAAACTGTTTAAATATACACAAATCAATAAATGTAACTAACACATTACAGAATAAAAGAAAAAATCATATGATTATTTTAATCATGTAAGGAAAAACATTTGACAAAATTCAGCATGCTATCTTGATAAAAACTCTCAAGAAATTAGGTATAGAAGAAATTTTCCTCCACACAATAAAGGCCATGTATGACAAGCCCAAAGCTAACATCACACTTAATGGTGAAAAGTTGAAAGCCTTTCCTCCAAGATCAGAAACAAGACAAGAATGCCCACTCTTACCAGTTCTACTCAACATAGTACTAAAACTCCCAGCTAGAGTAATAGGCAATAACAATAATAAAAAATAAATAAAATAAAAGGCAATCCAATCAGAAAGGAAGAAGTAAAATCATCTCTCTTTGCAGATGACATGATCCTATATATGGAAAACCCTAAAGACTCCACCAAAAAATTGTTAGAACTAATAAATGAATTTAATAAAGTTCAGGATACAAAATCAACATACAAAAATCAGTTGCATTTCTATACACTAACAACAAACTATCTGAAAAAATTAAGAAAGAAATCTTATATACAATAATGTCAAAAACAATAAAACTTAGGAAGAAATTTAACCAAAGAGGTAAAAAACCTACACTGCAAACTGTAAGATCTTGATGACAGAAAATGAAAAAAATAATAAATAAATGTAAAGATATACTGTGTTCTTGGATAGGAAGAATTAATATTGTTAATGATCCCAAAATGATTACAGCCTATACTACCCCAAATGAGCTACAGATTCAATCATCTCTCTATTGAAATTTCAATGGCATTTTTTAAAAGATCTATTTATTTATTTGAGAGAGAGAGCAGAGGGAGGGGTAAATGTTGAGGGAGAGAATCCTCCAGCAGACTCCCCACAGAGAGCCAACATGGGGCTTGATCCCAGGATCCCGAGATCATGACCTGAGCTGAGTTGGATACTTAACTGACTGAGCCACCAAGGTGCCCCTTCAATGGAATTTTTCAAAGAAACAGAATAAACCATCCTAAAACATGTATAAAGCCACCAAAAAAAAAAAAGCCAAAGTAATCCTGAGAAACAAGAAAAAAGTTGGAGACATCACACTTCCTGATTTCTAGCTATATTACAAACTATAGCTAAAAACAGTATGGTACTGGCAGAAAAACAGGAACATAAACCAGTAGAACAGAGTAGAGAGCCCAGATATAGGCCCATACATATATGGTTACCTAATATTTGACAAGGGTGCCAAGAACACACAATGGAGAAAAAAATATCCACACGCACAAAGGTGAAACTGGCCCTCTATGTTGCACACTCACAGCATTAACTTGGAATAGATCAAAGATTTACGTATAAGACCTGAAACCATATAACCCCTAAAAGAAAACAGGGAAAAAGATCCTTGACATTGGTCTTGGCAATGATTTTTTGGGATAAGACAGGAAAGCACAGGCAACAAAAGCCAAAATAAACAAGTGGGACTACATCAAACTAAAGAGCTTTGAACAGCAAAGGAAACAATTAATAAAATGAAAAGGCAACCTACAGAATGAGAGAAAATATTTGCAAAACATTTATCTGAAAAGGGGATAATATCCAAAATACATAAAGAACTGATACAACTCAGTATCAAAAAAGCAAATTTAAAAATGGGCAAAGGATCTGAATAGACACTTTTTCAAAGAACACATAAAAAGGCCAATTATCATCAGTTACCAGGGAAATGCAAATCAAAACTATAGTGAGATATCACCTGATACCTGTGAAGATGGCTATTATTAAAAAGACAAGTAATAACAACAATTGGCAAGGATGTGGAGAAAAGGGGACCCTAGTACACTCTTGGTGGGGATGTAAATTGGTATGGCCTTTATGGAAAACAGTATGGCAAAAAATTAAATATTGAACTACTCTATGATCCAGCAATCCCACTCCTAAGTATATATTTATAAGAATTGAAATCAGTGTCTCAAGAAGATATCTCCACACCCACATTTATTGCAGCATTACTCATAATTGCCAAGATATGGAAACAACCTAAATATCCTTCATTGGGTAAAAGGATAAAGAAAACATGGTATATATACAATGAAATATTATTCAACCATGAAAAAGGAACTCTTGCCATGAGCAACACATGGATAAATCTGAAGGGCATTAGTGAACTAAGTGAAAGAGGCCAGACAGAGAAAGATAAATACTGTCTGGTATCACTTATTATCACTTATATGTGGAATTCTTTTTAAAAGCCAATTTTATTGGAACAGAGAATAGGGCACCTGGGTGGCTCAGTTGGTTAAGCATCTGCCTTCAGCTCGTCATGATCCCAGGATCTTTGGATTGAGCCCCTTGTCGGGCTCCCTTCTTGGTGGGGAGTCTGCTCCTCCCTCTCCCTCTGCCACTCCCCCTGCTTGTTTGGTCTGTCTCTCTCTCTCTGTGTCAAATAAATAATAAAAATCTTTTTAAAAAGAATAAAAAACAAGCAGAGAATAGATTGGTGATTGCAGAGGCTGGAGGGAAGGCAAATTAGGTGATATAGTACAAATTTTCAGTTATAAGTTCTGAAGTCTAATGTACAGTTGGTGACTATAGTTAATAATTCAGTATTGTATGCTAAAAGGTTGCTAAGAGTAGATCTTAAACATTCTTATCACACACCCTTAAAAGGGTTCACCACATGTGGTGATGGGTGTGTGAATTATCTTGACCTTGGTAATCATTCCACAATGTATATGTATATCAAAACATCACATTGTACTCTTTAAATATATACAATTATATTTGTCAGTTATTCCTCAATAATTTTTTTTAAGAAAAGAATCCAAATTGGGAAAATAGCCAGAACCAGGCAAAGTTACTAAAAATGGTAGTCAATTAATTTTTTAAAGGCTTATTTTAGCATTTTAAGAGCCCTCATAAGGTCAAGAAGGAAAATAAAACATGTAATCTATATTTTGAATTCTATTTGATAAAAGTGGAGAAAATTACAGTAGAAATTGATATATTAAAAGGGTAAGAAAGAAAGCTATTTTGAGGGACACTTGTTTAAAAAGCTGTATTGGAAGTAATGAAGAGATGTCTCCATTTCTATTTTTTTATAGATTTTTTTAAAAGATTTTATTTATTTGAGAAAGAGAGAGCACGAGTCGGCGGGGGAGGAGTGGCAGAGGGAGAAGGAGAAGCAAACTCCCCGCTAAGCAGGGAGCCCAACCTGGGACTCAATCCCAGGATCCCAAGATCATGACCTGAGCCAAAGGCAGACACTTAACCAACTGAACTACCCAGGCACGCTAGATGTCTCCATTTCAAGCAAGAATTTACACAATAAACTACAAGGAAACAGCTTCCGAAGGGTGGAATGGAAATGAGAGAGATACTCTGAGGCTTCTCCTGGGACCACCAGATCTTCCTTCTGTCAGATCTGCAAAATAAAAGCAGAAAGCCACAATCTTCTCAATCTAATGGTTCAGGAAACCAGTTTCCTAGAAGTCTGGAGCATGGAAAGAGATGACTAACAACTTAAGATTAATAATAATGGGCAAAATGTAAGCTAGAAGAATCCTAGAAACACCTTCTGAACAAATGGCCAAATATAAACTTTGGCAATACTGAGAAGTCCATACTGCCTATTTTCCTATTCTCTTTCTTCTTGAATGGCATTCTCCCTTTACTGCCCTAACTTTCCCCAAGCTTTACTATTTTTTCCAATTTTTCATCTCCCAGAATTATGGTTTTTTTTTAATCTTCCTAATTGCTCATAAGGCTCAGTTGTTTCTCTAAATTCATCTTTTCCTAACATATTATCATGCTCTGATCTCTACTACAGTACTAAGACGTGAATGTTTGTTCATACACTGAAGATATATAAATGAATTACCTTCGTATCATATACATGCTTGTCTTTTGAAAGATCTAACATGGTAATTAAATAGAGAAACTTAATGGGAAACACCAGGTAAATGATTTTAACATATTTGGAGAAATCCTTAACATTTTTTTATTTCTGAATGTTCTTTTGCTTGCATTTTTCTGAATATAAAGGAAAAGCTTTTAAATTTTGGGGGGACTTTAGCTCTTACTTCTTTTGAGGTGAATTTTATATCTGAAGTTTCCTAGCCTTTAAGAGTACAATGACTAAGGTCCAATCTTTCTGAATAAATCCAGGTTTCCTGGATAAAAACATCAGAGAAACAGACATAAGAGGTTCCTGGTATGCCTTAGGAGCACACTGTTTCTACAAGAATAACCTCAGAAGTGAGGTTGTGGGTGGAAGTGAGAACTTACTTTCTTTTTCACTTCAGTGAGGGGGTAGAAGTAAAACCAAGAATGGAGGATTAGGAAATGATGTTGATTCCAAGAGTGATGTTCTATAAGTAAGCAAACAAGTGAAAGAATTATACAATTAGATAATCTTAGTACTGTACCCATGAAGTAAATGTCTTAGGAGGAAACATAAGTCATTTCACTCTAGGAAGATAAGCAACAGCTCAATTTTACAGATATGAATTAGAGTTTAAGGAAGGAAATAATAAATAGCATGGGATCCATGAATATTTTATAGTGTGGGACATGCTTGTAAAAATAGAATCCTTGAAGTTTCAAGAACCTTAGAAGATTGTTAATCAGTATTCATGAGTCAAGGTTAAGGTGAAGCACACATTGGAAAAATATTTCATGATTTTCTTGGCTAAATAACAGTAGAATTTCCAAAACAAGAAAGGGTGACATAAGAGTTTTGGAATGTCAGAGGCAGGTTCCCTGTCTTCAATACTAATAACTCAGTGAGGCTCTCTAAATCATCCTTACCCCAAATCATTGATCAAAGCACATTCTTTTTTTTTTAATTTTTTTATTTTTATAAGCAAACAATGAATCATGGAACGCTACATCAAAAACTAATGATGTACTGTATGGTGACTAATATAACATAATAAAAATAAATAAATAAATAAATAAATAAATTCAATTAATTAACATATAATGTATTATTGGTTTCAGAGGTACAGGCCTGTGATCCATTAGTCTTATATAACACCCAGTGCTCATTACATCACATGCACTTCTTAATGTACATCACCCAGTTACCCCATCCTTCCACTCCCCTCCCCTCCAGCAACCCTGTTGGTTTCTTATGATTAAGAGTGTCTTGGGGTGCCTGGGTGGCTCAGTCATTAAGCGTCGGCCTTAGGCTCAGGTCATGATCTCAGGGTCCTGGGATCGAGCCCCACATCGGGCTCCCTGCTCAGCGGGAAGCCTGCTTCTCCCTCTCCCACTCCCCCTGCTTGTGTTCCCTCTCTCACTGTGCCTCTCTCTGTCAAATAAATAAATAAAATCTTAAAAAAAAAAAAAAAAGAGTGTCTCATGGTTTGTCTCCTTCTCTGGTTTCATCTTGTTTCATTTTTTCCTCTCTTCCCCTATGATCCCCAGTTTTGTTTCTTAAATTCCACGTATCAGTGATATCATATGATAATTGTCTTTGTCTGACTGACTCTTTCACTTAGCATAATACACTCTAGTTCCATCCACGTCTTTGCAAATGGCTAGATTTGGGTTTTTTATGGCTGCATAATGTTCCATTGTATATATATATATATACCACATCTTCTTTATCCATTCATCTGTCGATGGACATCTGGGCTCTTTTCATAGTTTGGCTATTGTGGACATTGCTCCTATAAACATTGGGGTGCAGGTGCCCCTTCGGATCTCTACCTTTGTATCTTTGGAGTAAATACCCAGTAGTGCAATTGCTGAGTCATAGGGTAGCTCTATTTTCAACTTTTTGAGGAACCTCCATACTGTTTTCCAGAGTGGCTGCACCAGCTTGCATTTCCATCAAAGCACATTCTCAAGGAAGTAGTATTAAATATACAGAGACTTGAATAATATGAGATTTTGTTTTCTTGATGGGACTTTTCAAACGGAAGAAGAGTTACTGATAAAATGAAAACTCAGGAACAAGCTAGAAATAGTACAAATTCCTTCAGGGTTCAGTGAGATCAATAATTTATTCAGGAAAAAGGAAGAGTAGATTCTGCAATGTCACTATCAGTTTTCAGGTCCTCCTGGTAATGGAGGATGCAATAAACCAAAGGCTTGAGAATAACTTAAGGTCCAAACAAAAGAGCAAAGACATCTACCACATCAAGTCATGTAAGTATTAGACCAACTGATAGTTCCATTTTGCAACTTGTTCACCTATTCTTCATGCCCTTTTATTTTTTATTTTCTATTTTCAAGTGTACTTGATACACAATGTTACATTAGTTTCAGGTATAGATTTGCCCTCTGGGTGCTGAGGAGAAGGGAAAAACTAAAAACAGGGGGGATGCTAAAGTGAAAATAAATTAAAATAAATAACAACATAAAAACATGAGCAAGGTGCCAAATTAATATAAAGCAAGAGCAGACCAGGATGTGTCCTAGGTCACAAGTGGAGACAGCAGAGGATCTTTGGACTATGACCAGGTACAAGTACAAAAACAAAAGATCACAAGAGAAAATCCTAGATAGACTGGCAGATTTGGAGGGAAAATGTATACATTGTTCAAACAATGAATAGTGTTCCTTGTGACTTGACTGCCTTCAAAAGGGTAAGTTCTTTCCCAGTGTATACCCCTGCTGCTCCTAAAGTGTAATCTATGAACCAATAAATTAAATTACCCAGAGTTTCTGTTCTCAGAAAACATCTATGGATTCCTCAATAAAGATGTGTGCCTGCTAATTAGAGGAAAGATTAAATTTTCTTTTTTTTTTTTTTTAAAGATTTTTTATTTATTTATCTGAGAGAGAGAATGGGAGACAGAGAGCATGAGAGGAGGAGGATCAGAGGGAGAAGCAGACTCCCCGCTGAGCAGGGAGTCCGATGCGGGACTCGATCCCAGGACTCCAGGATCATGACCTGAGCCGACGTCAGTTGCTTAACCAACTGAGCCACCCAGGCGCCCCAAGATTAAATTTTCTTGCTCAAGAGTTTGAATTGACAATAACAAGTGGAGTCTGAAACTGCATCTAGAAAATCTTCTTGTATCATAAATTAGATACTAAGAAATATGCAGAAAGTATGAATTTCTGTTCAAGCAGTTGTATAATAAACATTAAATCTTTTTTTCTGAATCAATTTATTTTTACTGTTTATCCACATGCCATTGGACTAGACTGGAAGAAATGTGACCTTGGTTATGTTGAGATTCTCCTCTGCCACAGAAGACATATCAAGTCTCCTCTAGTGGGTCAGAGCTGAAGGCAATCAAGACCCATCAGATTCAAGAAAAACTTTTACCTCTCCCTTAATTGCCCAGAAGAATTTAGATAGAGGGCCTTGTCCAGAAAAAGAACTATCACCAGTGATAACTACAAAGAATATGGGTTAGGTATGATAAACTGAGGTTGTGAGGGGAACTTGGTGAGGCCTGGAGATCAAATTCCTCTCTGTGTGCCACTGTCTCTGCATGGCATGGCAAACATTTGTTTACCACATATTTGCTCTTCCCATCCTGTGAATTGTCTTCTTCCCTTTTGAAGTACCAGACCCTTACTTAGCACCTTCCCCTTAGCTCAGAATGACATGTAAGCTTCAATTGCCTGACTGCTGGTGGGTCCTATATTTTTATGGGGCTGCCATATGTACATAATTAAATTTGTTTTCCTCCTGTTAATCTGGCCTATATTAATTTATTAGACCAGCCAAAGAACTAAGAAGGGTAAAGGAAATTTTTTCTCCCAAACAATATTCAGGGGCAAACCAAGGGGAGCCAGGTGCATGCCCTTCATCCATTTCTCCACTAGTCATCATCTCTACCCACATGAACTCTCTGAGGCCCATTGGTTCTCAGCTCCTTTTGTTACATTATTTATTTGTTACCTCCTTTTAACACACTCCCTTTTTTCTCAGAACCTCTATTTTAATTTCTACTTTCTCCAAAATCCCTATAATTTCCTAAAGGTTATGATTTGGAAAACAAATGCTAGTAAGTCTAGTAAGCTACTGCTTCTTCAGCTCTGACACTTTCCTTGTTGCAATGCATTATAAAATCAGCTTGCTGCCTGAATAAGAAGGAAGCAAAAATTCCCACAAAAAGGAATGTATATTTTGATCTCTGATGAGGTATTTTTCGCTATTCTCCCACTTTGACCATTCTTTTAATCAGTAATACTTGTGTTGTCCATAATTAAGAGTTCACTATAACTCAAGATAACCACCATAACTTGGGGTGCCTGGGTGGTGCGGTTGATTGAGTGTCCGACTCTTGATTTTGGCTCAGGACATGGTCTCAGGGTCATGGGATCGAGCCCCATGTCAGGCTCTAGGCTTGCTTGGGATTCTCTCTCTCTCCCTCATCCTCCACTCCTCCTCCTGCTTGTGCACACCTGCACTCCCACTCTCTCACAAAAATAAAAAATAAAAAATAACCACCAGGAGTCTGGTCCCTGGCCAAAAAATCTATGTGTAAGCTGGCAGTTTAATTCTCTTGTCAGCTCTGCTGAGCCTGTGACAACACTCAAGCTAAAATTCAAAGGAAGTATATTAGTTCCCTAATGCTGCTATAATGAATTAACACAAACTCTGTGACTTAAATCAATATAAATTTATTATCATATGGTTCTAAAGATCTGAAGTATAGAATGAGTTGGCAGGGCTGTATTCCTTTTGGAGCTCTAGAGATGAATCCATTTCCTTGCCTTTTCCAGCTTCTAGAAACCATGTACATTCCTTGATTCATGGTCCCTGTCTCCATCTCCAAAGCAAGTGGTGTATTTTCAAATCTCTCTCTCTCTCTAACTCTGACCCCTGCTTTTGTCATCATATCTCCTTCCCTGACTCTGATCCCTCTCCTTTTCTCTTGTAAGGTCCCTTTTGAGTCCATTAGGCCCACCCAGATAATCCAGGATAATCTATCTCAAAATCCTTAATTTATTAATATCTGTAAAACCCCTTATCCTATTGAATGTAACATATTCATTAGGTTTCTGGGCTTAGGGTGTGAACATCTTTGGGGGCCCATTATTTAGTCCACTATAGGAAGGTTCAAAATATTTTCTTGTTCCAGTAAAATATTAGATATATAGACTTCCATATCCAGTCACTTACAGACTTGATAAATTAGACCAGCCCTTTTGAGGAAGACAACTATAAAAAGCTAAATGAAATGTCTTTTTAAAATATCTTTACAACATCAATGGCTTTGTCAAAGATTAATTGACCATTTAGTTGTGGTTTATTTCTGGGTTTTCTATGCTGTTCCATTGATCTATGTGTCTATTTTTGTGCCAGCACCATACTGTCTTTATCACTACAGCTTTGTAATATAACTTAAAGTCCAGAATTGTGATACCTCCAGCTTTGCTTTTCTTTTTTTAAGGTTGCTTTGGCTAGTCAGGGTGTTTTGTGGTTCCATACAAATTTTAGGATTGTTTGTTTTAGCTCTGTGAAAAATGTTGTTGGTATTTTGATAGGGATTGGATTAAATCTATAGATTGCTTTGGGTAGCATATACATTTTAATAATATTTGTTCTTCCAATCCATGAGCTTGGAATGTCTTTCCTTTTCTTTGTGTCATCTTCAATTTCATCAATGTGAGTTTTGGGGTTTTTTTTAAGATTTATTTGTTTTAGAGAGAGAGAGCATGCACAAGCAGTGGGGAGAGGCAAAGGGAGAGGAAGAGAGAGAATCTCAAGCAGATTCCCTGCTGAGCACAGAGCCTGACACGGAGCTTGATCCTACAACCCTGAGATCATGACCTGAGCCAAAATCAAGAGTCAGACACTTAACTGACTGAGCCACCCATCATTCATCATTGATGAATGCCACCAACATTCATCAATGTTTTATCGTTTTCAGAGTATAGGTCTTTCACCTCTTTAGATAGGTTTATTCCTAGATATCTTGTTTTTGGTGCAATTGTAAATGGGATTGATCCCTTAATTTCTCTTTCTGCTGCTTCATTATTGGTGTTTAGAAATGCAACAGATTTCTGTATGTTGATTTTGTATCCTGCGACTTTACTGAATTTGTGCATCAGTTCTAGCAATTTTTTGGCGGAGTCTTTGAGGTTTTCCATATAGAGTATCATGTCATCTGCAAATAGCGAAAGTTTTATTTCTTCCTTGCCAATTTGGATGCCTTTTATTTCTTCTTATTGTTTGATTGCTGTGGCTAGGTCTCCCAGGACTATGTTAAATATTTAACAGTGGTAAAAGTGGATGTCCCTGTCTTGTTCCTGATCTTTGGGGAAAAGTTCTAATTTTTTCCCCACTGAGAATGATATTCGCTGTGGGCTTTTCATATATGACCTTTATTAAGTTGAGGTATGTTCCCTCTAAACCTACTTTGTTGTTTTTTTTTTTTTTAAGATTTTATTTATTTATTTGAGAGAGAGAGAGAGAGAGAGCACAAGAGGGGGGAGCGGGAAAGGGAGAAGCAGACTCCCTGCTGAGCAGGTAGCCCGATGCGGGACTCGATCCCGGGACTCCAGGATCATGACCTGAGCCGAAGGCAGTCGCTTAACCAACTGAGCCACCCAAGCGCCCTAAACCTACTTTGTTGAGGACTTTTATCATGAATGGATGTTGTACTTTGTCCAATGCTTTTTCTGCAACCTTTGAAAGGATCATATGGTTCTTCTCCTTTTTTTTATTAATGTGGCATATCACATTGATTGGTTTGTGAATATTGAACTTCCCTTGCAACCCAGGAATAAGTCCTACTTAATCATGGTGACTTATTTTTTTTGTATGTATTGTTGGTTCAGTTTGCTAGTATTTTTTTGAGAATTTTTGCATCTGTATTCATCAGGGACATTGGCCTGTAGTTCTCTTTTTTTAGTGGAGTCTTTAGCTAGTTTTGGTATCAGGGTAATGCTGGCCTCTTAGAATGAGTTCCTTTTCTATTTTTTGGAATAGTTTAAGAAGAATAGGTATTAACTATTCTTTAAATGTTTGGTAGAATTCACCTGTGAAGCCATCTGGTCCAGGACTTTTGTTTGTTAGGAACTTTGTGATTAGTGATTCAATTTCTTTGCTGGTTATTGGTCTATTCAAATTTTCTATTTCTTCCTGTTTCAATTTTGGTAGTTTCTGTTTCTAGGAATTTATCCATTTCTTCCAGGTTGTCCAATTTGCTGGCATATAGTTTTTCATATTCTCTTATATTGTTTGTATTTCTGTGGTGTTGGTTGTTATTTCTCCTCTCTCATTTGTGATTTTATTTATTTGGGTCCTTTCTCTTTTCTTTTTAATATAAAGCAGGAAAGACTATGGAATGGGAAATAGCCTCTTCAACAAATGGTGTGGGGGAAACTGGACAATTAACATGAAAAAGAATGAAACTGGACCACTTTCTTACACCATACACAAAAATAAATTCAAAATGGATTAAAGACCTAAATGTGAGACAGGAAACCATAAAAATCCTAGAGAAGTGGAGTAACCTCCTTGACATCAGCCATAACAACTTCTTTCTAGATACGTTTCCTGAGGCAAGGGAAACAAAAGCAAAAATAAACTATTAGGACTTCATTGAGGTAAAAAGTTTCTGCACAATGAAGGAAACAATCAACAAAACTAAAAGGCAACCTACGAAATGGGAGAAGGTATTTACAAATGACATATCTGATAAAGGGTTAGTATTCAAAATGCATAAAGAACTTATAAAACTCAACACCCAAAAAATGAATAATCCAATTTAAGAATGGGCAGAAGACATGAATAGACACTTTTCCAAAGAAGACATTCAGAGGCCAACAGACACATGAAAAGATACTCAATATCACTCATCATCAGGGAAATACAAATCAAAACTGCAATGAGATACCACCTCACACCTGTCAGGGAATGGTTAAAATCAAAAACACAAGAAACAACAGGGGTTGGCAAGGATGTGGAGAAAGGGGAACCCTTTTACACTGCTGGTGGGAATGCAAACTGGTGCAGCCACTTTGGAAAACAGTATGGAGGGTCCTCAAAAAGTTAAAAAAAGAACTATCCTATGATCCAGCAATTGCACTACTAGGTATTTACCCAAAGAATACAAAAATACTAACTCAAAGGGAAATCTCTACCCCAATGTTTATAGCAGCAGTATCTATGATAGCCAAATTATGGAAACAGCCCAAATGTCCATCAACTGGTTAGTGGATAAAGGAGATGTGGTGTATATATATAATCAAATATTACTCAGCCATAAAAAAGAATGAAATCTTGCCATTTGCAACAACATGGGAGGAGCTAGAGAGTATAATGCTAAGTAAAATAAGTCAGAGAAAGACAAATACCATATGATTTCACTCACATGTAGAATTTAAGAAACAAAACAAATGAGCAAAGGGAAAAGAGAGAGAGAGGCAAACCCAGAAGCAGGTTCTGAACTATAGAGAACAAACTGATGGTTACCAGAGGGGAGGTAGATGGGGGATGGGTTAAATAAATGATGGGGAGTAAAGAGTACACTTGTTATTATGAGCACCGGGTGTTGCACAGAAGTGCTGAATCACTGTATTGTATACCTGAAACTAATATTACACTGTATGTTAACTAATTGGAATTTAAATAGAAACTAAAAAGAAAAATCAATGGCTAACAAGCACATGAAAAGATGCTAATCATTAGGAAAATAAAAAAAGAAAGAAGGAAGGAAGGAAGGCAGGCTAAAAGATACCCAAATTAGAAAGGAAGAAGTGAAATTGTCTCTGTTTGCAGATGCTATAATCTTATATATAGAAAATCTTAAAGATTCCACCAAGAAGGGGCGCCTGGGTGGCTCGGTCGTTAAGCGTCTGCCTTCGGCTCAGGTCATGATCCTAGGGTCCTGGGATCGAGCCCCGCATCGGGCTCCCTGCTGAGCAGGGAGCCTGCTTCTCCCTCTCCCACTCCACCTGCTTGTGTTCCCTCTCTCGCTGTCTCTCTCTCTCTGTCAAATAATAAATAAAATCTTAAAAAAAAGATTCCACCAAGAAATTGTTAGAATTAATAAATTCAGTAAGTTGCAGAATACAAAAATCAGCTGTGTTTTTAACAATAAACTACCTGGAAAAGAAATTAAAAAACAATTCCATTACAATGGCATAATAAATACTCTACATAATAGTAATAATAAAAAACTTAGGAATAAATTTATCCAAGGAGATGAAAAATCTGTACATTGAAAACTATAATACATTGATGAAAGAAACTGGGAAAGACACCAATAAATGAAAACATATCCCATGTTCATGTTTTGGAAGACTTAATATTGTTAATTTGTCCATACTACCCAAAGCCATCTGTAGATTCAATGTAATCTCTATTAAATACCTATACATTTTCCACAGAAATAGAAAATTTGTATAGAATCCTAGAATTTGTATAGAATCATAAAACACCCCAAATAGCTAAAGCAATCCTGAGAAAGAGCAAAGTTGGAATCATCACCCATCTTGATTTCAAACTATATTACAAATCTATAATAATCAAAACAATATGATATTGGCATAAAAACAGAAACATAGACCAGCAGAACAGAATAGACAGCCCAAAAATAAACCTATGCACATACCATACAATAAATATTTAGCAAGGGAGCCAAGAATACTCAAAGGGTAGTCTCTTCAATAAATGGTAAACTGGATAATCACATGCAAAATTGGAAAAATTGGGGAAAAAATTGGAAAAACTGGATAATCACATGGAAAAGAATAAAATGGACCACTATGTTATTCCACTTACAAAAACTAACTCAAAATGGATTTAAAATTTGTCTGTAAGTCTGAAACAAACTTCTAGAAAAAAACATAGAGGAAAATCTCCTTGACATTGGTCTTGGCAATGATTTTTTTTGGATATGACACCAAAAGCATAGGCAACAAAAGCAAAAATTTAAGTGGGACTACATCAAATTTAGAAGTTCTGCACAGTAAAAGAAACAATCAACAAAATGAAAAGGCAACCTATGGAATGGGAAAAAATATTGGCAAACCAGCTACAGATAAGGGGTTAATATCCAAACTATATAAGGAACTTCTACAACTCAACAACAAAATTAAATTAAATTAAATAATTTAAATCCAATTAAAAATGGGCAAAGGACCTTAATAGACATTTTTCCAAAGAAGACATATAAATGGCCAATAGGTATGGAAAGATGCTCAAAATCACTAATCATTAAGAAAATGCAAATCAGGAGCACCTGGGTGACTCAGTCCTTAAGTGTCTGCCTTCGGCTCGGGTCATGATCTCAGGGTCCTGGGATCGAGCCCCGCATCAGGCTCCCTGCTCGGCGGGAACCCTGTTTCTCCATCTCCCACTCCCCCTGCTTGTGTTCCCTCTCTCGCTGTGTCTCTCTGTCAAATAAATAAATAAAGTCTTTTAAAAAAAGAAAAGAAAATGCAAATCAAAACCACAATGAGATAATCACCTTACATCTGTTAGGATTGCTAATCTCAAAAGATACCAAAAGAGAATAAATGCTAATATCAAAAGATAATAAATGCTGTCAAGAATGTGGAGAGAAAGGGCTGTTGATAAGAATGTAAATTGGAAGAGCCACTATGGAAAACAATATGGAGTTTCCTCAAAAGATTGAAAATAAAACTTACATATGATCCAGCAATGCCTCTTAATGAGTATATATCTGAAAGAAATGAAAACACTATTTTGAAGAGATATCTGCAACCCCATGTTTATTGCAGCATTATTTACAATAACCAGGACATGAAGACAACCTGTCTATAAATGGATGAATGAATAAAAATAGTGTGAGATATATACAATGTAATATTCAGCCATAAAAATGAAGCAAATGCTGCATTGTGACAACATGGATGGACATTAAGGGCACTAAGCTAAGTGAAATAAGTTAGAGAAAAACAAATACTGCATGATCTTACTCACACATAGAATCTGAAAAAGCCAAACTTATAGAATGAGTAAGTCACAGGAATAAAAGACTCAGCATAAGGAATATAGTCAATGGTATTAAATAGTACTGTATGGTGACAGATGGTAGCTACACTTGTGCTGAGAATAACATAATATATAAACGTGTCAAATCACTATGTTGTATACCTGAAACTAATGTAATATTGTGTGTCAACTGTACTCAAATAAAAAGTAAATTAATTAAATTAAAAAGCTACTCATACAAATAGACTTTAATAGTGGTTCAGGTGCTGGGGTGTAGTGGAAATGGGAAAATGTTAGGCAAAAAGTACCAACTTCTAGTTATAAGATGAATTTAAGTCCTGGGATGTAATGTACAGCATGGTGACTATAGTTAACAACACTGTATTGTATACCTCAAGTTGGTAAGAGAGTAGAACTTAAATACTCTGGCCACACACACATACACACACACAATGGTAATTATAAGAGTTGATGGATTTGTTAACTAACCTTTTGAGGTAATCATTTCACAATACATATATCAAGTTATCGCATTGCACACCTTAAACTCATGCAATATTATATGGCAATCATATCTCTTTAAAGCTGGAAAAACACTGTTGGAACTAATACACAAGGTCAGGAAAGTTGTAGGATACAAAATCGACCTCAAAAGTCATTTGCATGTCTATACACTAACAATAAACAATATAAAAAGAAAATTAAGAAAGCAATCTCATTTACAGCAGCACCAAAAGAATAAAGTACTTAGGAATAAATTTAACCAAGAAAGTGAAAAACTTGTAATTGGAAAACTACAAAACATTTCTGAAAGGAATCAAAGAAGACACAATTTAAATGGAAAGACATTCCATGTTTATGGATGGAAAGGCTTAATATTAAAGCTGTTAAGACTTAATATTAAAAGTTAAAATGCCCATACTACCCAAAGCAATTTACACAGTCAATGTCATTCCTGTCAAAAAAACTTTTTTTCAGAAAAAAATACTAAAATTCAGATGGTATCTCAAGGGATCCAGGATAGTCAAAGCGATCTTGGGAAAAAAAGGAACAAATTTGAAGGCCTCACACTTCCTGATTTTAAAACATGTTACAAAGCTGTGGCTCTCAAAGCAGTATAGTACCAGCACAATGACAGACGTATACACCAATGGAACAGAATAGACAGTCCCAAAATAAACTTTTGAGTATACGGTCAGATGATCTTTAAACAGTTTCAAAAACTATACAAGGGGGCGCCTGGGTGGCTCAGTTGGTTGGGCGACTGCCTTCGGCTCAGGTCATGATCCTGGAGTCCCGGGATCGAGTTCCACATCAGGCTCCCTGCTCAGCGGGGAGTCTGCTTCTGCCTCTGACCCTCCCCCCTCTCATGTGCTCTCTCTCTCTCTCATTCTCTCTGTCTCAAATAAATAAATAAAATCTTTAAAAAAAAAAACAAAACTATACAATGGGTAAAGGATAATCTTTTCATCAAATGGTGTTAGGAAAACTGGATATCCACATGCAAAAGAATGAAGCTAAACTACCTGACACCATATACAAAAGCTAATTCAACACAGAAGAACGACTTGGGTGATAAGAATGTGTGTTCATCAGTCTGCTAGTCCATGGGTCCCGCCCTGGCTCATACAGCTTTCAGTCATGACTTGCCGCAACGTGCAGATAGGAAATCCCCCCAAACTTCCAGGCCACTGCCCTTGGGGATAGCACCTTCAAAGAGGTGAAGCTTTCTGGACTAGAGGGAAACACTTGGTCCTCTTTTTCTACCTGCATGGCTTTACCTTTGTCTGCCCCCCCAGAGATCATCACTTTCAGCAAGCACGCTGAAGACTTCCACAAGCTGGGTTGTGAGGTGCTGGTCTCTGTCAACTCTCAGTTCACTCATCTGGCTCAGATCAACAGTCCCCAGAAGGAAGGAGGCTTGCCCCCAACATCCCCCTGCTGGTCAATGTAACCAGAAGCTTGTCCCAAGATTATGGCATGCTGAAGGAAGATGGAGGCATCACCTACAGGGGCCTCTTTATCACCAACGGCAAGGGTATCCTTCTCTAGATCACTGTCAATGATTTGTCTATGGGGGTGCTCCATGGACAAAGCTCTGTAGCTGGACGAGGCCTTCAAGTACATGGATGAACATGGGGAAATCTGTCCCACTGGCTCGAAGCCAGGCAGTGACACAATCAAGACCAGTGTGGGCCAATGAATACTTCTCCAAATACAACTAGGCTAGCAGAGAGGTGGAAAGCTTGGGTTCTTGGCCCCAACCTGTGCCCCTACAGGGATAACCCATGCTGACCCAGGAAAGGCCAGACCTGCCCCTTCAAATTCCATAGTCCCTGACCCTGGAGAGCAAGGCCAAGGCCTTCTCATTCTCCCAGCTGAGAGCTGATGAATGGTGACCCCCTCCCTGGAGCCCACCTAGCTAGAGGCCTAGAGGTGACCAATAAAATATTAGGACAGGAAAAAAAAGGGGAAGAATGACTTAATGTAAGACAGAATACTGTAAATATCATAAAGAAAAAGCGTTATAACATTGGAGTTGGCAATGATTTCTTGGATATAACACCAAAAGCACAACAAAGAAAAGGCAACAAAGAAAAAAACACAAATGTAAGTATATCAAACTCAAAAACTTCTGTGCATCAATGGAAATAATCAACAGAGTGAAAAGGCAACCCATGGAATGAGAGAAAATATTTGCAAATCATATATCTGATAAGGAGTTAATATCTAGAATATATTAAAAACGCATACAACTCAATAACAAAAAACCAAATATCCCAAATTTAAAAATGGGCAAAGGGGGGGCACCTGGGTGGCTCAGTCAGTTTAGCGTCCCAACTCTTGATTTCATCTCAGGTCATGATCTCAGGGTTGTGGGATCGACCCTGTGTCATGCTCTGCACTGGGCGTGGAGCCTGCTTAAGATTCTCTCACTCCCTCTCCTTCAGCCTCTTCCCTCCCCTGGACAGAAGGAAGGAAGGAAGGTAGGAAGGAAGGAAGGAAGGAAGGAAAAAAAGAAAGAAAGAGAGAAAGAGGAAAGAAAGAAGAAAAGAAAGAAAGAGGAAAGGGGGAAAAGGAGACAGGGAGGGAGAGAGGGAAGGAAGGAAGGAAGGAAGAAGGAAGGAAGGAAAGAAGAAAAAGTCATTGATGGCATTTAAAAAAAAAGGGCAAAGGACTTGAATAGACATTTCTTTAAAGAGAGTATACAAATGACCAGCAACTATATGAACAGATCCTTTTGTTTATTATTTTTTATTGTAATTCCAGTATAGTTAACATACAGTGTTATATTAGTTTCAGATGCACAATATAGTGACTCAACAATTCCATGCATTACTCAGTGCTTATCATATAAGTGTACACTTAACCCCCTGCACCTATTTCACCCATCCACCTATCCCCCTCCCTCTGGTAACCATCAGTTTGTTCTCTATATTAAGAGTCTGATTACTGGTTTGTCTCTCTCTCTTTCTCTCTTTTTCTCTTTGATGGTCTATTTTGCTTCTTAAATTCCACATATGAATGAATCATATGGTATTTGTCTTTCTCTGAATGACTTATTTCACTTAGCATCATAATACTCTCTAGCAAAAGTGGAATTTTGTCATTGCAAATGACAAAATTTCTTCCTTTTTGTGGCTGAATAATATTCCATTTTATATATATACCACATCTTCTTTATCCATTCATCTATTGATGGACACTTAGACTGTTTCCGTATCTTGGCTATTGTAAACAATGCTGCAATAAACATAAGGTTGCACATATCCTTTCAAGTTAGTGTTTTCATATTCTTTGGGTAAATACCCAATAGTGCAATTATTGGATCTTATGGTAGTTCTATTTTTAATTTTTGAGGAATCTCCAATCTGTTTTCCACAATGGTTGCATCACTTCGCATTCCTACCAACAGTGCATGAGGGTATATGAACAGATTCATAATATTGCTAATTATTAGAGAAATGCAAATCAAAGCTATAATGGAATTATAATAATCTTATACCCATTAGGATGGTTGCTATCAAAAGAAAAAAAAAACAAGTGTTGTCAAGAATGTGGAGAAACTGGAATACTGTACATTCTTTTTTTTATTTTTTTAAAGATTTTATTTATTTATTTGAGACAGAGAGAATGAGAGAGAGAGAGCACATGAGAGGGGGGAGGGTCAGAGGCAGAAGCAGACTCCCCGCTGAGCAGGGAGCCTGATGCGGAACTCGATCCCGGGACTCCAGGATCATGACCTGAGCCGAAGGCAGTCGCTTAACCAACTGAGCCACCCAGGCGCCCAAATACTGTACATTCTTTGTGAGAGTGTAAAATAGTACAGCCACTATGTAAAAGAGTGTGTCGTTCTTCAAATAAATTAAAATTAGAATTACTATATGATCCAGAAATCCAACTTCCAACGTAACTGAAAGCAATTCTCATAGAGACATTTGCACACCCGTGTTCACTGTAGCATTAGTCATAAAAACCAAGAGGTAAAAGCATCCCAAATGTCCAACACTTGAATGGATAAATGATATGCAGTATATGTACAATGGAATATTATTCAGCCTTAAAAAGGAAGAGAATCCTGTTACTGCTACAACATAAATGAACTTTGAGGACATTATGTTAAGTGAAATAAGCCAGTCACAAAAAGACAAATACTGCACGGTTCCACTTATACTCATTCAAGCAGAGAATAGCAGGCATGGTGATTGCCAGGGACTGTAGGGAGGGGGTAATGTGTAGTCGTTGTATAGAGTTTCAATTTTACAAGATGAAAAAGTTGTAGAGATCTTTTTGCAACAATGTGAATATGGATAACACTACTGAACTGTACATTTAAAAACAGTTCAGGGCTGCCTGGGTGGCTCAGTCGGTTAAGCATCTGACTTTTGATTTCAGCTCAGGTCTTGATCTCAAGGTTGTGAGTTCAAGCCCCTCTTTGGGCTCCATGCCAAACAAACAAACAAAAAACAGTTCAGATGGTAAATTCTGTATTTTCTTCCACAACTAAAAAAAATTTTAATGCAAAATAAAGAAAAGTACCTACTGCTTCTGTGTTGATCACCACCAAGTGAGCACCCATTGCAACATAGCTCTGCTGACTCTTTGACCAAAAATTCTGTTCAGTAGAATGAAGTCGCAGCTGGAACCAAATGATTTCCAAGTACTTGGGCAACATGCCCAGACATTTCCTGTGTTTCATGAAAGAGAAGGATGAGTGCAAGATGGCATAAATAAGATTAAAGAGGTATTTTTTATACACAAAATTCCAAGGATCTGCATTTGTTTTCTAGAGATGGGTTTCTTATCTCATGTATTTACTGTTTCCCTGAATTATATAATTTGGGGCCATAGATTTGCTTTTAAATAAACATTCTTTAGCATTAAGTCTTCAATATTTACTAAGGTTTACTTGCATAATTGTCCTAGATTATCTGCAAAGAAAAATCATTATCAAGTTTTTTTCCCCTGATTTTCAAATCCTTTATACATTAGAAACACCAATGTCTCTCTGAATTTCAAATGACTAATACAAGTGAATAATTTTAGCATATATCTATATATATACCTAAATAATAAGTCATTTAGATTTGTTGGGGTTTGAGTGTTTTTTAAGCTATTTTCATATATCTGGTCTTCTTGGGCTTAATCTTTTGATCCATATTGCTAAGATTCAGCTGTGTTGTTGTATGTAGGTCTACTTTATTTATTTTTTATGTTGTTATATCATTACATATTAAGTGATGAGAAACAATGTATAGACTTTTTTATCTTTTATAACATTATGAGTTGAATAAAATAGATAGACCATATCTGTTTCATTTTAATATTAGCTGCTTTTAGAAGTCTATCTCAATTATGTATTCTGTTCATTATTAAAGATTGCTTTTCATAAAACTCCTCAAATCATTAAATCATTTTAATTTAAAAAGTCGAATTTGATGAACCGTTTTGGTGGTGGGGATTGTCTTTGTCAAATTATGTACTGCAGACATTTTTCATATGATGAATATGCTAAATCTCCAGCTCTGAGGTTGACAAAAATATTGAAAGCTGTGATGAATAGAAGCACTTGTCAAAAAGGTACACTCACATTAATATTTTATTTTCCCAATTGTTCTGAGAATGGGCTCATCAAGGTACTTTGTAAGCATTAAAAAACAAGGGTAATTAATAGTCATTTGATAAGACTTACCGAAACCTTTTTTACTGTACCTCCTCAAAATTGAGAAAACAAATGACTACTGACTGAGAAATAAAAAACCGTTTGCAAATTATTCTATTTGTTATTCTTTACCTTCAATAACACTGAAGAATAATCTAATCAAATTCTCCATTAACACATCATTACAAATAATTTTTGATAACAGAATACTGTATGATTTTTGGCAAATAACTCTGAAAAAGTTCAAAAACGTGATAGTCTAACAAATCACCTTCTATTCCTATCTACTTATTTATATCAGTAAGATTTATCAGTATGTGTCACTAAATTAAAAAATAGGAATAGAATTGATGTTGAATTCTCATTGTAGTAATATTAGGATACATCTGATTGCATTTTGTAAAGTCCCATTCATCTCATTAAAAGATGAGTTTCTAACAGTTTTACTTTATTGGTAATAATTTATCAAAATTTGTAATAAAGATGTGATGTTTTGAATATTATAACTTCATAATTGTAATTATAAGTCAATCCAGAAGAAATTTTATAACATGTAAAGTCTAATACTCCCCAGGAAATAAAAATATTGGACATATATTACATATTTTAGAAAACTGAAGAAGTATGATATAAAGTATGATATAGTTGAAGGGAGAAAAAGAATAATGTTGAACACTACATCAAAAATAAAATAAAATAAGGGGCACCTGGGTGGCTCAGTCTGCCTTCGGCTCAGGTCATGATCACCAGGTCTTGGGATGGAGCCCAGCATCGGGCTCCCTGCTCAGCGGGGAGCCTGCTTCTCCCTCTCCCTCTGCCTGCCACTCCCCCTGCTTGTGCACGCGCTCTCTCTCTCTCTCGCTCTTGCTCTCTCAAATGAATAAATTAAAAAATCTTTAAAAAAAATAAATCTTTAAAAAAAATAAATAAAATAAAAATTTAAAAAAGAATAATGTAAAACATCCAACTGTTAAAGAATACATGTTCATATTTTTATGAATGATGGTAGTAGGGATAACACTTCTGTAATAGTATTTAAATACTAGAAGATAGACTTTAAGAAGAGATGTAAGAGTTTTTTAAATGTCAATATTTATAATATTTCATAACTTAAAGCCTTTATAACAAAGGCTTTTGTTCCTATAACATGAATGTGATGAAAAACTTCAGATGTCCAAATAAATGTTATAAGGAGGCACATTGTCTTTCAAAATTCTTATTGGGGATTGGCAAGCAAAACAGTTTGAAAACCATTGGTCTAGGTAGAGCACAGGCCTACTGAAGAAACGGACTTTATCCAGACATCTGAACATCTCAACACTCTGACTGAGACTGTGGGAAACAAATTGGAGAAGATACATCGTGGCTATCAATTATTTTTTAACTATAATCTAAGTGGAAATTTTGTGTTTAGACTTTTATTTTTCCTTTTCATTGTAACAAGAATTTGAGAAGATACTGTTGAAATTTGAGCACTTTTACTTGCTGACATGTTATTATATAAAATAATTTTATCATGTAAACTTGACTCATGTAATTTGAATTAGTTGCATTGAACGGCCTCATTGGACATAAATAATATTAGGTTGGATATACTTAAGGAGTAAATTTGCAGTCTCTTATGCCACACAAATGTGGCATTAATTTAATCAATATCCATCTCTGTCTCATTCATTTCAGAGCATTCCAAAAGCAAAGGCTAAAGCGTCCATTGCTGCTTCCAAGAGGCATTCTTTAAAACTCCAGCTGTGGGGCACCTGGGTGGCTCAGTTGGTTAAGTGGCTGCCTTCGGCTCAGGTCATGATCCCGGGGTCCTGGGATCGAGCCCTACATCGGGCTCCCTGCTCAGCGGGAAGCCTGCTTCTCCCTCTCCCTCTGCCTGCCTCTCTGCCTACTTGTGCTCTCTATCTCTCTGTCAAATAAACAAATAAAATCTTAAAAAAAAAAATAAAAATAAAACTCCAGTTGTGGGAGTGCCTACAAAGGGTGGGAGGAAGACTATCCTGATAGAATTATGTTTTCCTCTCCAGAAGGGCCAGCTCCACAATTGTTTGACAAAAGAATCCCAATGTGACAAGAGAACCAGAGGTCAGGGAGAGAAAGAAAATCATCCCTCACCACCCCATACACAATATTCTTGTCAAATACCAAAAAAGGGAAAATTCCAACATCTCACAGAAATACAAAGAAACATCTGCCCTCTTTACGCCTTAAAGGTTTCTGCATAGAAGCAGGGGATCAGATTATTTCGTTCTTAAAGAAGCAAGAGTCTGAAATCTATTTGGATTTTTTTTCTTGGAAGGAGTAAGGCCGGAAAGACTACTACCAACATGCACTTGGCCTTTCTTTGGCTTTTTTCACTAGGTATAGTGTGAGGCAGGCAATGATTCTGAATTCAACTGTCACTAACTCTTCACATATGAAGTTACCAGGACTATATTTTATTTTTTTTTATTTTATTTTTTTTAAAGATTTTACTTATTTATTTGAGACAGAATGAGAGAGAGAGCACATGAGAGCGGGGAGGGTCAGAGAGAGAAGCAGGCTCCCCGCCGAGCAGGGAGCCCGATGCGGGACTCGATCCCGGGACTCCAGGATCATGACCTGAGCCGAAGGCAGTCGCTTAACCGACTGAGCCACTCAGGCGCCCCTACCAGGACTATATTTTAGAGTGAGGGCAGTCTCATTCTGAGCCATGTTCCAAGATCCAAGCTGACCAGTAATAAAGCTGATTCTTGGAATGGAGAAGGCTATTATTGAGAACTTTAGCTATCAAAAAGAGGATTTTATCCACTTGATAAGGATGAACATTAATGTGAAACAAGAACTGTTATGAATAGGGGTGCCTGGGTGGCTCAGTCAGCTAAGCCGTCTGCCTTCAGCTCACATCATGATCCCAGGTTCCTGGGACCAAGCCCCACATAGGGATCCCAGCTCAGCGGGGAGTCTGCTTCTCCCTCTCCCTCTGCCCCTCACCCCCCAGTAATGCTCTCTCTCAAATAAATAAAACTTCTAAAAAAAAGAAATTAATAACTGTTATGAATAACTTCTAGTGTTGCCTTGAGCAAATTTCATGGTGTATGTTGGTAGCATTTATTGAGATCAAGAAGTCTGGAGGAAAAATTGTTTTGAGGGTGGATCTAGAGTCTGATATGAACATGTAAGTGTAGAAATATCTTAAAGCAGAGATTTTATTTAAAAAAAAAAAAGAATAAACCAATGTTGAGCTCAACCCTGTCCTCTCTCTGAGAAAAGGGGAAGTCTGGTTAGGCATTGCAACACCTTACCTGCCATGCTTGTCCCTTCACTGAAGCCGGTTAATATTATGTATGTAGTTCAGAAAGCCTTTTGTCAGTTTTGCCATATGTAAAATGATAAGTCACTGTGAAGGAAGAAGGATTAGTATTCATGTTTTTGTTTTTTTTTACTATAGAGCCTCATGCTTTATATATCTGTACCAAGCTGGCTTGCTTCCAACCACCACCAACTCTTCTCTCTAGGCAAGCTCAATAAAGACCATGCTGAATTATTACCTATTTGTATTCATTAATCATGTTCGCTTATATGCCCGTAACATTTATCTTTCCCCATTGAAATTTAAGTTCTATATTCCAGGGCAGATTTTATCTGTTTTCCACATCAATCAATCTCAAACACCTAGAACAGTGATGCTCACGAAGTAATCAATAGATATTTGTTGACTCACTGGCTGTCTGTTTCTCCTTAATTTTAATAATCCTGAAGCACGCTTGCAGATCATTTTGATATTTTCCAAAATTTCTGTTGATAGCTACAGATAAACATACAGGGTAAATAACTACCAAGAGGAACCTTTAAACATTTAGACATTTTAAATATCTCAGATAAACATTAACTTTTATGTTCAAGGGTGTGCACTTTAAGCAAGACCTGTTCTCTCTCAGGTGCTGCCATAATTCTTCACTTACTCTTTCTTGTCCTTCTACTAATGAAGCTCAATACTGTCAAAACTTTCTATCTTGGAGTCCTCAATATCTGCTTCCTTTTAATGAAATAACTATTCCTAAGCCTCCTTCTCTTTTGCACTTGGCCGTGAAAAGTAAAGCAGGCTTTAACTTAGGTGATAATTGTGTTTTAATAAAGACTGTGTGGGAAAAAAAAAGACTTTGAGATTGATTTAGATCTCAGAAGGAACTTCAAACATGGCCCATTTGACATAGGAAGTCACTTTCACTCCCTCCCAGACTATTTGATACTATTTTTAATCACCTTATCAGCAAATAGAAAACCAAACTGTAGCTTAAAGAGCAAAAAGATCTTTGTAACTTCTCCCAAAATGAACTTGAAGTACTTATTTGGGGGTAATTGAATAGGGAAAAAATATTTTATTCCCTTATATCTTCAATATTTCATTTGAAAACTTTTTCTTCTCATACTGGGAAACACTCCCACATGAAAATCAAAGAGCCTAATCTCTATTATGATTATAAAAGTAATTATAGTTGCACTCTCAAAATAGGGTTTTTGTGCCTGCAGAACACGTGATCACTAGGGAACCCAGTAGCAGAAGACAGTGTCTTAGAGGGTGTCTACAACTAACACACATTCATATGTGAGGTCATGATGGGGAAAGTGCTAATAAAACCAGGTGGAGTAAATCTGGAAGCAGAGTCAATTATCAAAAGATGGAAAAAGAGGAGGGACAGGAGGAGGAGGAAAAATCAAAAATGGTATTCCAAGTCAGAGCTACCATATTAATGGGGTAAAAGAGAACATATCCTAGGAAATCTTAATAGAACATGATAGGAAAAGGAATCAAGAGATATGACACCCAATGAAGAACTTTACCCACACAGCTCGCAATGAAACAAGCACAGAGGAGTGCTATGGAAATCATAGCAACATACCAGGATCTCACTTGGGACCGCCATACTGATTTCTCTGTCAGATCAGCAAGAAAAATGCAGTTATCAGGGGACCAGGAAGTGAAAATTCCTAAGCTTAGAGCAATGAAGAAACCAGATGAAGAATCTGAGTAATTAAAAACCTAAAACACGAGGAGAGCTTAGAAACTCCCTCAGAATAAACAAACAGGTGCTGCCTCTATAGTCCTAAACAATCTGGGCAAAACTCAACCCTCAGACACCCGTAATTTCCATTTCCCTATTCTTTCTTCTTAAATAATATATTAATGCATTAAGTCCCTGTTTTGCCAAAAACATCACTTTGTCTCCCTCTTCCTATACCACTGTATTAATATTTGGTTTTTTACTCTTTCAAGTGCTTCTGGCTCTGAGGAATTATTCTTTCTTTCAGCTTCCCATGACTCTTATTGTGGTGTCCAATCTTTTTCCCATCAATCTGTTGTCTACCCCTTCTCTCCAGGTGACTTTTATCATCTCATCATACACTTCTACCTTCTTCTCTGTAACTGAGAAAAGGAATGCTCACCTCTTCCTTAAGGTTGCCCTTCTCATACCATTATGTGGGCTCCCTGTACTCAGAAGGTGTCTCAGACTCTTTCTCAGAAGATGTCAACTAGAGCTCTGCTTCATTCAAAGAGATCAAAGACAAACTGCTAAACACTCCTATAAGGCTAAGATACATAAACCATACCTTGAAGGGGAAGCTGTGGTTTGGACTAAAGTTTCTAGTGATTTAAAAATACTGGGAAAAATAAAAGAGGAAATTGGGGGGCACCCGGGTGGCTCAGTCATTAAGCGTCTGCCTTCGGCTCAGGTCATGATCCCAGGGTCCTGGGATCAAGCCCTGCGTCAGGCTCCCTACTCAACAAGGAGCCTGCTTCTCCCTCTCCCTCTGTCCCTGCTTTTGTTCCTTCTCTCGCGGTGTCTCTCTCTGTCAAATAAATAAATAAAATCTTTTTAAAAAAATTTTAAAAAGAGGAAATTGAGACACATATCCAAAACTGTCCATTCTAACTTTGACAAGAGCATTCAGATCGTGTGTTCAATTCCTGACATAAAATTTCTCTCTCTGATTCCTAGTTATTCTGGCATGCAAAATAAAAAATTTCATATGCCCTAAGAGAAATTTATTTGTAGGTCTTAAGTACTCACAAGTCAACCTTTATGTTGGGTTTTAGGGAAAGCTTAATCCATGTATTGAACAGTGTCTTAGGAAGTAAGCAGAAGTCTTGACTGACTAGATATGGCTTCAATAATAAGGATAATATAGAAATTACATAAAGGTCCACAGACATTGTTCAGGAATATGATTGCAAAATGGAAGATTCTGGACTCTATCTGCAAAAGCAATGAAACATTCTTATTGCATCAAGACCAATATTGGGCATAGTTTAGTAATCTTTTATTATCTCCCTGATTAGGAAAGGGGGAGCTTGAAAGGGGTGTAACATCAAAGACAGGCTTCATTAATTCCTTATAATTACTCAAGGGCTTGGGGATCCTTCATAACATACAGTCTCTAGAATGTAGATCTTTATCTTTATTAATATCATGAATATCTCCACATTCTCAAGTGAGCAATCTTGAATACGAAAACAAACAAGCAAACAAACAAAAAAACCCTGCTATGGATAGGTGCATATTGAACTTAACAAGCTTTTAAAGTGATGGAATAGTTATAGCTAATGATAAAATAGATATTGAGAACCCTAGAAAATTTTCCCTGGTGTTGGTTAGAGATACAACAAGTCATAAGGGGAAAAGGAGAAGTGGTTATAAAACATCTCCATCTGCTTCCAGTTCCCCTCAGAGATAAAGAAACATAAACCCAACGACTAACTCACTTGATGGTCCAAAGAAAACAGTTCTTGTAAACTATATATATATATGAAAATCAATTTAAAGACCTATTTTCTTCTTTTCCCATCTCCAATGTATGCTCCCCAAGTCACTTTTT
Organism: Leptonychotes weddellii; assembly: GCF_054177405.1. Classification (NCBI taxonomy): domain Eukaryota; kingdom Metazoa; phylum Chordata; class Mammalia; order Carnivora; family Phocidae; genus Leptonychotes; species Leptonychotes weddellii. The sequence continues at coordinate 73,125,941 of NC_138373.1, forward strand.
GCTCTTGACCATTGGCAACCTTGTGCTCTATTCCTTTGTCCTGTATACATTTCTAGATTACAGTAGCAAGCTTTGAATAGAGTGCTGAGATGGTAGAAGCAAAAGCAAAAAGGAGTAGTACATCAAAATAAAATATAAGACAAAAATTGATAGGGAGAAAGGGAGATTGGATCAAAAGCAGACTTGTGGTAGGTTCAGGTCAGATGTACAGATAAATGCAGCTTATTTCAGTCTAATAAGGGAGTAAAGCAAAAACTAGCAATGGAAAAGATAATAACTTACACAGATTAAAAATAAAATCACATACTATTAGAGTCAAAGTACATATTGTTTTTTCAGCTTGCACTCTTTTAAAGGGGACATCAGAAATGAATCAGCAATTTGAACCAAATCCCTTTTCAAGAAAGCAGCACTGGGTTGCCCTTTTGAAAATTATTGTCCATGATTTAACTAAGTAGACCCAGTTTGATTCTCTTGTTTAAGAACTTAAAGACAATTAAATCAATAGTTGGTGGCAAGCATTACCTTCTAAGAGATACTTAGATATTCTTCCAAACAACTGTGTAGAGGATATTTTTGGTATACAGACTCACATGTACAAGATATATAGCATCTCATTATTTTCAATTTATGAGATTATTATTGTTGTTTCTTATTACCACTGGCAGATAAGAAATTTCCTGTAAGTCATTCTTGGGATGATCCTTTGGGATTATATCAAGATGCTGGGGATTACCTGATTCCAAGAAATTTGGGGAAGAATGGCTGATCATTGTTCATGGATCCAGACAGGTTATGTGCCTCAAGTCTTCAGTGCCATGATAGCTCCCCAATGCTTTGAAGCCAACTTTCTCTGGCTAGTTTTTGTTGTTGTTGTTGTTACAAGGGTTGGTCTACAACAAAATAATTCTCCATTACTAGAAGTGGAACGGTTTATTTGGGTAACCTTAAATGATTTTGTTTTTCTTTAGCCCTTATAAGAGGACTATAGTAGTGAAATTAACATGTTGGGAAACTGAAATCAACCCAGATAAATAATGAAACTCTTCTAGGTCACTAACCTGTTTGAAATTCTGATAAAAACTTCAGATCCATTTAAAGAATTTTTTTCACAAACGCAGGAACAAAAATTATATATTTTTATATATTTTTATTGAAAACTAATTTCCCTTGGCCAACAGACACATCAAAAGATGTTCAACACTACTAATTATCAGTGAAACGCAAATCAAAACCACAATGAGATACCACCTTACACCTATCAGAATGGCTAGAATCAAAGAGACAAGAAATAACATGTTTGCAAGGATGTGGAGAAAAGGGAACCCTTGTACACTATTGGTGGAAATGTAAATTGCTACAGACACTGTGGAAAAAAGTATGGCAGTTCCTCAAAAAATTAAAAATAGATATACCACATGATCCAGTAATTCCACTACTGGGTATTTAGCCAAAGAAAACAAAATACTGATTTGAAGGGATATATGTACCCCTATGTTTACTGCAGCATCATTTACAATAGCCAAATTATGGAAGCAGCCCAAGTGTCCATCAATAGGCAAATGAACAAGGAAAATGTGGTGTGTACACACACACACACACAGACACAGGAAAATTATACAGCCATAAAAAATGAGTTCATGCCATTTGAGGCAACATGGATGAACCTAGAAGGTATTATGCTAAGTGAAATAAATCAGACTGAGAAAGGCAAATACTATATGATTCCACTCAAATGGAATCTGAAACAAACAAAAATCACTGAACCATGCTCTAAAAATGTTAGCTTCTTCCTTTAGACTATTGCATCTCAATAAAGTTTGGTCACTAAAAATAATATACTGTTTTATATCAGTCAAGATTTAATCAGACTTAATTAGGAAATTTATTACCTTTAATTATTAAAAAGTCAGAGTAGAATATGCTTCAGGAATAGTTGATTCAGTGGCTCAACAATACCCATAAGAAACCAGATTCTTTCCATTGCCCTACTCTTCTATCCATGGTGTTCCTGTCATCCTAAAGCTAGTTCCCCTCATAGTGATAGAATGACCATCAGTAGCAGGCAGGACTACATATTTCTCTGTTCCTATTCTTTGGGAGAGGGAGATTAGCTTCCTGATTCATCGGAGAACAAGGAGAGGTGATTCACTGGCAAACATGCAATTTGTGCCTATTCCTAAACCAACCACTAGGATGACGTTTTGATTGCCTTGGACTAACCAGTATCCACTCACAGAGCTGAAAGGTCACAAGGTACCTGGGCTGCATGAAAGAAAGTGACTCTCTAAATAACATCAAAGTTTTGTTTCTAAGGAAGAAGGTATAAATAGACCAATAATATGCACCACAGTAAAATACTGGTTCTTTATTATATAGTTTCATTTGCAACAATTTTAACTGATGTAGAGCATTTCATTTTGTAGAGAGAATGTGATTAATCAAATATTTATACTGAACATTTGGCTTAATACAGTTGGATTACTACATTATTTCTTCTATCCTTGAGTCACTGAATTCATCTTTGACAAAGTAGGTACCATGGATGATTTCTATATTGGCAAAGACAAAACTTAATTTATGTTTCAGTATTATCATCAAGACAAAATTAACATTAACAAACCCTGAAGAGTTGTCATGTGTCAGCAGATTCCCACCTTCAGAGAACTCATCCAGGCTGATCATTTTCGCTCCGATGGGCAGAAGTATTTTCCCTGGTACTAAAGATTCCACTGCTACTGCCTCCTATTCCATTTACTAAGTGGCAGGTTGACTAAAAGGGCTTTAAGTGTTGGTATATTTATTTGTTTATATGTTTGTTTTTAATAGCAACCATAAAGATGAATATAGGGCCTAAAATTCTAAGTATATTTCACTCATAGGCTTAAATATATCTGCTTAATAAACCAACATAAACACACTTTCTTCAAATAGTTTTGTCTGTAGTCTCTATTTTTCTTTTACCTCAAAGAGAACAATTACCTAAACTTTAATCAACATTTTAAAATCCACTTTCTAGAACACTGGTCTGAAAACAATTTTTGTTTGGTCGTACTTAGTATTTGAAAAAAAGGAGTGCTCACCTGGATAAGCATCTGACTCTTGATTTCAGCTCAGGTCATGATCTCAGGGTCATGAGATCAAGCCCCACGTTGGGCTCTGTGCACTCATCGTGGAGTCTGCTTGAGATTCTCTCTCCCTTTCCTTCTGCCCCTCCCCCTGCTCATACTCTCTAAATAAATAAATAATTGGAAAAACTGTATATGCACACTTAATATCAAATATTTAAGAACCACACACCTATGATGTAATATAATATGCCTACTACGCAAGAATAAGAAATTGTATAAAAAATAAACACTTATTTTGCATTTTATTTACTAATGATAAAATTAATCTATTCTCACTTTATAACTGTCAATCTTTTTAGAGACAGCAATGTGATTGAGTATGTTTCATTATTTTGCAGAATCTGATTCAAAACTAATATAATTCAAAGGTGTTCCAGGTATACATTGCTGAATAATAAACCACCCCAAAACTTAGTGGCTTAAAGCAACAATCTTATTTTTCACAATTCTGTCCATTCATTTGAAGTCAGCTAGATGCCTCTTCATTTTTTTTTTTGAAGGTCACTGACTTTATTGATTTAAAAAACTTCACAAGGACAGTGACTATTCTACCAAAAAAGGAACCAAATAGCATAAAACAGACCAGTGGGGGCAGGGGGTGAAGGAAGGGCCAGGAATCCACTCAGAAAAGCTGGTAATTGTTGACACGAAACTGGCAGGGCAAGAAGGGAGATGCATGCAAGAGCGAGAATTTCAAAAAAGTTGAAATGGTGAAGGGAGAGAACTCCCAAAGACCTTGAAGTACATCAGAAGTGAGTACAACAACAGCAATGTCTTCCTTTGTAGAGGACAGGGGAGGAGTCCCCATGCGGCTGCAAACTCTGGAGACTCAATACTGGGGCTAGGGACTGGGGGCTCCCCAAGAGAGCCTCACAAGAAGGCGTCGTACCACTCTCGAAGGCACCCGAAGCAGTCCCTGGACTGCTTGGCATTGGCACCACATGTGTCCTTCAGCCATTCCCGGAAGAGATCTTCATCTTTCTTTAGCACCAGAAACTGGCCAAGGACCACATAGGCCTTGTCAAAGCCCCTTCCCTCCAGCTTCTTGCCCAAGACTTCACCAATCCCGGCCAGGCTCCCCACTGGCTTTTCCCCCATGGGCTCTGCCACGAAGTCTCGGTGCTTTTGGGAGGTTGTCATCTTGATCAGCTTAATCGACAGTTCCGGCTCCTTCCTTTAACAGCTCCTCCCACCACCCAGCTCGCCTCTTCATTTTCATATCACTCCTTAAACACAAATCTTACACAAACTCTATTACCCCACAATCTTGATTTAGTGGTGCTTTATGGAAAATTGAAGAAAATAGGATCTGAATCACATTCATAAAATGTAAGGTGGAGGTTAAAGTCCCAGCAGTAACTAATGTCACCAATTCTCCCTCGCACTTCAGTTCAAGCACACCCTCTATTCTGACAATCAAAAGCATTAGTAAAGTGGTTCTTTTTGCCCTTCACTCCAACCCCATATTATTGAAATAATAGTGGGAAAAGCTCTTTGTAAGTAAGGCTTCCCTAGAATTCTTCCAGAATTGTAAGTAAGTTGCTCTCTGAAGAATAAACTGGTAAATTCTACATACAATGGATAAGATCAGATCTGTATAAAAATAACTCATTTTTAGATACAGTCAGGAAATGAGTGGCAAATGTAATTACTCCGTTGCATCAAGATAATCAGGGCATAATCTCAAGAGGTCACACTGCGATAGCCATGGCTAGAATCAGCTTTATTATGATCAATTATAATTAGCATATGAAAGCAATGAATAACAGGCTTTACTGTAAATATGTAAAAATAAATATGTTATACATTGTAGTATAAATAAAATGGTCAGTAAGAACTTCAGTGAAAAGGGGAACAAGAATAAACCAGGAGCCATTCTGAGTGGCAATCTACACACAGAAACTATAAAACTGAAGCAAAGAAAAAAAGTAGGGATTATAAATCTATGTCAACTCACTAGTAATAACTTCTAATTCTAAATCTCTAATGTTCAATTTCTGATTTCCCTTCAACTGTACACGATGTTAAATGACAGTCTAAGACTGAACAGAGAATGTTAAGAACCCCAAATAGTCTACTGGGACAAAGCTGGAACTTAACTTCCACTGATGTGTATCATATTCCAACTGTCACATAATATGCTTCAGTTAAAGGTACTAAAGATGTCTGAGAGGAATGGAAAGTAACAGGATTATTTCGCTTTTGACCAACCTCATGAAAAAAAAAAATCCAGACAGATGGAGGAACCCCATCATATAATTATATCAATATCTAACTCCTTAGCAAAATATCTAACTCCTCTAACAAAAATTTGGAAAGGATGCTCATGCTTCCTCCATGTGTCTGCAAAAGAACTCTCCAGTATGGTTTCTACACATGGAGAAGGCACAAATGAATGAATGTGTATACTGATTCTATCATAAATGGAATAGGTGACAGCCTACTGAAAAATGCTATGAAGATTCCTTACACAAGACTTACACATGAATAAGAAGAGCAAGTTAGCTATCTCTGTAATAGTGGATACCAATTCAACTACATGTTCATGCAGAATGTTCCCATTCATAAGTAGATCTTCATCACCTTGCACATCGACTTGTGATGTCCATTACAAGGAACATCGTTCCAGCCCCATTTTCTTGTTAGATAACGAAAATGTAGCTTAACACAACCCTCATCAAGATTCCTGGGTTCACCCGAGTGCCAAAATCTGAAAGGGAAAAAATGGATGAGGTTGTTTCTTCAAACAGTGCTTTGAAAAGGGCAAGGGAGGGGGCTGGGGCTGAACCGTGTGGAAATCAAGGTCAGATATGCCCAAATCATTCCTTCTCCAATTCTCATGCAGTTTCTCCTCTACCTGAAGCCCTGGCATTTCCTCAAAAACTGACATCACCCAGTATTGTGTCATCTTATTGCATTAAACATTCTCCTAACAGATAGCCCTTCTATTTGTCCATCATTATGTCCTGTTCCCAAGGGACTGCCAGTCCATAAGCTCCCTTAAATGATGGAAAAGAAAGATTTCATCCCAGTCCCAAGTATCATTATAGTTGTTTCCTTTTTTTATATATATATTGCTTTTGGAGTCCAAAGAACTAGTTAAAACCGCTAAATCTGCTAAGATTCTTGTTATCTTAGATATGTAATTTAATTTCCCTGATTTCCATATCTAAAAAATAGAGACTAGAGTCATATTCCTGTATGTTTCACACAGTGATAGGAGGATCAAAGGTGGTATTGTACTAAAACGCACTGAAGTATTTAAGAGTTTTAAAAAAGACCTACGTAAATATGAGATATTGTAACTATCAGAAGTTAGCTCATTTGCTTTATGAGAAATATTAAATCAATAATCGGCCATGATCTTAATTGACATAAATTTTTGTTATATTTAGAGATATAATGTAGTAATTAAAAGTACAGGGTGCCTGGGTGGCTCAGTTGGTTAGGCGACTGCCTTCGGCTCGGGTCATGATCCTGGAGTCCCTGGATCGAGTCCCGCATCGGGCTCCCTGCTCGGCGGGGAGTCTGCTTCTCCCTCTGACCCTCCCCCCTCTCATGTGCTCTCTCTCTCATTCTCTCTCTCTCAAAATAAATAAATAAAATCTAAAAAAAAAAAAAAAAAAAGTACAGACTTCGGTGTCAAATAGAGCTGGATTTGAGGATCATTTGTTGCCAATGCTAGATAATCTTTGCTGAGTTATCTAAACTCTCTAAACTCAATTTCCTCACCTCTACAGTGGGAAAAATAATACTGTGTGCTTCATAGAGTTCCTGTGATGATTAAATGAGATAACAAATAAAATTATTTAACCCAAGAGTTAAAAGAAGAGTAAGCTATTTTATTTTCATAGCTGATAGTTGTAACACTCTAAAATCCCTGCATGATCCAGGGCTCAGGATTCCTTTATCTAATTCTGTACTCACGTGACACTTTCATTGTATGGTGTTTGATCAACCCATTTCCAATCTCTTTTTCCCTTTGGGTCTGACAGCCCTATATAATAAGCAGAATATGTATCCAGGTTCTGGAAGATAAAATCCTAAAGGAAGAAAAGAGTTATAGCCTTTAGAGTATTCAGGTAGAACGGAGTTCTTTACAGCCTTAGGGAGAAGAGAAGAAAAGGAAAGGATCCAGGAAGAGCGACAGGGGGGCCCTCCCCAGAAGCTGAAGTCTTCTCCGGCTGAACAGTGCAGGATCAAAGAGATCACTTGTGAGCATGATGCTTGGCTCAGTCTGCTCAGGCTGCTATAACAAAATACCACAGACCAGGTAGCTTATAAACAACAAGTTTCTTTCTCACAGTTCTGGAGGTTGGAAATTCCAGATCGGGGTACTAGCATGGTCAGGTGAAGGCCAGCTTTTTCTCCCTGTGTCTTCACATGGTAGAAGGGGCGAGGCAGCTGGGTGGGGTCTCTTTTATAAGAATACAAATCCCATTCATCAAGGTTCCACCCTCAGTATCTAAGCACGTCTCAAAGGCCCCACCTCCAAATACCGTCATCTTTGGGGGTTAGGATTTCACCATATGAAGTTTGGGGGAGACATAAACATTCAGAATACAGCAATGTTCAACACAAATGGAAGCAATTTCTATCCAGGATCATAATGAATTCTCATCTCAGATTCACTTCCCCCTTTCACTAAGAAGTGGTATTCTTCAAAGTCATGCATGAAAAATTTTTTTGCAGATTCAATCATTTTCCTTTCATAACTTCTTTAACTTCATTCCTGATCGTTGACTGTGATTCTTCATGATTGAACTTTGTTTCTCTATTGCTATAATACCCCTTTCTCAGTGAAACAGTTAATAATTTATAAAATATTTACAGGTTGAAATAATAAACTGATATTCAGCCTAAAACATTTTCGTTCTTCAACTCAAACCCCACATATGATACTTTAAATGCCCCAACTTATTTTGGGAGAGATTAGTTTTATGGAAACAGGAAGAAGGTGTAGCATGTAAAGGCTTAGGTAGCCTTTCTTATCAGTTTTACTAAAAGCCTTCTGCCATAACACCAATATTCCAAAACAGTGAAAAACCTCCTTAGACAAGGGGCGCCTGGGTGGCTCAGTCGGTTAAGCGTCTGCCTTCGGCTCAGGTCATGATCCCAGGGTGCTGGGATCGAGCCCCGCATTGGGCTCCCTGCTCGGCGGAGAGCCTGCTTCTCCTTCTCCCTCTGCCTGCAGCTCTGCCTACTTGTGCTCTCTCTCTATCTCTCTGTCAAATAAATAAATAAAATCTTTAAAAAAAAACAAACAAAAAACCTCCTTAGACAAGAGAGGTATACAACAACTAGGCAGGACTCCTGACTCCATCATCTATTAGAAAGTACCTGTTAGGTGCGCCTGGGTGGCTCAGACGGTTAAGCGTCTGCCTTCGGCTCAGGTCATGATCTCCGGGTCCTGGGATCGAGTCCCGCATCGGGCTCTCTGCTCCTTGGGAGCCTGCTTCTCCCTCTGCCTCTCTCTCTCTCTCATGAATAAATAAATAAAATCTTTAAAAAAAAAAAAAAAGAAAGTACCTGTTCGTCCTTGGTGTTTATCACCAGCAGGTGAGCCTTCATTTCTGAGCAGTTCCTCTCACTCTCAGTCCAATTTCTTATTATAGTAGAAATAAAGTAGCAGTTGGAACTAAATGACTTCCAAGCCTTTGGGCAGCAGCTCCAATCTTTCTCTGTATTGACAGAAGGCCACAGATGTCCAATAAAAAAGAAAAAGTTTAAGTGTGTTGTATTACAAAATTCAGGACCCAGGAAGACCTCAAAGAAACTGGAACTTGCATCTTCACCCAGAAGTGGCAAGGAGCCCACCAATCAGGTGTCAAGGAGATCAAGTCTACCTATGTCAGAAAGTAACAAGGTAGGGTCCCATCTCCCTTGCCAGAGTGGTGTCAGAAAAAGCCAGCTAAAACAGAGGGCTTAAAGAAGATCCAGACTCTTAGATATTACACAATAATATCTAGGTTTCAATGGAAAATTACCCATCATACCATGAATTACAAGTTCTCAAAATTAATTTAAAAAAATTTTTTATTAACATATAATGTATTATTTGTTTCAGGGGTACAGGTCTGTGATTCATCAGTCTTACACGATTCACAGAGCTCACCATAGCACATATCCTCCCCAGTGTCCATCACCCAGCCACCCCATCCCTCCCACCTGCCTCCACTCCAGCAACCCTCAGTTTGTTTCCTGAGATTAAGAGTCTCTTATGGTTTGTGTCCCTGTCTGGTTTCGGCTCGTTTCATTTTCCCCCCCCTTCTCCTACGATCCTCTGTCTTGTTTCTCAAATTCCTCATATCAGTGAGATCATATGACACTTGTCTTTCTCTGACTTATTTCGCTTAGCATAATACCCCCTAGTTCCATCCACATCATTGCAAATGGCAAGATTTCATTTTTTGATGGCTGCATAATATTCCTGTGTGTGTGTGTGTGTGTGTATCACATCTTCTTTATCTGTTCATCTGTTGATGGACATCTAGGCTCTTTCCATAGCTTGGCTATTGTGGGCATTGCTGCTATAAACATTGGGGTGCATGTGCCCCTTTGGATCACTGCATTTTTATCTTTGGGGTAAATACCCAGTAGTGCAATTTCTGGGTCATAGGGTAGCTCTGTTTTCAACTTCAAAATTAATTTTTAAAAAAAGAAAATAAATACATGCCAATATCAAGATAAAAGAAATATTAGAATTATCTGACAAAGTTTTTTTTTAATTTTTTTAACATTTTATTTATTTATTTGAGAGTGACAGAGATAGTAAAAGAGCACGAGCGGGGAAGAGAGGGAGAAGCAGGCTCCCCGCTGAGCAGGGAGCCCAATGCAGGACCTGATCCCAGGACCCTGGGATCATGACCTGAGCTGAAGGCAGACACTTAACTGACTGAGCCACCCAGGCACCCCTCTGACAAAAATTTTAAAGAAACCATAATAAAGATGCTTCAACAAGAAAGTACAAAGATGTTTGAACCAAATGGAAAAAAAGAATACCGCAGAAAAGAACGAGAAAATTTCAGCCAACAAATTAGAGATATAAATGAGAACCAAATGGAATTTTATAATTGAAAAATATAATAAAATAAAAAGCTCAGTGGATGTGCTCATCAGCAGAATGGAGAGGACAGAAAAAACAGTGAATTGAAAGAATAATAGAAATTACTCAAACAACAGAGACAAAATAGACTAAAAAAATAAATAGACTTCCAGTTTCCAGTCTGGCATGCAAGAAGGTCGAAATTGCCATTCCATCCTAACAAGTAAAAAGATGAACAAACTGCAAATCAACAACTCTTCACAGGCTAAGACACTGCTCTCAAAATTATGCAGACAGACAAATACAGAGGATCACAACTTACTGAAGCAAAAATCCAGGAGCCAAAATTTCTGTGGGAACAAATCCCAGGGAAGGGAAACCTGAACTGTAATTGTTGAATTGCTGGAAGCTCAGTGTGGAAAATCTGAGAGATAAAAACTCTAGGGTAATCCAGTCAATGGTGGGGAAGGAGGGAAAAACTTGCAGAGTTTTACCTTCTGGAGCTCTACCAGGTTTATCTGAGAAAATTCCCCTTGGGCTTCTGGCAAGGGGAGGGGCACAGCTGCAATTCTGAAACATACCAAAGCATTCTGTTCTTTTTAATGAAGTCTACCCTCAAGAAAAACTATGTAACCAGAGCCTAACCCGCTGTGGTTTTATCAGAGCCTGGTTAGGGAAAGGGAAAATACCCACTCTAGCCATCCTGTTCCACTTTAAGGGAAGTAATTAGAAGAGCTGAGAAGCACTTTAAGTTCAAAGTCTAGAGGCAAAGACTCACTAAAAGAATGAGACAAAATTATAGAACTACAGAATGCTTCCCCTTCACCACGCCATACTGCCACATTACTAAAGGTCTATTTACAGCAGTTCCTTTTACTCAGTACATCACATCCAGCTAACAAGAAAAAATTACCAAGCATACTAAAAAACAAACAACATCCCACCCCACCCCCCAGTTTGAAGAGATAAAGCAGGCATCAGAACTGACTCAGATGTAGCAGAGATGTTGGAATTCTCAGACCAAAAATTTAAAGCGATTACTATGTTAAGGGCTGTAATGAACAAAGTAGACAGCATGCAAGAAGAGATGAGCTATGTAAGCAGAGAGACAGAAATTCTAAGAACCAAAAAGAAACATGAAAGATCAAAAATGCTGTAACAGAAATGAAGAATGTCTTTAGTGAGCTCATTATTAGACTGGACACAGCTGAGTAAAAAATCTGAGCATGAGGGTATCTCAATAGAAGCCTCCAAAACTAAAAAGAGGAAAAGAACGTGGGGGGTGGGGAAGGAGGGGGGAATAAACAGAATATCCAAGAAATGTGGAGCAGCTACAAAAGGTGTAACATATGCATAATGGGAATAGCAGAAGAAGAATAAAAAGAGAACAGAACACAAGAAATACTGAAACAATAACATTTGAGAATTTCCTCCAAATTAATGACAGATACCAAACCACAGATTCAAAAAGCTCACAGAACACCAAGCAGGATAAATGCCAAAGAAAACTACATCTAGACATATCATATTCAAACTACAGAATATCAAAGATAAAGAAAAATCCTATGGAAGTGTTGAATCACTATATTGTACACCTGAAACTAATATTACATGGTATGTTAACTGGAATGTATATAAAAACTTTTAAAAATTTAAAAAATAAATAATTTAAAAAAATTTTAAAAAGCCAGAGGGGGGAAAAACACCTCCTCAGAGAAGCAAAGATAAGAATTACATCAGACTTCTCTAAAACCACAGAAACAAGAAGAGAATGGAGTAAAATATTTAAAGTGCTGAGAGAAAAAAACTATCACCCTAATTCTGTACCCTGCAAAATTAACCATCAAAGGTGAAGAAGAAATAGGGACTTCTCTGGAAAAACAAAAATTGAGGGAATTTGATGCCAGTAGAAACTGACTTATAAGCAATGTTAAAAGAACTTCTTAGAGAGAAGGAAAATAATATAGGTCAGAAACATGGATCTATACAAAGAAAGTAAGAGTATCAAAAAGAGGAATAAGTGAAGGTAAAATAAAAACATATTTTTATATTCTTAATTGATCTATATTCTTAATTGATCTTTTGTTTGTTCAAAATAATAATGGAGGGGGCATCTGGGTGGCTCAGTCGTTAAGTGTCTGCCTTTGGTTCAGGTCATGATCCCAGGGTCCTGGGATCAAGCCCCACATCAGGCTCCCTGCTCAGAGGGAAGCCTGCTTCTCCCTCTCCCACTCCCCCTGCTTGTGTTCCCGCTCTCGCTGTCTCTCTCTCTCCGTCAAATGAATAAATAAAATCTTTAAAAATAATAATAATAATAATAATAATAATGGCAACCACGTATTCGATTATGTATGCTAATGTGTAAGTGAAATAAATGGGAGCAATAATACAAGAGACAGGAGGAAGGAATTAGAATTATTTTGTTATTTTAAGATACTCTCACTGTACACAAAGATGTATAGTTATTTGAAAGTGAACTTGGATTAGTTGTATAAGTATATTGCAAACTTTAGGGCAGCCAATAAAAAAGGAGTATAACTGATATGTTAAGAATGCAATGAAAACGGAATCACATCAAATTCTCAAAACCACAAAAGAGAGAATAAGAGTGAATGAAAGATAAAAAAGGAACAAAGAACAAGGGCAAGATATAGACAACAATAACAAATATGATAGATATTGATAAAAACCATATCAATAATAAAAGATAAAAAAGATAAAGATAAAGATAAAAAGGATAAAAGATAAAAAGGAACAAAGAACAAGGGCAAGATATAGAAAAAAATTACAAACATGATAGATATTGATAAAAACCATATCAATAATCACTTCGGGTGTCAGTGGTCTAAATGCACCAATTAAAACACGAAGATTGTCAGAATGGATAAAAATACCAGACTCAGCTATATGTTGTATACAAGAAATCCACATTAAAACTTCAGAAGGAGGGACACCTAGATGGCTCAGGTTAAGCGTCTGCCTTCGGCTCAGGTCATGATCCCAGGGTCCTGGGACTGAGTCCCACATCAGGCCCCCTGCTCAGTAGGGAGTCTGCTTCTCCCTCTACCCCTCTGCCCCCTGCTCGTGCTTTCCCTCTCTCTCTCTCAAATAAATAAATACAATCTTTTAAAAAAAGGTCCACATAATAGTTAAAATGGCAAAATGTAATAATAGAGAGAGAATATTAAAAGCAGAAAGAGAAAAGAACACTGACATACAAGGGAAAATCCCATAAGGCTATCAGCTGGCTTTTCAGCAGAAATTTTGCTGGCCAGAAGAAAACAGCATGATATATTCAAAGTGCTAAAAAGAAAAATACCTATGACCAAAGAATACTCTACCCAAGAATACTCAATCATTCAGAATTGAAAGAGAGAGAGTTTCCCAGACAAACTGAGTTAAAGTAATTCATCACCACTAAACCAGCCTTACTAGAAATGTTAAAGGGGCTTTTTTAAGTGGAAAGAAAAGGCCACAATTACAAGTAAGAAAATTATGAAAGGAAAAAATTTCACTGGTAAAAGCAAACATATAGCAAAGATTTAATTAATCACCTATGGGGCACCTGGGTGGCTCAGATGGTTAAGTGTCTGCCTTCAGCTCAGGTCATGATCCCAGGGTCCTGGGATCGAGCCCCACATCGGGCTCCTGGTTCAGCAAGGAGCCTGCTTCTCCCTCTCCCTCTGCCTCTCTCCCTGCTCATGCTTTCTCTCTCTCTATCTCTGTGTCTCAAATGAATAAATAAAATCTTAAAAAAAATTTTAATTAATCACCTATAAAGCCAGCATGGAGGTTAAAACAAAAAGCAGTAAAATCAATTGTATCTATGAAAATCAATCAAGGGATACACAAAATTTAAAAATGCAAGATGTAACCTCATATACATAAAATGTAAAGGAGGGAGTAAAAATTTAGTACTTTCAGAATGTGTTTGAACTTAAGCAACCATCAACTTAATATAGACTGCTATACACATAGGATGCTATATATGAACCTAATAGTAACTAATAGTAACTAGAACCTAACAGAACCTATAGAACCTAATAGTAACTACACTAATAACAGAATTGAACTACAAACCAAAAACCTGTAATGGATACACAAAAAACGAAGAGAAAGAAATCCAAGCATGACACTAAAGAAAGTCATCAAACTACAAGGAAAGAGAGCAAGAGAAGAAGAAAGGAACAGAGAACTACAAAAACAACCAGAAAACAATTAACAAAATGGCAAAAAGTACATACCTACCAATAATTACTTTAATTTGGGGTTTTGGGGTTTTTTTAAAAAAAGATTTTATTTATTCAAGAGAGAGAGTGAGAGAGAGAGCGCATGAGTGGGGGGAGGGGCAGAGGGAGAGGGAGAAGCAGGCTGCCCCCTGAGTGGGGAGCCCGATGTGGGGTTCAATCCCAGGACCCCGGGATCACAACCAGAGCCAAAGGCAGATGCTTAATTGACTGAGCCACCCAGGCGCCCCAATAATTACTTTAAATGTAAAAATGGGCTAAATGCTCCAATCAAAAGACATGGAGTAACTGATTGGATTAAAAACAAGATCCATCCACAGGCTACCTGTAAGAGACTCACTTGAGACCTAAAGAAACATACACACTGAGAGTAAAGGGATGGAAAAAGGTATTCCATGCAAATGAAAAAGAAGAAAAAGAACAGCGTAGCAAAGCTTGTATCAGACAAGACAGACTTGAAAACAAGTAGCAGGAGACAAAGAAGGGTATACTTCTATCATTACATAATGATAAAGGGACCAATCCAACAAGAGAACATAACGGTTATAAATGTTTATGCACCCAACATAGGAGCACCTAAATACATAAAGCAAATATTAACAGACATAAAGGTAGAAATTGAGAGTAATACAATAATAGCAGGGGTCTTGAAAATCAACAAGGAAATAGTAGTCTTAAATGACATTAGACCAGATTGATCTAGCAGATATATGCAGAACATTCCATCCAAAAACAGCAGAACACACATTCTTTTCAAGTGCACATAAAGCATTCTCCAGGATAGATCACATGGCCACAGAACAAGATTCAGTAAATTTCAGAAGACTGAAATCATATCAAGCACTTTTTCCAACCACAACAGTATAATACTAAAGATCAATTACAAGAAAAAACTGGGAAAAAAGAACATGTGAAAGCTAAACAACATGCTGCTAAACAATGAAGGGGCCAACCAAGAAATCAAAGAGGAAATTTAAAAATGCAAGAAAACGTAACAGTCCAAGATCTTTGGGATGCAGCAAAAGCAGTTCTAAGAGGGAAATATATAATGATACGGGACTATCTCAAGAAACAAGAAAAATCTAAAGTAAACAACCTAAACTTAGATCTAAAGGAACTACAAAAAGAAGAACAAATAAAACCCAAAGCTAACAGAAGGAAGGAAACAGAGACTAAAAAAAATAGAAAAGATCAATAAAACCAAGAGCTGGTTCTTTGAAAAGATAAACAAAATTGATAAACCTTTAGCCAGACTTATCAAGAAAAAGAGAGAGGACTCAAATAAAATCAGAAATAAAGGAGAAGAAATAACTGCCACAACAGAAATACAAAGAATTATAAGTGAATGTTATGAAAAACTGAAGACCAACGAACTGGACAATACAGAAGAAATAGATAGGTTCCTAGAAACATACAATCTTCCAAAACTGAACCAGGAAGAAATTGAAAATTTGAACAGACCAATTATTAGTAACAGAATTGAACTGGTAACCAAAAACCTCCCAAAAGAAAAAAAGTCCAGGACCAGATGGCTTTACAGGTGAACTCCACCAAACATTTTTTCTTTAATAAAGATTTTATTTATTTATTTGATAGAGACACAGCGAGAGAAGGAACCCAAGCAGGGGGGGTGGGAGAGGGAGAAGCAGGCTTCCTGCAGAGCAGGGAGCCCAATGTGGGGCTCGATCCCAGGACCCTGGGATCATGACCTGAGCCGAAGGCAGACGCTTAACGACTGAGCCACCCAGGCGCCCAAAATTTATTTTTTTTTAAAGATTTTTATTTATTTATTTGTCAGAGAGAGAGAGAGAGCACAAGCAGGGGGAGCGGCAGGCAGAGGGAGAAGCAGACTCTCCCACTGAGCAGGGAGCCCAACACAGGACTCGATCCCAGGACCCTTAAGGCAGACACTTAACCAACTGAGCCACCCAGGCGCCCCTGAGCTGAAGGCAGACACTTAATTGACTGAGCCACCCAGGCGCCCCTCCACCAAACAGTTAAAGAAAAATTATTATCTATTCTTCCAAACCATTCCAAAAAACAGAAGAGAAAGGAAAACTTCCAAATTTGCCCTACAAGGCCCTGACACCAAAACCAGACAAAGACACTAAAAACAAAACAAGAACAAAAACAAAAAAAAAACCACTATAGGCCAATATCTCTGATGAACATAGATGCAAAATTCCTCAACAGAATATTAGCAAACTGATTTCAACAAATTAAAGGGATCATTTACCACAGTCAAGTGGGATTTATTCCAGGAAAGCAAGGGTGATACATGATGTTAATAAAGAGGAAGGGTAAAAGCCATATGATCATCTTAACAGATACAGAAAAGGTATTTGACAAAATACAACATCTGTTCATGACAAAACTCTCATCAAAGTGGGTTTACAGGGAATGTACCTCAACATAATGAAGGCCAAATATGACAAACCCACAGCTAACAACATTAATCAATGATGAAAAACTGAAACCTTTTCCTATAAGATCAGGAACAAGATGAGGATGTCCACTCTCACCACTTTTATTCAACATAGTACTGGAAGTTCTAGCTGCAGCAATCAGACAGGAAAAAGAAATGAAAAGCATCCAGGTTAGTAAGGAAGAAGTAAAACTGTCACTATTTGCAGTTGACACGATACTACATACAAAAAATCCTAAGGACCACCAAAAAACTATTAGAACCAATAAATAAATTCATTAAAGTTGTAGGATACAAAATCAATATATTGTATTATATATATCTGTTGCATTTCCACACACTAATAACAAAATATTAGAAAGAAAATTTAAGAAAACAATTCCATTTACATTTGCACCAAAAAGAGTAAATTACCTAGGAATAAATTTAACTAAAGAGGTAGAAGACCTATACTCTGAAAACCATAAGACACTGATGAAAGAAAATGAAGAGGACACAAATGCAAAGATATACTATGCACATGACTCGGAAGAATTAATATTGTTAAAATGTCCATACTACCCAAAGCAATCTACAGATTCAATGTAATCCCCATCAAAATAACAACAGCATTTTCCACAAAACTAGAACAAATAATCCTAAAATTGTATGGAACCACAAAAGACCTGGAATAACCAAAACAATCTTGAGAAAGAAAAACAAAGCTGGGGGCACCTGAGTGGCTCAGTTGATTAAGCATCCACCTTCAGCTCAGGTCATGATCCTAGGATCCAGGGATCGAGTCCCACATTAGGCTCCCTGCTCACTGGGGAGCCTGTTTCTCCCTCTCTCTCTGCTGCTCCCTCTGTCATTCCCCCCTGCTTGTGTTCTCTCACTCTCACTCAAATAAATAAATAAAATCTTTAAAAAAACAACAACAACAACAACAAAGCTGGAGGTATCACAATTTCACATTTCCAGATACACTACAACACTATTATAATAAGAACAGTATGGTACTGGCACAAAAACAGACCCATAGGTCAAGGGAACAGAACAGAAAGCGCAGAAATAAACCCACAGTTATATGGTCAATTAATCTACGACAAAGGAGGCAAAAATATACAGAGAAAAAAATACAATCTTTTCAATAAATGGTGTGAGGAATACTGGAGAGCAACATGCCAAAGAATAAAACTAGACTGCTTTCTTACACCATACATGAAAATAAATGGATAGGGACGCCTGGGTGCCTCAGTCGGTTAAGCCTCTGCCTTCGGCTCAGGTCATGATCCCAGGGTCCTGGGATCGAGTCCCACATCGAGCTCCTTGCTCAGCAAGGAGCCTGCTTCTCCCTCTGCCTGTCTCTGTCTCTCTCTCTCTCTGATAAATAAATAAAATCTTAAAATATATATATATTTAAAAAAAAAGAAAATAAATGGATAAAGACCTAAATGTGAGAACTAAAACCATAAAACTCCTAAAAGAAAAAATAGGGATGGTAATCCCTTGGCAACGTATTTATGGATATATCTCCTCTGGCAACAGAAACAAAAGCAAAAATGAAATACTGGGACTATACCGAAATAAAAAAGCTTTTCACAGCAAAGGAAACCATAAACAAAACAAAAAGGCAACCTAGTGAATGGGAAAGGATATTTGCAAATGATATATCCAACAAGGGGTTGACATCCAAAATATATAAAGAACTTATACAAATCAACACCCAAAGAAACAAATAATCCTACTAGAAATGGGCAGAGGACCTGAACAGACATTTTTCCAAAGACATACAATGACCAACAGACACATGAAAAGATGTTCAACATCATTAATCATCAGGGAAATGCAAATCAAAACTATAGTCAGATATTACTCACACCAGCCAGATAGGGTCACATCAAAAAGACAAGAAATAACAAGTGTTGGCTAGGAGGTGGGAAAAAAGGGAACCCTCATGCACTGTTAGGAATGTCAATTGGTATAACCACTATGGAAAACAGTATGGAGGGCGCCTGGGTGGCTCAGTTGGTTGGGCGACTGCCTTCGGCTCAGGTCGTGATCCTGGAGTCCGGGATCGAGTCCCACATCGGGCTCCCTGCTCGGCGGGGAGTCTGCTTCTCCCTCTGACCCTCCTCCCTCTCATGCTCTCTGTCTCTCATTCTCTCTCTCGCAAATAAAAAATTAAAAAAAAAAAAAAAGAAAACAGTATGGAGGTTCCTCAAAAAATTAAAAATAAAAATATCATATGATCCAGTAATTCCACTACTGAGTACTGACACTCCCCAAAAAACAAAAACATTAAACCGAAAAGATAAATGCACCTCTATGTTTATTGCATCATTGTTTACAGTAGCCAAGATATAGAAGCAACCTTAGTGTCCCATTGATAGATGAATGGATAAAAAAGATGTGGTATTTATATACAGTGGAACATTATTCAGTCATGAGAAAGAGGGAAATCCTACTGTTTGTGACAACATGGATGGACTGTAATTGCAGAGTATTATGCTAAGTGAAATAAGTCATATAGAGAAAGACAAATACCATATAATTTCACTTTGTGGAATCTAAAAAACAAAAGAAATGAACAAACCAAAAAACAAAAAACAAACAGACTCTCAAATACAGAGAACAAGCTGATGGTTGCCAGATGGGAAGTTGCGGGGAATGGGTGAAATAGATGAAGGGCATTAAGAAGTACAAACTTCCACTTATATTCTTTTTTTTTTGGAGAGGGGGAGGGGCAGAGGAAGGGGGAGACAATCTTAAGCAGGCTCCACACCCACAATCGAGCCCAACACTGGGCTCAATCTCACAACCCTGAAATCACGATCTGAGTGGAAATCAAAAGTTGGACACTTAACCGACTGAGCCACCCAGGTGTCCCCAAACTTTATGATAAAATAAATAAGTCATAAGTTATGGAGATGAAAAGTACAGCACAGGGAACATAGTCAATAATATTAATAACACTGTACGGTGATAGATAGTAATTATATTTACCAAGGTAAACATTAATTAACATATAGAATTGTCAAATCAATATATTGTACCCCTGAAACTAATATAACATTGTATGTTAATTATACATCAATAAAAAAATTAAATGATAAAATTAAATAATCTAGAGTAAAAAGACTACCAACTGTAATTCCAATGATAAGACATCTGGAAAAGGCAAAACTATATAGGCAGTCAAAATTTCAGTGGTTACTAAGAGTCTGGAAAGGAGAGTAGAGCACAGGAGATTTTTATGTAAAAATGCATAACACTATGCATTTGTCAAAATCCACATAACTTTACATAGTTATTGCATGCAAATTTTATTTAATTTTATTTATTTTATTTATTTATTCATGAGAAACAGAGAGAGAGGCAGAGGCAGAGGGAGAAGCAGGCTCCCCATGGACTAGGGAGCCCGATACAGGACTCAATCCCAGGACCCTGGGATCATGACCTGAGCTTAACCAACTGAGCCAACCAGGCGCCCTGCATGCAAATTTTAAAAATTCATTTAGGAAGTCCAGGGGTCCATGAAAGAATGAAGACTGTGACAAGAGAATCTAACTCTATATTACAAGTGTTGGAAACAACCACACTAGGGGTGGGTAGGATGACTGCAATAACTGGAAATGGAATGGATTAAAGACAAAAGAAACTGCACATATTCTATTCTATTTGATAAAGATATTAGATATTTAGATTAAATATTAGATAAAGATATTATCTTTATTAAAGATTATCTCTATTAGATAAAGGTTCTATTCTATTTGATAAAGATTCTATTCTAGTTGATAAAGTTGTTTCCCATGGTGGTTTGAGTTTACAACTCTGATACTGCTATATGTGTTAACTGGAATCAAATAATTATGTAAATGTACTGAGCAGATGATGGGAACCAGATTTCTCTCTGTTGGAGTGGTCATTAAAGATAACAAGGGGGAGTAGGCTAGAATGATGCAATGTAATCAATGAAAGTTTTAGACACCAGTAAAAACTGATGTGTACTTTATTACAGATATACATAGTTACAGTACAAATATTTATCAATATATGTACATGCACAGGTTAGTACACACATATATATTTCCTTGTTCTGTGAACTGAGGGGGCCTAAAAGAAATAACACCTCAGTAGCAATGAGCATACCTAGTATCCAAATATTAGTTTCTTTTTTTTAAAATTTTTTATTGTTATGTTAATCACCATACATTACATCATTAGTTTTTGATGTTGTGTTCCATGATTCATTGTTTGTGCATAACACCCAGTGCTCCATGCAGAACGTGCCCTCTTTAATACCCATCACCAGGCTAACCCATTCTCCCACCCCCCTCCCCTCTAGAATCCTCAGTTTGTTTTTCAGAGTCCATCGTCTCTCATGGTTCGTCTCCCCCTCCGATCTCCCCCCCTTCATTCTTCCCCTCCTGCTATCTTCTTCTTTTTTTTTTTTCTTAACATATAATGTATTTTTTGTTTCAGAGGTACAGATCTGTGATTCAACAGTCTTGCACAATTCACAGCACTTACCATAGC